>NW_006293349.1:228893-229256 GCF_000327345.1 Myotis davidii
CTCTCTCTCTCTCTCTCTCTCTCTCTCTCTCTCAATCTCTCTCTCCCTCTTTCTATATATATTAAAGTGGGGAACCAGCCCCAGCCAGCCCCCAGCCGTGGCTAGGCCTGCAGGTGGCTCTTGAGGGCAGAGAAGGCCTCATGCTGATGGAGGCAGAGGCGGGTGATTCTCACGGAGCCTGGGGGCGCCGTCCTGGGGGCCCTGGGAAGAGGGCCCAGCCACCGTCCTGGACAGCTCAAGGGCGCATGCATGGCCTCTGTCCCCCTCAAGCATCTCCAACCCTGTGGGGTGTGGGGGCCATGCGTGGGCCCAGCCAAGCGGTCAGTCCCCAAGGCCACGGGAGAGGCGGCGGCAGGCTGGGCT
>NW_006293349.1:230128-232115 GCF_000327345.1 Myotis davidii
CCGCCAGGCCTGCCCGCATCCTCGAGGTCACTGCCCTCAGCGGCCGGGGCACTAGGCACTGTGCTTGGCTCCTGCTGACCCCGAACCAGAGCTGGGTGAGCCCAGGGGACCCGCGTGGCCACCTCTCACAGGGTCCAGCTAGAGCTGCTGGTGGGAGGGTCCACCCAGCCAGGTGGGGTGGCTGCCACGGTTCCCCCACAGCCTTCCTGCCGCCACAGCCCACGGCCACAAACCCCTGCCACACCACAGCCACGCTCACGCCCACCACCTGGGTCCCAGCAGGCACAGCCCTCCCTCCCTCCGCCCTGGCCAGAGCCCAGCACCCATTCCCGTCTGGCTGTGCCTCTCCCGTGAGCCAGGGCCCCCGCTGTCCTGGCACCTGGAGTCCCTGCTGTGACAGTATTACGTGATCGCCACCGTGTCCTGCGCCCCGTGGGCCGGAGGTTTCGTCACTGAGGCCGTGGCCTTGGTGGGACACGGAGCCGGGAGCTGCCTCACCTCGGGCGCGTTGAGAAGCCCTGGCTGGGCTCGGCCCCTCTGGGTGGCGGGGTCTGTCCTGGTGCTCAGGGCAGGGGCAGGGGGCGGGGGGCGCCTCACCCGAGAGGCGGCCTGTGCAGGGGCTCAGAGGAGCTGGTGAAGAAACGCATCTTTGTCTGGGCTGCGTCCCCGGGACGGGCTGGGCGAGAGCTGGGGTGTGCGGTGGCGGGGGGGACCCCGTTGAACCCCGGGGAGATTCTGAGGACGTGTGTTGCGGGCTGTCAGCCTCATTAAACCCAGGGGAACGGGAGCTGGTGGGCTTCCAGCCGAGAGGGAAACGAGGGGAGAGTTCGGCGACGGAGCCGGGGTCCCCTCTCACAGCCCCGGGGGGAACCAGCCATCGGGACTGGCCCCTCCCGAAATGACTCACTGGGAACTTGTTGATTAAAACAAGGGAGACAAAACCCCTAACCTCCAAGAAGAAATTCATGGGCTCTTCCTCCTTTTTAAAAAAATATTTTTATTGATGTCAGAGAGGAAGGGAGAGGGAGCGAGAGAGAAACCTCAGTGATGAGAGAGAGTCATGGACCGGCCACCTCCTGCACGTCCCCGACTGGGGACAGAGCCCACAACCCGGGCCTGCGCCCCGACCAGAATCGAACCGTGACCTCCTGGCTCCTAGGTCAACGCTCACTCCTGAGCCCCGCCGGCTGGGCTGTGGCTCCTTTTGAGTGTCGTCTACGGAGGGTGCATTTCCTAAGGCCTGTGACTGTACATGGGCCTGGTCCCCACTGGCCGGCTCAGCCCCACGGCTGCTTGGGTCCCAGGCAGGAGTGCGCCTGCGCCCCGACCAGAATCGAACCGTGACCTCCTGGCTCCTAGGTCAACGCTCACTCCTGAGCCCCGCCGGCTGGGCTGTGGCTCCTTTTGAGTGTCGTCTACGGAGGGTGCATTTCCTAAGGCCTGTGACTGTACATGGGCCTGGTCCCCACTGGCCGGCTCAGCCCCACGGCTGCTTGGGTCCCAGGCAGGAGTGCGCACTGCACCCCGAGCCCCTGGGCTTCAGGCTGAGTTTGGGCCGCTTTGTTCTTGCAGAGCCTGAACCCCCTGAACATCACGGCCTCCGCGGGTGCTGGGAGACAGACCCCCCCACCGGGGGTGAAGGAAGGTGAGGGAGCGGCCTTCCTCCCAGAGCCCCACTCACGCCGACCGGGGGCCTTGGCTGCTTTGACCCTATCGCCCACCAGCTCACGTCTCACAGCACAGAGGGTCCACGGCTGAGCTCAAGGGCAAGGGGACAACGGCAAAGGGGACGGTGGGTGTGCCGGGGGGGCGGGGGAGGGGTGCCTGCACACCCAGCCGTCAGAGGCAGGGACCCTGGTCGCAATGTTGATAACCTGGCCAGGTCACAGCCCTGAAGTTCACAGTGATGATGAGCAAGGCCGAGTGTGTCCCTCTGCCCCTGTCCCTCTGCCCGTGTCCCTCTGTCCGTCCCCTCCGGCTCCGGGCC
>NW_006293349.1:232373-232596 GCF_000327345.1 Myotis davidii
TCCCTGAGGTCCTGGGGCTGCAGAACCCAGACCCTCCTGCCTGTCTGTCCTGAGACGAAACGTGGGGGTTCGCCCGGCGTGGGGCAAAGCCTCTCTGGGGCCCTGTGTTATGTGTCCCACGGCCTCCCTCCCGCCCCCCCCCAGATTCCTTAACCGGCTCACTCCTGGGTCAGCCTCCGGGTGCCTCCTGTGCCCTGCTGGGCCTCAGACACGCCCCCCCCCC
>NW_006293349.1:233382-234573 GCF_000327345.1 Myotis davidii
GGAGGGGCAGCTGGGCGAGTCTCCCCAGGCCCAGCCCCTGGCCTGCCCCTCCCCCCGAAGGAAAGGAGAGGTTAATAAACCAATTACTTTGGGCAACGAAGCAAAATAAGTCCCATTACAGTAATGAGGGCCGCGCGGCCGCGGAGGTGGCTGAGGAACGGGCTTTGTCACTGTCCGGCGAGTTCTTTCTGTGCGTTTCTTCATCCCCGCCACGGCCCAGTTTGAGGCTCTGTTAATACTTTCAGGACGGGCTCCGAGCCAGGCTAATGAGATCTGCACTTCACCGTCGGCCAGGCCCAGTTCAGATGTGCCCTCTGGAAGGGTCCCGGTCCCCCAGGGGCCGGGGGACAGCACCCCCTTTGGGAAGGGGCCATGTGTGGGTTCCCACCTCTGGCCTGACACTGTCTGCCCCCCGCTTCCCTGGCCTCAGTCTCTGGGGTCCCTTCCGGGGTCTGCCCATCTGAGGTCATGGGGGCCCAACCGGGTGATCCAGGGCCCCGGAGCCAACCCCTGGCAGGTCCGCGGAGACGGTGTGGGGAGGGGACGCCTGGCAGGTGTGGTCTGGCCAGGTGGTCAGGGTCGGCCTCCAGCGACAGGTCGTGCTGAGGGCATGTGCCCTGATGTGATGAGATGAGACGGGCACCCCTGGGTTCTCCCCCAAACCACAACCCGCTCTAATCGCGGCACAAACCCCAACAGAGCGCACCCCGCAAACACCGGCCCCATCTCCTCAAAACTGTCCACGTCAACAAACCAGTGAGTCCGAGAGACCGTCCCGGCCTCGGGGCCCGAGGCGACGGGGGACCGGTGGACGCGGGGTCCTGGCGGGTCCTGGGGAGCTGGGTCGAGTGTGGGCTTCAGGTAACTAGGCGGTGTGGGCGCCGGTCTGTTAGCTGTGACAGGTGCCTGTCCCTAGCGTAGGACGTTGACAACTGGGTGAGGGGACATATGGGGCCCTCGGCTCGACCTCCATAAGGGTTCTGTGACCCCACCGCTGTTTTAAAATCCCCCTGTGCCCTCCATCGGATGGGCACCCTCCCCTGGGCCCGGCTCCACCACAGGACCCGCGAGCTCAGGTGGCACCAGGACCGGGCAGGGCTGGCAGGAATCAGAGCCCCAGGAGGCAGGCGAGGCCCAGCCAACCTGTGTGAGCCCAGAGTGAGGGTGACCTTGGCCACGTCGGCCTGGTTG
>NW_006293349.1:234666-237743 GCF_000327345.1 Myotis davidii
GGGCGCGGGCCGGGCAAAGACCTCAGTCGGGCGCGGCCGGGCGATGAAAGGCAGGGCAGGAATGGCAAACACGACGCAGAGAGCAGCGCCGCGGACATCTCGGAGCGATCGCGCGGCAGCCCAGATAAAGCGAATTCCTGGGACCAGATAAAACGCCAAAGCTGCTGTGAGTAGAAACAGAGCATTTGCATGAATATGTATTTACGGGTAAGGAACGGGAACATGAGCAGAGGCCGCCTCCAAAAACGCGTGCCTGCCCGCATGGCTCTGTGGGTGTGCCCGCCAGGTCCCGGCGCCCGCGGGGGACGTGCCGATCTCCCGGGCATCTCAGAGGGGGCAAGGGTCGCACTTCCCGGCTCCCGGGGGCCGGCTGGGAGCCCGACTCTCAGTCCGGACAGGGGGGGCGCAAGGAAAGAGAATGGCAGGCCCTTTCACGCCTGAACACGGATGCACAGACCCCAACAGAACGCTCGCCAACCAAGCCCCACAGACGGCCCGACCCCCGAATCCACCACAGGGGAGACGCTCCTCAAAGGAAAAACGACGGAATCACCGCATTAGACCCAGAAGCATTGGGGACAGAGCTCAGAAGCTTCTAGAGTCATGGGCACAGGCAACAGTGCAGTAAAAAGACCTGGGGGTCGGGGGTGAGGGTGGCTGGGAGGAGGGGGTGAAGGGGGAGATACCTGTAATACTACCAACAATAAAAAAGCCTATGAAATAAAGTAAAAGAAGCTTCTACAGTAAAACAAGTGGACTTGCCAGGGGGGAGAAATGTCCTTAACCTGGCAGCTGGGAGACCAAGACCCCCCCCCAACCATGCGGCTCACGGGGGCGCTCCCAGCGCCCTTTCGGCGGGACCTGGCGTGGGAGGCGGTGCCCGGGCCCCCCGCCCCGTGGAACGTGGTCCCGCGGACCCCGTCGGAGGCGAGAGGCGGCGCAGGGGCGCTCCCAGCGCCCTTTCGGCGGGACCTGGCGTGGGAGGCGGTGCCCGGGCCCCCCGCCCCGTGGAACGTGGTCCCGCGGACCCCGTCGGAGGCGAGTGGAGAGAGGAAGGGGCGCGGTCAGCAGGCCAGTTATTAGGACGAACCCCAAAAGCGCGGCGCGTGGCCGGCCTGCCTGAGCCAGTGGCTTCTTTATTCCGGCAACAAAGTTCCGGAGAAACAGGCCCCCGGGTAGCGCTGGGGAGGGCGTGTTGCAGACCGAGGCCTGGCCGACTGCTCTCCCCAGGGTCACCATGAGGTGTCGCCTTTTGTTCCAGAGGCAACCTCCGCGTGGATGTGTGGACACAGGGCACTCTCAGCAAAGCAGGCAGGACGCTAGCCCCGCCTTGGCCGGGTCCCCAGGGGCGACCCCAGCGGCGACCTTCCCCCACATTCACTCCAGCGAGGAGCCTGGACCATGCCCCCCGACCCCTCGCCCCGTTTCCCATTCCCGGCCTCCTTCCTGCACCCCTGGGCCTGTCAGTGATACACACACAGCAGCCACAGGCTCCCCTGCATGTGGGGGAGACCTGGGGGGGCGGCTCCACGGGGCCCCAGAGTTCCAACCAGGTAGATCGCACGGCCTGAGCCCGGCTGGCTGGCCCCCGAGGCTCATGGTTTAGGGCCGTGGTAGGCAAACCGGCTCGCGAGCCACATGCGGCTCTTTGGCCCCTTGAGTGTGGCTCTTCCTAAGCCGGCGATGGCAAACCTATGACACTCATGTTTTTGGTTGGTTTTTCTTTGTTAAATGGCATTAAATCTATAAAATAAATATCAAAAATATAAGTCTTTGTTTTGCTATGGTTGCAAATATAAAAATATTCCTATATGTGACACGGCACCAGAGTTCAGTTAGGGCTTTTCAAAATGCTGACACGCCGAGCTCAGAAGGTTCGCCGTCACTGTCCTGAGCCTTAGCAGTGCCCTAATTAAGTTAATAACAGTGTGCCTACCCATATAGTTTAAGTTTAAAAAATGTGGCTCAAAAGAAATTTCAATCGTTGTCCTGTTGATATTTGGCTCTGTTGACTAATGAGTCTGCCGACCACGGGTTAGGGGAACCCATGGGGTGTGTCCCACGGGGAGGCTGGGGTCCCCAGCCCTGCGGAGGAGGGCAGCTCAGAGCCCAGGCCTGGGCTGGGGGGCAGGAGTGGGGAGCACACCCAGCAGCGGGCCCTCCCCCAGGCCCACCAGGCTGTCCTGGGAAGACACCTGAGTCATGGCCCTGAAGCATCCGGCCCCACCGGCCTGGCCATCCGTGGACCTAGAACGTACCGGGAGCACCCACTGTGCAAGCCGGCAACGCCGCCACGGCCACGGCACCACCACGCCCGGAGCCTCCAGGGTTTCTGGGCGCTTCCTTAGGCAGAGAGAGAGCTCGGTACGAGACTCACAGGACGCTTGTCTTCAGGCCGCCCCGCAAGGTCCTGTGAGCTCTCTCCTACAGCACCCTCCCCGGGCCATGGGCCTGGAGACACCTGGGTCCCGTCTCCCCCGAGCTGCCCCCAAGGCCGCGTGTGCAACCCCACACTCACCCGGGGCCCAGGAACTCTCACTACAGCCCCCGCAGCCTGTGCCCGAGGGGACTGCTGGGCTGAGCAGGGTGCCACCCATGGGCGTCATAATGGTTTTAAGTCACTGAAATCACATGTACTGTATTGATACGTGGCATGTTTTCTGTACGAGCTCCTTCCCATCCATTTGTTACACATAATGCAAGCTAAGCAGTTCGCTCACAATTATTATCGGCACAAGAGTAAAATGATTTAAGCAGGATGGCACCCATTGGATGGAGGCATCACAGCAGGCCGCCCATGCGCCTGGGTGGGTCTGGGACCCTCCTGCTCCCCGGGGAGAGGCGCCTGGCGTCTGGGCTGCAGTCAGTGTGCCGGGCACTTCCCGGAGCCTCGGGGTGTGGTCTCAGATGGACGGGGCGGTTAGGAGGGCCCAGCTCCGCTGCCCGGGGCCCAGCTGTGCAGACCCAGGAGCCCAGGCAGGGTGGGGTGGGGAGGACGAGCGGGGCGGGCGGCCCTCCCCAGGGGACGCAGCCTGGGCAGGCCCCGGAGGCCCCTCTCTGCCTGGCTCTCTTCTGTC
>NW_006293349.1:237839-238194 GCF_000327345.1 Myotis davidii
TCTGTGGTGGGGGCGGTCAGGGCAGAAGGACAGCAGGCCCCGCTGGGCCACAGTGGGCGAGAGTTGGGCCAGGCCCAGGGTGAAGGTTGCCCCTTGGCACCCGGGGGACCCAGGGCCGACCCAGTCCCCCGTGGCGTGGAGTGGCTGGAAGCAGAGGCCACGCCGCTGTCCCCCAGGGACGGGGAGGAAGGTCCCTGCCCCATGTCCCTGTGGGAGGACACGCCCACCTCCCAGTGACCTGCTTGACCTCGATGCTTATCACCCCTGCGTGGCCAAGGGCCTGACAAAGGATTCGTTGGAAGCTCGGGAATTCCACCTCGGGGCTCGGGGGAGAGAGCGCGGCCCGGGCCTGGGC
>NW_006293349.1:238449-242109 GCF_000327345.1 Myotis davidii
GCCAACCTCCCTGAGGACGGGCCCGGGCAGCGTCCACGCGCGCTCCCCGTGGGCGACACAGGGGGACCCCCCTGCGGAGGGAGAGAGGACCCTGCACAGGGCCCTCTGAGCGCCGGGCACTGGGCTGCCCATCTCGTGGGGGCTGACTCCGCTGCTGGGAGGGGGCGAGGGGCAGCCGTTCCGGTGCCGCCTCCACCCGCCCCGAGGGCCTGGTTGTTGGGACTTCCTCCCTTTCACCCTCAAACGCGAGGCAACGTCACCACGTCACCGCGCCCAGCAGAGCGGCGCCCGGGTCAGCGCCCATGACCGGCAGTCCCGGGAGCAGAGCATTCTGGGAGGTTATACAGTGGCCGGGGGCCGGCCCTCTGAGAAGGGCCGAGGTCCCTGGAAGAGGACCCAGCCATCCCTGCTAGGAAGCTAGCCTGTCCTGGGTCCTCGCAGGCCAGTGGCGGCAGAAAGTTCTGGAATGTTCTACCAGTAACAGAGGGCTACAGTGGGAGGACACAGAACCAGATGGAGGTCGGGGCCGGGGGCCGGCCGGGGACAGGCCACCCCCCCAGCTCACAGGGACCTGTCCTGTCCCCGGGACCTCCTCCCAGGCCTTGGTCTGCGGCCGCCCCAGGTCCCTGCAGTTCTCATCTGAGGCAGCACAGAGGTGGCTGGGATGGGGCGCAGCAAGCGCAGGGGACCCTACCCACCCCGGCACCATTGCGAGCAGAACAATGGCCCCCAACAGTGTCCATGTCCTGACCCCTGGAAGCCAGGAATGTATTTGGCCACATAACCCAGGGGGAGACAGGTTGCCAGGGGGAGACGGGTGCCCAGGGGGAGACGGGGTGCAGATGGGATGGAGATTGTCTGAGTGGGGCCCAGTGTAATCACAAGGGACCCGGCGTCACGCCGCCCACCCAGGCCCAGGAGGACTTCAAAGTCGGTGGGTGGGGTCCCCTGGGCGCCTGGGGATCCCTGCTGTGCGGGGCCCAGGGCTCAGGACTCCTTCCTCGCCTGACCATGTCCTCAGGCTCCATGGAATGAAATGGCGGCCAGGGAGCAGCTGTCTCCTACCGTGTCCCTTGTTTGTACAATTTAAAAGATGCCGTTGTTTTTTCAGAACAGGGTGGACAATGGACTGCTCAAACGTATCTAGTTTTTTATGGATCTCAGAGAGGGAAGGAGAGGGAGGGAGAGAGAAACATCAGTGAGGAGAGAGAATCATGGACCGGCTGCCTCCTGCACCCCCCACACTGGGGTTCGAGCCCGCATCCCGGGCCTGTGCCCTGACCGGGAATCGAACTGTGACCTCCCGGTTCACAGGTCACCCTCAACCACGGAGCCACATGACAGTGGACGTTCCGTGGGGCCTCCCTTGAGACCCTAGAATTGCCGAGAACTGCAGAGGGGACGCCACCAGCCAGGACTCCTGGGTTGAAGCCCTTGTGTCACCATGTGACCTGGGGCGACTTTGACTTGTCACAGACCTTCCGGATTCTCGGCTGCAGCCTCAGGGGCTGGGCACCCGGCACCTCCCCAGGGCCCTCGCCCATGGCCTGCCCCTCCACACCGCACACCCGGCTCACGGTCGCCCTGGAGCTCCCCTGCCCAGCGTCATCCCCCTCCAGGGAAGTCCTCGGCCCGTCCTTGCCCCGGTCTCCGCTCCTGCCGGGGTCTCCACCTGCCGGGCCAGTGAGTGACGGCGGCACAGCGCCCGCCCACCTGGCCACGGGCACCCACTCGCACCTGCGACAACAGGAGGCCCGCGCGGCGTCCGGTCACGGCCCACTCGGCGGCTGCCCCGGATTCCCGTGGACGCCGGGGCCGGGGAGGACAATCCCCCCAGTGTCTGCACGTGGTCTGCGGGAGGACGGCCTGGCCCGGCAGGGACCCCAGAAAACTCAGCCGCCCTCCCAGCGCCCGGGGACCCTGGGGGTGGGCTGCAGGCTCTGGCCTGAACCCCGGCTGCATGGAGTCCCTGTCCCCCAAGAGGGCTGGACAGAGCAGCTGCCACCTGCGTGCCCTCAGCCTAGAGAAGGGCCAACATCACCTTCCCCGGGCCCTCCGGTGTCGCGCTGGATCCCACGGACGGGACGTGGAACCCCAGCTGCTGCTCCAGGGGTGTTGGGGGTCCGGGGTGTGGACACTCAGGGCCCCTGGGAGGGCAGGCAGGTCTCCGCCTCCTCCCCGGTCAGTCCGTGCCTCGAGGGGCCTGAGGCTGACCTGGGCTCCACCCGGCTCCCCACCTGCTCTGTGGGGTCCCTCAACCTCAGACATCGCATGTCAACGGAGCTCCCGCCTGACACCCCATCCCCCGCCTGTGGTGCACAGCCCCCGGACCCACCAGGGTGGTCCCTGCAGGCGGCAGACGCACACGTGGGCGCTCTACCCTCGGCTCCAGACCACGCCCGTGTCCGTGGGCAGCCCTGCCCTTGGTCTGTCCTGGTGGGAGACCACGGAGGGAGCCTGGAAGGGGTGGGGTGGGGGCTCCCAGGCTGTGCAGCGGGGCTGGGGCAGCCTGAGCCAGCCGGCCACGGCGGGACCCTCACAGCACCTACCCCTGGAGGGTCCTCCCAGGGGCTTCCTCCTGGGCAGCGGGTGCCGCACCCCCACCCGGAGCCAGGCAGGGAGTTGGCCCCTGACCTCGCGGGTCCTCGCAGGCACCGCCCTGGGGACGCAGCCGGAAGCTGTGGAGGCCCCGACAGGCCCGGCCTGGCCCTCAGGCCCCGCGGCAGCTGGAGGATTTTGAAACTCAAGAGCTGGACTGTGCAGTTTCCCAACATTCCCAGCCCTGATCCCTCAGGCCCAGGAGCCGGCTGTCGCCTCCGCCCGTGGCCTCCCTGGCCCTGGGAGGGGTCTCGGCCAGCCCCAGGCCTGCACCCCCGGATGTGGCCCAGGAAGGGTCCTGGGGGCAGGTGTGGGCTGGGCCACAGGACACCTCCCACGGCAGCTGCCGCTTCCTGGCTGCTGCCCCACATCCCGGGGGGCGGGCGGGGGAGGTGCCCTCCCTGCCTCTGACCTTCGTCCTGACCCTGAGAAACGGGGTGGCTCCTCCCGCCCCCCTTCCTGCTGTGGAGTTTGACTGTATTTGGAGAGGGGCCTCTAAGAGGCTGGTTACGGTAAACGGAGGCCTGGTCCAATGTGATGGGTCCTCATAGGAAGAGCGACCAGGACACAGACACACAGGCTACATGGGGGCACGGGGAGGACACGGGGGGCAGGGGAGCTCGGGGAGCCAGCCCTGCGCCACCTGGTCTCGGACCCCAGCCTCCAGGACGGGGCAGTGTCTGGATTCACGGTGGCGTGGCAGGTCCCGTCCCCTTGCTCACGGAGCCACGGCTCACACATGCCAACGGGAAACCTCGGCGGGGGGGGGGCCTTGGAACCCAGGTGGACAGGATGGGTGCGGGGGAGGATGGCACTTCCGGGGACCCCTGTGCTGATCGAAGCGGAGAGCCCCGAAGAGGCTGGCCCCACCACACAGGGTGTCCCTGTGAGGGGCCAGGGGCCGGGGCCTCCCTCCTGCCGCCCAGCGTTCCCGGAAGAGCTCAGGGGGAGAGACGGGGCAGAGGGTGCGAGGGCCCTGCAGGGGTGCTTCCCGCGGCCTGCGGTGGAAACTGAGTCCGGGAGGGGGGCTGGGCTGTCCAAGGCCCTCCCCCCACGGGCCTG
>NW_006293349.1:242529-242983 GCF_000327345.1 Myotis davidii
GCACCTCTGGGCCCAGCTCGGGGAGGGAAGGTGCCGGCAGCCCGGCAGAGGCGGTGGGAAGAGAAGGCCGGAGTCGGCCTGACCAGTGCGAGCCCCCAGGGCCCAGGGGGCGAAGCTGGGGCCGGGCCGGCTGGCGCCTCTGGCACGAGGGGCTTGCACGCTGTCCTGCGGGTCCCGGACCAGAGGCCGAGGGCTGGGACTGAGCCCAGTCCCCTCCCACAGGCCCACGGCGTGGGGCCTCAGGGTGCTGCCCTAGGCACCCCGGACCGGCCTCTTCTGGTTGCCATCGCTCAGTCCTGGGGCCGGTGCCTGGCCTCTGCCTGCCTGGGAGCAGGGACAGGGGACCTGCGGCCTCCCGCCCGCCGGGGCCACCAGGGTGGCCAGGGAAGGGACGCCCGAAGGAAGGGCTGGCTGACCTCCCGAAGGTCCGGCCGGCCGCTGTCCTGGTGGTGAC
>NW_006293349.1:243191-244023 GCF_000327345.1 Myotis davidii
AGAGCGGGTGTCGGGGTGGCTGGCGGGAGGGGCCCGTGTGCCCTGACTTCTCTTCCCTGGGCTGGCTCCTCTGTGGCTGTCGGGGTGACTCTAGGCACGAACCCCAGGACCACGGGGAAGACGGGCCACTCAGGGCCCCAGGGAGGCCGTGTTTTGCGACGGGTCACTGAGGGCACAGGAGAAACCGGGGGGTCCTGGCGAGGCTGAGGCAGGGACACGGGCTGGGGGAGGAGGGGCCCCCGCCGAGGGAGCACCCCCAGTGGGCGCTGGGGTGGGCGTGGGGGCTGGGTGGTCTGCGCCTGGCGTCCTTGCCCAGGACTCTCCCACTGACTCACGGCTGGAATGTGCCAGACCCACCAGGCCCGCATTCCCCAGGGGCCCCGCATTCCGACCGTGGGATGCGGCCATTCCGGGCCTGTGTTCTCCGGAGACAACGGTGGCCATGGGCTGTGACACCCGCGGTGCCACCTGGGCCTCTGGGACCTCACCAACCCTCCAGCTGGGGAGTCCCGCCCGGCCGGTGTGGCTCAGTGGTTGAGCATCGACCTAGGAACCAGGAGGTCAGGGCACAGGCTCGGGTTGTGGGCTCGGTCCCCGGTGTGGGCTGTGCAGGAGGCAGCCGGTGGAGGATTCTCTCTCCTCATTGATGTTTCTCTCTCTCTCTCCCTCTCTGAAATCAATAAAAATATATTTTAGAAAATGTTGGGGAGCCCCCTCCCCCTGCAGGCTGGGCTGTGCACGGAGTAGAGGTCCCCGTCCAGGAGTCCAGCCGGCGGTGGGGACGGCCCTCTGCCCTCTCTCCGCCCGCCACCCTCCGTGGCCTTCAGCGTCT
>NW_006293349.1:244845-245278 GCF_000327345.1 Myotis davidii
CCCTGACCCCACTCAGGACAGGCCGCCCCGGCCCCGCCTGCCTCGGGGTCCCTCCCGGCGCCTGTTGGTACATGTGACGAGCTGGGGGCAGGCCCTTCGGGCTCTAGTGATGGTCCCTGGTGTCCCCCTAGAATGCGGCTCCCCAGTCGGTGCCAACTGTGGGTCAGTCTGTGTGGACGCCGTGCCCACAGGTGCTGACCGCCATGGGCTCTGTAACGGTTCTGTATGGACTTTGTGTCTGAATCGCCTGCCGCCTCCCCCCTGGCGGGTGCTCCTGGGTGGCGAGCGAACCCCGGCGTCTCTCTTGAAGGACTTTCCTATTCGATCGGGTTTAACCCATCAGCTGCCTTCGCAGCCCATCCTACAGGCGTGGCCATCGGCCGGGGTTGGGTCACCTGCAGGGTGGCTCTCCGGGGGGCGTTGGGCTGGAGGG
>NW_006293349.1:245376-245678 GCF_000327345.1 Myotis davidii
AGGAGGGCGGGATAAATGGGCTATTGTCTGGCCAGCGCAGTTGCCGGCCCGGCGCACACAACGGCCCCTGTGTCCGCCGCGACTCCCAGAAGCCAATCAACACCTTATCGCCAGCATTAATCACCCGCTATCTGCCCCCAATCAGGCAAACACTTCTGGGGAGCTGAAGCCCCTGACTTCACAGAGGTTTCTGTGTAATAATAGATTAGGTTTCTGGCGGGTCAACAGCGTCCAGAGGCCAGCCCTCCGGGTGGCGAGGGTCCGGGAGGCGCCGAGGGGCGAGGGGCTGCCAAGGGCTTGCC
>NW_006293349.1:246081-247639 GCF_000327345.1 Myotis davidii
GGGAGGACAAAGGTGGCTCTGCCTGGCCGGCCCCTGCCCTGCCCGTGTCCCCCAGGGTCACCTGAGAGTGACTTTAGAGTCTCTAGGCCAGTGGTTCTCACTCTTCTGGCCCTTTAATACAGTTCCTCATGTTGTGACCCAACCATAACATTATTTTCGTTGCTCCTTCATAACTGTCATGTTGCTACTGTGATGAATCGTCGTGTAAATATCTGATATGCAGGATGGTCTCAGGCGACCCCTGTGAACGGGTCGTGCGACCGCCAAAGGGGTCGGGACCCACAGGTTGAGAACCGCTGCTCTAGCAGGAAGCGGCCTGGACCCCGTGGCCAAGACAAGTGTCCCCATCCTGCCTCAGAGCCCTCCTGTCTGGGGTAGAGGCGACATGCCCTGGGGGACATGGGGTGCAGGGAGCTGAGGAACCACCATCTGATCAAAGGAGAGGGTAGGGGGTGCAGGAGAGGGAGGCCTGCATGGGGGCCCTGGAGGGGTGCCTGTGAGGGTCATGGAGGGTGCCTGTGGGGGGCATGGAGGGTGCCCGTGGGGGCCCTGGAGGGTGCCTGTGGGGCTCGGGGCAGGAAGGGCCTGGAAGAGGCTGAGGGACAGCAATGTCCTGCAGGGAGAGGGGTGTGAGGAGAGCGGGGAGATAGAGGTGAGCAGGGACTGGCCACAGGAGCCTGGGGCTGGGCAAGAGGTGTGTTTATTTACTTATCTTTATTTTTTAAAAATACATTTTAATGGATTTCAGAGAGAAAGGGATGGAGAGAGAGAGAAACATCAATGATGAGAGAGAATCATGGACAGGCTGCCTCCTGCAGCCTCACACTGGGGATCGAGCCCACAACCCGGGCCTGTGCCCTGACAGGGAATCGAACCCTGACCTCCTGGTTCCTAGGTCGATGCTCAGCCCCTGAGCCAGCCGCCGGGCCCAGCTGACACTTTGCTAAGCGCTCTGACCCGAGGAAGGGGGAAGGGTGATGGACCCCCAGGGTCCCGGTCCGCATTGAGCTCCCCGGTTCTGCCCATCCCTGTGGGATGTGGGACCCAGTATGTCTGCCAGGCCCGGAGCTGCCTTCTCCCCCACCCCCTACCCCACAGGGGCTGGCCTGCCCCCCAAACTGCGCCTGAGCCCCACGTCCGGGCCGAGCCCGAGCCCAGCGTGACGGCCGTGCTCTGACTCGGTCAGGGGGTTGCTCAACCTCAGAAGCTGAAGCAAACCGGCCCGGCCAGTGTGGCCCAGTGGCTGAGCGTTGACCTACGAACCAGGAGGTCCCAGTTCGACTCCCGGTCAAGGGCACGTGCCCGGGTTGGCGGCTCGATCCCCAGTGTGGGGCGTGCAGGGGGCAGCGATGGAGGATTCGCTCTCCTCACTGATGTTTCTCTCTCTCCCTCTCTCTCCCTCCCCCTCTGCAATCAATGAAAATATATTTTAAAAAAACAGCAAAACAAAAACATGTTGGCTGGCCGGGCTGGGCAGAGGTTTGGGTTCTCCGCTGTGAGCAAAGGGGACAGTGGAGGGCAGGGGTCCCAGGGACCCCACGACATCTACTGAGGAAAG
>NW_006293349.1:248520-248837 GCF_000327345.1 Myotis davidii
GAGCCCTCCGGCCCCAGCCCCGCTGTCAGGGGGGGTGCTGAGACCCCCGTGCGGAGCGGTCACTTCTCTGCCTCAGTTTCCCAGCTCGAAGAGGCCAGCCTTGCTTCCTGTGTGGTCTGGGCCCTCTAGCTTCAACACCCCACGGCCCCCTGATCTGGGAGCATGTGGGTCCCCCAAATCCATCAGGGGCCCTGAGTTCCTCAAGTCAGGAACCTGGTGGATGGGCCTCCACGCGTACCACCCCCCCCCGGACCAGCACACACGTCACGTGAGCCTCCACCTGGACCACCCCTCCCCCACCTCCCCCCAAGGCCGTG
>NW_006293349.1:249346-251809 GCF_000327345.1 Myotis davidii
CCGCACCCGCTCTGCACACACAGCCCCCGGGCCAGCCCCGCCGGGTGAACCAAGCACTCTGGAATTCGTGAAGAAACCAGGGGTCTCTCCGCTGTTGTTCTTGGCGAGGCCTTATCGCACGAGTGGGGACGCCCGAAGGTTAGGGTTTCAGTCGGCTCAGCAGAATCTGAGAGGCGGGGGGTGGGGGCCTCCCCTTCTCCTTGACCTGCAGGCCCCAGGGAGCCTCCAGGCAGGATGGCGCTCGGAGCAGGTGACCGGCCCTGGCCCCACCTTCCCGAGGTCCAGGGGCTGGAACTGAGCTCGGCCTGGGGGTTCAGAGCCTGGGGTCCAGGACCAGGGCAGGGGGCCTCGAGTGGCCGGTGTGCCTGGGAGGTTGAATGGGGTCTGGCAGCGAGCCCTTGACCTTGGGACCCTGTTCAACATGGGGCCCTGCTTCAGTGCCTCGGAGAGAAGACGGGGGACCCCCAAACAGACACGCAGGGCGCCTCCACGAAAAGCCGCTCTCCTGAGGCCAGAGGGGCTGAGCGGCCGCCTGGCTCCTGGCTCCCGGCTCCCAGCTCCCGACTCCCGGCCTGGAGACAGTGAAATGGTGACGTAGCCAAGGTCACTTGCAAAATCCCAGCCTTCTCCCTGCAGCCGCGCCCCTACCTCAGAGAGGGGCCCCCACACCGAGCTTCTCAAACTCCCGCCACAGGGTGGCCGTGGGGCCCTTTGCCCAAAACAGCTGAGCTAAGTGAGTTCAGATAAGGGAGAGGCTACTGAGAGCTGGGGGTTAGAATGCTAGAGAGAATTTCTGGGAGGGCTTCCTAGAAGAGCATAGCCAAGGGCCTGGAAGAAGCATGCTCTGGGTAGATACGAGAGTTGTCTGAAGCATGGGCTGATCAGGGGAGGAGGGAATGCCCCTAGCCTTGGGGGCACCCACGCGTCTGACGGTTTTTAGCAAATCACACCGAGCTGTGGGCGCTCTGGCTGTTGGTAAATGAGCCAGGAACCGAGTCCAGTGTGACGGTTCCGAGGGCCCATCTGGTTCTGACCCCGAACCTGGGACCAGTGACTGGGTCAGCTGTCTGCTCCCTGCGAGACACACCGCTGCGTCCCCGCGTCACAGGCGAGAACACGCAGGCTCCGGCCTCAGCATCTCAGATCGCTGCGGGCGCCTGGGCGGGCAGGGCAAGTGCTGTGTTGAGGCCGAGGGACCCTGCTAGCTCCAGGGTGGACAGCGAGGGAGGCCTAGGATGTGCCGGCCCCTGCCCCCTCTGACTCCCGGCCTGTGGGGCAGCCCCACGCCCTCAGGATAACCCCAGCCCTGCCTCCCGACCCCGGGAGGTGAGAGAAGGGGTGGGGGCAGGGCAGAGGGCAGAGCACAGGGCTGGGGTGTCGCCACGCGAGGTGCCCCCGGCTCCTGCTGCCCTTCTCCCTAGGCGGTGCCATGGTGGGGTGAGGTCTCTGCAGACGGCACCTGCAGGACGGCCTGGCTCCGTCCTCATCCCTCACCCGCCTGGCTCCAGCCCTCACCACGCACCCGCTGTGCCCGGGGGACTCTGGCTGCCGCCCCCCAAATCCATGAGCCAGAAGGACATGATGTATTCTAGTGAGTGTATTACTAGCTCTTACTGTCGCTCCCAAGATTTCAGGCCGTCACCTGGCGGACAGGCGGGCTCTCCATGACAGCGTGAGGGGCCAGGGGCAGAAAGGCGACACTGTACAGCCCTGGGGCGCTGCAGGAAGGCCGGGTACTGTCTGAGCCGGCGTGTGCCGCGGTGCCCGCCTCTCTCCTTCCTGGACTGCTGGTCCCTAGGCCTGGTCATGGCACGGGGCACCCGGTCCAGAAAGATGGGGCCCCGGCAGGACCCAGGTGCCACGCGAGGAGGCAGGGGTAAGGGGTGGGGCTCGTCAGAGGCAGAGCGGGTCCCTACACACCTGCAGCCGACCCTGGAGGCGGCCCACCCCTCCCTGACCGGCATGCCCTCTGCCAGTGACCTCACCGTTTTCCCCGCCCGGGAGGACGCTGTGTCCCGCGCCCTTGAGCCTGGGTTTGGCTGTGAGACTTGCTCTGGCGACTGGGCCACGAGCACAGGGATGGCCGGCAACGCTGTGCATTGAGCTGTCCTCTCCGGCCGCCGAGACCCCTGTGGCCACCACCCTGGGAACCGGCCCCAGCCAGGGGCCTGAGCTGCGAGTGAGGCCGGCCCAGACCAGCCAGATCCTGCTCTAACCTGAGCACTCATCCTGCTGAGGCACCGCCCACCTGTGAGCAATAAGAAACAGCCGCTCTTTGAGTCGTTCAGGGATGGTTTGTTTTGCAGAGGAGCTAACTGATACATTGTGTCTGAGCCTCTGACCCAGGGGTGGGCAAACTTTTTGACTGGAGGGCCACAATGGGTTCTTAAACTGGACCGGAGGGCCGGAGCAAAAGCATGGATGGAGTGTTTGTGTGAACTAATATAAATTCAAAGGAAAAAT
>NW_006293349.1:251865-252739 GCF_000327345.1 Myotis davidii
GTGTTTTTTTTTTTTTTTTTTTTTTTTTTAGTTTTATTCATTTCAAACGGGCCTTAGTTTGCCCACGGCTGCTCTAGCCAATACATGGTGGCCAGAACATATGTGGGAAGCTCTGGGTGCACGGCTCCTGGGGACAGGGATGGAGCGGGGCATCCTGGGATGACAGTAAGGGTGTCCCCAGGGCCGTGGGGCAGTGCTGGACGGGAGGCAGTGGAGGGGGTCTCCTGGGCCACCCCTGGATAAGGCCACCACGGGCCTCCCTGAACTGGAGGAGGGAACTACATTCTCAGGAGAGGCTTGGAGACAGATGAGGGACAGACGGACGGACGGAGGGACTGGCTGCCTCAGTGAGCTCTATGCCTCCTTAGGGCCACAGCCCACATCCAACGGGGCCGTGGCAGGCCTGCCACCCCACAGCCGTGGGGGAGACACACGCCCTGAATGGCCGCCTGCCACTGTATGCAGAGCGAGGGGACCTCATCAAGGCGCCGTGGAGACAGGGACGGGAGACCCTCTGGCCATCCCCGCCTCCCGGCCTCCTCTGCTGGGCACCTCCCTCCCCCTGTCCCCCGCACCCTGTCCCCCTGTACACGGGGAAAAAGCCGGGAAAAGACTCTTGACCACCGGAATGCAAATCCCTAGAACTATTTCTCTGCAGTCGGCTAATTCCACCCGCACGCGGACAGGAAGCGCTGGGCACACCCCGGGGCCCGTGCGGGGAGAGGGGCCGCTCCAGGAGGGGCTGCTGTGGAATCCGGGCCCTCGACGACGTGGCGCCCAGCGGGAGCGGGCTCATTAGTGGCTTCGAACAAAGGCTGCGAGGGCTGGGGACCCCTGTGTGCAACCCCCGGGGAGCCCCAAGCCCAGGAGACCT
>NW_006293349.1:252836-253367 GCF_000327345.1 Myotis davidii
TCCCTGGCTCCCAGCCCGGCCTCAGCCTGGGCAGGTGCGGACCCCCTGCGGCTCCCACGGCAATGGGCAGGGCTGGGAGCCCTGGCGAGGCCTCTGGGGCCGGGGACCCGGAGAACCACCCTGTCTCCCTCGGTCCCGAGCCCCCGTGGCCATGGGGTCCATGCCAGTCTCCCATTCCCAGCCTCACCCCATTCAAGGAGGAGAACCAAGCCCAAGTGCCCCCTCCCCGCCCCCCGGGACCTCCAGGCTGCAGGAGGGACCCTACGAACTGCCCGGGCGGCCTGGCCTCGGGCTCTGGGCTCTGGGCCTGTCAGGGGGATGGTGGCTGTGGCTGCCACACTTTGGCTCCCATTTTCAATGGCCAAGGAGAGGACCCAACCGAGGCTGTTCAAGAAGGGCCCGCGGGAGCTCGGAGCCCTGAGCAGACCGGGGATGTGCACGCGGTGCTGGGCCGCCGCCTGGTCCCACTCCCCGCGGAGAGGGGCCAGGTGCCCGGGCTGCCCCTGCTCTGTGTGAGGCCAGTGGGCTCCC
>NW_006293349.1:253628-256682 GCF_000327345.1 Myotis davidii
CTGAGATGGCTGAAGAGGTGAATCCACACCCCACAGTCACGCAGGGACGCTCGCCCCCCATCCGGATGGATGGACGGATGGGCAGGGAGACTCAGCAGGACACACAGCTCAAGGGGCTTCGACCTCGGAGGCCACCGGCCCGTGTACCGGCAGGCACTCCGGGTGGGGGTCGGGCGGGTGACCCCACACAGGGCCGGGGGCTGGTTGTGGCCTTCAGGGCGCTGCCCTCCCTGTGGCAGGGGGACATGCGCTGGTGGCCACACGTCCACACAGGGCCTCCGGGGCTCTCTGACGGCCGTGCTCGTGCCTGTGGCCTGGGCAGCCGTGGCTGTGGCTGGCCTGGCTCCTGTGGCAACTTCAAAGGTTCCTGCAGCCCATGGAAGCCAACTCCCCAGGTGACCGCTCCCCGCCATCCTCCTACTGCTCACCGGGCCCCGGGAGCTGTGTCCCCAAAGGGGGGTGCCAGGGGAGGGGGTGGTCTCCATGGGTGAGGAAGACGGACAGGGACTGAGAGGTGAGGAGGGGCTCAGCCAGGCGGCAGGGGTCCAGGCTGGGCCGGGGCGCTGGGGTCCCTGTGGGGGTGTGTGTGAGCGGTAGACAGTGAAGGAGGAAGAGGAAGGTGAGGCCAGGAGAGGCTGTGCTGGGGTTTGGAGCTCTACCCTGAGGGCGGGGGCGGTCTCAGGTCTGAGCCAGGCAGCCTGTAGCCAGCCACCTGGATGGAGGTCACCTTGAGAAAGGCTCAGCCCCGACCCAAGCAGAACCAGAAACACGTCCACCTGGACCTTCAGCCTCAGGACCCCAGAGGCTCCCAGACCCAGAGGACTGCCTGGACGGGCGCCCGCTCCCCAGGGGGGCACCTGGGGTCTTGGGGCAGGTGGGGTGCGGGCGGGTCCCCAGGAGGCCCAGAGGCTTGGGTCTCACTCCCTCTCCCCGAAGCACGGCTTTCCTGCCTCTCCCCTCCCCAGCCCCCAAGTCCCGGCTGGGCTCTGAGCCTGTGTTTAGAACAAAGTGAGGAGCCCGCGCCTGCGACTTTCCTGAGTGGGGGAGGGGCCGGGCAGGGGCTGCCACTTCCTGGCGCTCCCCTCCCCCGCCGCCTCCTCCAGCGGGGGCCTGCCGGGGCCTGCTGGGGCCGGAGGAGGCTGGGGGGAAAGGGCAGCCAGCGGGAGGAGGGGGGCGCCCGGCCTGCTCCGACGCCCCGAGCCCAGCTTTCTGCAGGAACTCTGTTGTCTAGTCCCCTGCTTTCTGGAGCGCTCAGCACAGTACAGCGGGCGGCCTGCTGTCAACATTCCCGGTGGGCCTCACGCTCCCCTCCCCCCTCAGCAGCCTTGACTGTGGCTGCAGGACCCACCCAGGCCCGGAGGCCAGGGGCGCTTGCAGGGAGAGCTGCCGCCTCCCCCCTGCAGGGCGAGAGGGACCAGGGGACCCGGGCCCTGCTGGCCCTGCTGAGGGTGAGAAGGACCAGGGGACACCGCCCAGCTGCCCGACCCCTCCCCCTGGACCCAGGCCGCTGGTTTCGGTGCCCCCGTCCCAGCCGGCAGGCGCTTTCGGCCGGTCCTGGCTGATGATTAACTCGGGGCCCAGGTGCCGGAGCCGGCAGCCCTGCAGGGCGCGGAAGGCCCCCAGAGGTCGGCCGGGCCCCTAACCATGGAGCCCCCGGAAGCCAGTGCATTCACTACGTGCTGGGAACTCGGTCCCCATGAATCTCATTTCGGCCCCGTGGGGCCCCGGGGGGAGGGCCCCGTGCCCCCCAGTTGACCCTCAGGAGCGTGAAATGTCAGGCTGGGAACAGGGCTGTGTCGGTGACCGAGGGGGAGTGAGCCCTGCTGGGGCCCTGCACGGTGAGCGGTGGGTCCGGGGGAAGGACAAACACCAGCCACGTTCAAGGCCAAAGCTAGAAAGCGGCCTGAGTCTGGACGGGGCTGCAGAGAGGAGGCCTGTGCCCGGCCGGCGGGGCTCACGGCCGAGCGTCAACCGAGGAGCCAGGAGGTCACAGTTCGATTCCAGGCCAGGGCACAGGCCATGTTGGGGGCTGGATCCCCCGTGTGGGGTGTGCAGGAGGCAGCCGGTCCGTGATTCTCTCTCATCATTGGTGTTTCGATCTCCCCTCCCTCTCCTCTGAAATCAACAAAAATATATTTAAAAAGAGAGAGAGAGCGAGAGCGAGAGAGAGAGGAGGCCTGTGTGTTGCCTCCTGGTGCCCAGGTGGGGGTTTCCACGCGGAGATGGGAGACGCCCTCTCCCCCTCCTCCAGCCCGCTCCTGCTGGGGCGGTGGCCACGCCGCCTGGGATGGGGCCTGGGTTTGCAGGCAGACCCCGGCCGGCCTGGGTCGGACAAGCGGGCGGACGTGAGGGCACCAACCCAGTGGGCTGTTTGCTGCTCAGAGGACCCCGGCCACCCTGACTGCCCAGGTCCAGGGGGATGGTCCGCAGCTGAGCTCAAGCTCCCGGAAGCCCTCCCTGGCTGAGGACCGAGTTCCACTCCGCACATGCTCCGTGCTCAGTGGGTGGCTTCTGGCTCAGGCAGCCCTGGACCCCCCGTGCGTGTGGGCGGAGGAACAGTGCGGGGGGGAGACACCAGGCCCTGCCCGGTCAATGTGGGGTGCTGGGTCCCACCCCCCAGGAGCCTGCAGCCCCCTGGCTTAGTAGGAGCCTGCGCCTGGGGCCAGCGGGGACTGGCCATCTCGGGCAGCTTGGAGATAAGAGGTTCTGGAGGAGGAATGGAAATTCACTGGGACCCGCAGAACCAGGCCTGTCTGTGCTGACGCCCCGGGCAGGCCACCTGGGAGGCGCTGACGGAGGACGGACGACCAGCCCTTCCCAGATAGCCATCACGGGCGTGGCCCCCGGCGGCCCTTCCCTGCGTGCGGCCACCTGGCCATGCAGCCCCAGTCCCTGAAACCGTCCCCAGGGGGGCTGCAGGTGCACCGCAGCACGTCCGAGGCTGGGGTGGGGGCCCTTGGCCTCGGGGTCACTTGCGACCCCCCAAATGTGAAAAAGGGAAGCAATACAGGTGCATGCACGGCACGTAGTGTGGCCTGGCCCCCGAGACAGGAA
>NW_006293349.1:256751-257282 GCF_000327345.1 Myotis davidii
AGGTCAGAGGCCGAGCGTGGCCAGGGTGGCTCCCACGCTCAGAGATATGCTTTTACAGGAGGGAGTTCACTCGGGGTTGTCCGGGAAGCCCTGTGTTTTGTTTCTTTTTAAATATATTTTTATTAATTTCAGAGAAGAAGGGAGAGCGAGAGAAATAGATGCATCAATGATGAGAGAGAATCGTGGATCGGCTGCCTCCCGCACGCCCCCCACTAGGGATCGAGCCCATGACCCCGGCCTGTGCCCCGACCGGGAATTGAACTGTGACCTTCTGGTTCCGAGGTCGACGCTCAACCACTGAGCCACGCCAGCTGGGCCGGGAAGCCCTGTTTCATCTCAGAGAGTCAAGTCCGAAATGTGTCCCCCACACGAAGGCAGCTCCCGCCCACCCCGCCGTGCTGGGCAGGAGGGTGAGGCGGGCATGGGCTTGGTCTTCCTCGCCCGTGGAGCCTCCCTCCCACCCTGCAGCTGCCCCGGAGCCCCTGGCCAGCCCCTCAGAGACCCTGGCTCCTCGGCCTTCCCAGGGCCGGG
>NW_006293349.1:257366-257801 GCF_000327345.1 Myotis davidii
CTTCCCAGGGCCGGGGCCCCGCGGCTCCTGCCTCACCCTCCCTCCTCTTGGTCCCCCTGCCCTGCCGAGACCTGGGAGGCTGTGAGAGGGTCCCCCTGATTGCGCTCCACCCCCCACTGGCCACCAAAGGACCTGGGTAACCGCAAAGCCCACCGCGCCCGACCTCAGCCCCCCGCTCCCCCGGACAGGCCTTCAGGCTGGGCTCCCCCGCGGTCCCCAGAGAACAGGGGTTCCCCGGGAGAGGCGCGGGGCGTGGGGTGGTGGGCGAGCCCCCCTCAGAGAGCTCCTGGGACGGGCCCGGCGGGCAGCTGTCACCACTCGCTGAGTGTCACTCAGCGTCACTATCGCTGGCCTACCGACCTGCTCTGCCTCAGTCACACCCCGCGCTGCTCAGGGCCACTGTCGAGGGCTGTGCCCTGCAGGGGAGGCGGGCGG
>NW_006293349.1:258343-258633 GCF_000327345.1 Myotis davidii
CGGGGCGCCCCGAGGAGCGGGGACAGAGCGGGACCGGAGAACAAAGGCGAGGGGCGAGCTGTGCTGGCGTCGCTGTGCGGGCCGAGTGGGTGTTTGCCCATCTGGAAGCAATATCGCGTAATGCAAGCCGGCCAGGCGGGCTGGGCTCCGGATCCGTGAACTCCACAGCGAGGAATATGGATTTAATGGGTAATCGCACCCGCAGCCAAGAGAACCCAGATTCCTCCCCGGGCCTTCACCCCGCACTTGGCTCCCCCGGAGCCCCGCCCAGCCAGGGCCCCGCAGCGCCT
>NW_006293349.1:258773-261191 GCF_000327345.1 Myotis davidii
GAAGGCCGAGCAAGGCGAACAATGGGGTCCCTCCATTTCCAGAGGCGCAGGAGGCGCGAGTGGGGGTCCTGGCCGGGCTGGGGGAGTGGGCTCCCCCAGCAGGCCTGGGCAGGTTCCCCGCTCGCCGGGGTCTGTCACAACAAGGTGCAGGGAGAAGCCCTTCCCGGGGCACAGGAGGCCCTGGGCGTGAGGGGCACTCAGGGACCCGCCGGGCAAAGGAAGAGCTGAGAGCGGGGAGGAAGTCCAGGGTCCCAGGCGGCACACAGTCCACAAAGCCTTGGAGAGGGCACCTGTGTGCAACCGGGTGGGCCAGGGGGCCTGGTGCAGGGGGGCCTGGGGGGGGGCTGTGCCCAGAGGCCGGGCAGGGCCAGTGGGTGGGAACGGACGGCTGTGGGTCCCACAGGGTCCCCGGGACGAGGGCACAACTTACTCTCTGAGGATGACCCACTGTGCTTGAGGGGGTGTGAGGGACCATCTAACGCAGCGGTTCTCAGCCTGTGGGTCACGACCCCTTTGGGGGTTGAACGACCCTTTCACAGGGGTCGCCTAAGACCATCAGAAAACACAGATATAATTACATATTGTTTCTGTGATGAATCACTGTGCTTTAATGATGTTCAATTTGTAACAATGGCCGAGCAAGGCAAACAATGGGGTCCCTCCATTTCCAGAGGCGCAGGAGGCGCGAGTGGGCTGGGGCCACAGGCCTACCCCCCCACCCCCCCCCAGCATGAGGAACTGTATGAAAGGGTCGTGGTGTGAGGAAGGTTGAGAACCACTGATCTAACGGGAACGGGAAGCCGGCCCAGGCTCGTGGGCCTGAAGACACACGGGGAGACGCCCCAGCGGCCCCGGCCGGCCCCCAGATCCCGTGCAGCCCCGCTCAGAACCTCAGCACCTGCCCGGCCGGAGCGGACAAGCCGATCCCCAAATGCAAATGGCAACGCCAAGGGCCCAGAGCAGCCAAACGACCTTGAGAGGGAAGGACAGAGTCGCAGGCCTCACACGCCCGCGCTTCCCGTCGGCCACAAAGCCGCAGCAATGAAGACAGTGGAGGCTGCCACAGGCACCGACACGCAGGCCCGCGGGCCAGGACGCAGGGTCCGGAGAGAAAGCCCGCGTTTACGGTCGATTGGTTTTGACACGGGTGCCAAGACCATTCAATGGGGGAAAGAATCGTCTTTTCAGCCGACGGAGCCGGGACAGCGAGATGTCTCTACGCCAAAGAATGGAGACTCCTGCCACATACCAAGGGCGGCAATGAGCTCGCTGCATCCAACCCGAGACGTGAACGCGAACACAGGACAGCTCTCAGGGGAGCCCGGGAGGCAGTCGCCGCGGCCGTGGACTCGCGCAGGCCACTTGGTCAACACACGCAGCGGCCACACGAGCACGTCGGCTCCGTCGCGGTTCAACGTGCTTGTGAGTCAGAGGCCGCCGGGAAGGCAGCGCAGAGACGGCCCGTGAGGCCGCGGGAATGGGCTGGCCCGGGCTTGTGTCTAGAATCCGTGAAGAGCTCCACCAGCAAGATCGGGCGCCCAACGTCAACGGGCAAAGGCTCCCACAGCCATTTCATCCCAGAAGACACACACGTGGGCGAGAGCCATAAAGAGGCGCCCCCACCGCCAGCCGCCAGGGAAACGCACCTCAAAACCACGCGATGGCTCGCCGGGCCCCGCTGGGGGGGCGCCAGGGGAAGGAGGGGTAGACACGGACCCTCGGCCGCCGGGGGGCAGGGTGGGGTGAGATAGGGCGCAGCTGTTGTGTGAGTCCGGCCTCTCCTTCTGAGGTTGAGCCCAGAGCTACCACACGACGCAGCCACCCCCCTCCGTGGGGAACTCCCGGGACACACGCAGATCACGCCTATAAAACACGCGTGCACACGCCTGGTGCCCCAATGCTCATGGCAACATCGTCCATAATTGCCGAGAAGTGGAAACAGCCCCGATGCCACCCGTGGGTGGGTGGATGGGTGGATAAATAAAAGGTGGCCTCGACGTACGGCGGTGTGCCGCACGGCCACAGAAACGACTGACACGCGGCTACACGCTAGAGCACGGACGAACCGTGAGAACATGCTCCGTGAAGGAAGCCAGTTACAACAGACATGCACCACATGGCTGCGTTTACCCGAAATGTCCACGGGGACAGGAAGGAGATTCGGGGTGCCCGGGCCAGGAGGGGAGAGGGAGGGTGAGTGGGAGAGGGGGTGCCGGCTATCGGATTGAGGGCTGCTTTCGGGGTGCTGACAGCGCCCTGGAACTCGAGTGGGGGTGGGCGACTCTACAGCAGAGAAACCGCTGGCTCGTAGCTTCAGGAAGGAATCGTATGGTGTGTGAAGGGTCTGTGAGTCAAGCTGCTCCAAACACAGAAACCCAAACCGAGGAACACAAAGCAAATACCCCCGCAGGCCCAGAG
>NW_006293349.1:261315-262057 GCF_000327345.1 Myotis davidii
ACGTGCTGCTCCGCGGGGCCCAGGTTGGCTCTTTCTCAGGGAGAGGCCCGGCCGCGGGCGCGAGCGGACCGTGTGCAGCTGGGTGGGGGCGGGGGGCTGGCAGCCGCCGAGATGGAGGCTCCCACGCTCCAGGGCCAAGCTGACGTGACTAAAGCTAAACAGACCCCATGCCACACGGGGTTACAGCTAATTCTGCGCTGTGAGCCCCTCGCCGGCGATGGCAGCGGGGAGGGCGGGAGGCGGGGGGGGCCCCGAAGGTAATTTGCACACTCGGTTTATGAGGCCCCTCGGCCCCTTTTAAACATATGCTTCTCTGATTATAAACAGCTGATGGCTCACAAGATTCAGATTTTCCAGAAAGCCTTCCAGGGAGAGACCGCTCTGCAAGGAGCGAGGGAGCGGGGAAGGGAAAGGTGACGGGGGCTTGCTGCTCGTAGGCGGGGTGCGCCCCTTCCCCCGGCCGGCCTGCGGTCCCGTCAAATGTTTGCTGCCACCCGAGTGTCCGGAGGAGGGCTGCGGCCCCCATGGGGCTAGGGAGGGGTGGGCTGCAGGGAAGGAGGCCCCGCTCAGAGGGGACCCCCCCGCCTCCTGGGCCCCCGCATGTAGGCGGAACAACCCCCTGGGGTGCCACCTCCTGACTCCAGCTCCCCCTCCCACCCCCTTGGGGGGCTCGGTCCCCCTCAGGGACATTAAAAGGAAGAAGAGTGGGGAGCAGGAGGGAGAGACGCGGGCGGGGAGGGAG
>NW_006293349.1:262207-264688 GCF_000327345.1 Myotis davidii
GGTCTGCTCAGGGCCCAAGGCCGGGCCCCAGGCAGGAGGACAGGGTTGGCCAGGACGGTGGCCACGTCGAGTCGGCCGAGCGGCTGCTGCCGAAGGGAGCTGGGCTGGGCATCCTCTCCCGCTGACAAGGGCCTCTGAGGCGCCCCGACCAGGGCGCAGGGAGGCCCGGGGTGTTCCTGGGGTCCCCCTCCTTCGGGGGAGTCTTGGGGAGCAGGGCACAGCCCAAGGGGCCGGGTGCTCTGGGTCAGCTGCCCACACGCCTCCCCCACCAGGTGCACATGGGCTGCGGGGCCGAGGGGGCGCATGGAGCTCAGTGCCCAGAGGCCGGATGTGGGCACAGGCTCACCTGCCTCCTGCCCGGTGAGCGCCGGGTCCACCAGGCCGCCCGCCCCACAGTGACCGCTGCGCAGGCCGGCACCCGTCCCTCCCGCTGCCTGTGTGAGGCTGGCCAGTCCCTTGACCGGCGATGCCTCAGCTTCCCCATCTCCATGGGGGTTGGGATAGGATTAAGTGAGTTCCTGTCCTACCGCCCTTAGAACCGAGGCCGGTGCAGAAACCGTGGGGAGGTGAGAGGAACGCAGTCTCCCCACGCTGGGGGGCCCCGGCCGCACCCCCTCACTGCCCTCCACATCTGGGCTGCTCTGAGGGCCCAGGGCACTGGGGCGGAGCCAGCCTGGGAGGCAGGGCCGCCTGGGAGGCTCGGCCACGGGTGGGGTCTGGGCTCTGAGGACGCCCCCTGTGGTTTGGGGGGTGCTCAGGGGCAGAAAGAATCCTGCTGGAAAGTTTGCCCCCCTTCCCCCACGACCCAGGAGGCAGGAAACGGCAGGGGCTTCGGGCTACAGCGTGTGCCACTGGCACCCGACTCGCCGGCTCCCCTTCACTGTGGCTCACCAGCGAGAGGGCTCATCCGTGTTGGGGGCACAGAGAACATCGGGCAGCGCTGCCAGCCGAGGCCCCCGCTGGGCCCCGATCCCGCGAGAACCATCGGGCGGGCAGGGCCTTGGGCCCGGCTCAGGACAGGAAGCTGCACCCAGGGGAAGCCAAAGGGTGTGCGGGTTCAACTGCCAGCCCCCAAAAGCGGGGTGCCAGGAAAGGAGGGGAGAAGGGGGTGACCCCACGACCGCACGGGGACCCACTCAGAGACAGACGGAAAACCCTGGAACCCCTGCCGCCTGGTGCCCTGGAGGCTGTGGGGTGAGGGGCCTGTGCGGGGCCTCAGCGCCACCCACGTCCCCGAGAGCTGCACTGGGGGTGCTCTCGGGGGAGTAACAGCCGCCGGACACCGTGCTGGGCTTCTCTCCGGGGTCAGCTCCTCCAACCACAGCACGCTGTCGTAAAGCCACCCCAGCTCGAACCCCAATAGCTTCCTGCTGCCTGAGGCCCCTGCTGAGTCGAACCCATCACCTCTGGGAGGGGGCCCTGCACAGGGGTGGGTCACGTGGGCGCCTCAGGGGAAGAGCCAGCGGCCTGGAGGACAGCATTCACACTCTGAGAGCGGGAAGACCGCGTGCACGTCAGGCGGACACTGCTGTCGGCCAGGGCTCCCTTTCTGCCAGCGCCCAGACGCCCCGCCCACTGGTGGGAGTTGGCGAGGGGGCTGTCACAGCTAGCTACTGCCGAGTAACAAACGACCCTATCACGTCACGGCCTGCAGCAACGCCCCTTCTATCACCCCATGGTTCCTGAGGGTCAGGAGTGCAGGAGCTCAGGGTCTCCTGTGAGGCGGAAGCCAGGGGAGGGGTGCCTGCGGCCGGAGTTCCATTTCCGAGACGGCTCACTCCTGAGGCCGTTGGCTGGAGGCCTCCTTGGCTCGCCGAGTGGCCCTGTCCGGGCTGCTTGAGTGCCCTCACAACACGGCGGCCGGGATGCCAGTGAGGGAGCGAGCAAGAGGCTGTGCTGCCTTCACCATCCAGTCTCGGCCGTCACTCTGTCACTCCGCCGTGTGGTCCTGACCAGAGCAGGTCAGTGAGCCCAGAGCCCGCGGCAGATCTGACCACCGCCCGTGGCCCAGGCAGACGCTCTTACTTCTCGTGCCCGTCTTTTTCAGCCCAGTGACGCCCACCCTCTGAGCCTGCCTGGCTCAGGAAGGACCTTCGCATGGTTCCGCGGCCCCTTCCGGCTCCCCAGGCCTGGCGGGCTTCCCAGCAGTCGCCGTCCCTCTAGACTAGCACAGAGCGCAGGGTTGCCGGGGGCTGTCCGCACGCGTGCTCCGGCCTCACTGCTAACATCGAGGGAGGGCCCTTCCATGATGGGAAAGAGCGTAGAGCCCCCAGAGCGGCGGGGAGGGGCCCTGGTAACACCTTTCCCAGAGCCCAGAGCCCAGAAAGCACGTCTGGTCGGGCCTCAGCGACCTGGACCCCCCCACCTGGCGGGAGGCCGGCGGAGTGATGGCTGTGGAAATGGCAGGCCGGTGGGGCTGGGGCCGCACAGGCCCTGGGATGGGCGGCACTGGGGGGGCGTGGCTTCGGAGGACAGGGCCGG
>NW_006293349.1:264782-266021 GCF_000327345.1 Myotis davidii
CCCCGCCCCCAGGAGACAGCTGCCGCGTCACCGCCTGGGAGCGGGCACAGCTGCCCTCGCGATGGGCACTGCCCGCCCGGGTCCCTCCTGGCCCTGAGTCCTGGGACCCCAGTGCAGGAGAGGGAGCCGCTCTGAGGGAAGGCGGGCGCCATGCGTGGCTGAGTGGCACTCCCCCGTCACTGGTTCCCAGGATGCTCTTGGGCCCAGGCTGTTGGTACTGGACCGCCCTGGGGGGTGCAGGACCCACCATCACACCTGGTCGCCCTGAGCCCGTGACCCGCCCCAGGCCCCGGGCAGCTGAGACGGGGAAGGTGCCACACAGCTGGGGGGAGGGGTGGGGCCGACCATGTGCACAGCTTTCTCAGGACCCGGCTTGCCCACCTGACTCCCTACCTGACCCTTGACCCGTCCTAGGGGCTCCCTGAAGCCCCTCCTGGCCCCGCCAAGGCCGCCTCCCGGGGGAGCACCACCCTGATCGCCTCTCACCCCTCCCAGCCTCCTGCCTCGCTCACTGGGCTCCACTGGGCCGTCCCGGGCCCCTCGCCTTCCCGGCTCCTCTAGTTCCCGTTCCTTCAGCAGCCAGAGGGATCCTTCCAGAGGGAGAGCTGATCCCCCAAACCTCCCAGAGACGCCCCCCCACCTGCACTGCCTCCCTCCCCGCACGGTGTGGAAGGCCCAGCCTGCCGGAGCCTGTCGCTCCTCATGGGGGGCTGAGTTCTGCAGTGGGAACACAGGGCAGGGCGTGTGGAGGTCAGAGCTCTGGGAGAGGGTGTGGGGGTGCCCCTGGGGGTGCAGGGAGATCTGCGGGCGATGCCGGGTGGGTCTGCAGTGGGCCCACATGCGTAGAAGGAGAGGAGAGAGTCTTGGCCAGGCAGAGCCGCGGGGTGGAGAGGTGGAGGGGCGGCTAGGTAACGTCCAGGTGCAGGAGGCCCAGAGGCCCAGGAGGAGGAAGGTTCCAGAATGAGAACATGGGAAGCAGGTCCGTGGAGAAGCGGCAGGACCGAGGGTCAGGGGGTCACCGAGACCTCGCCCAGGACAGCTGCATGCTGTGCGTGCGCGTGTGCCTGCGCCAAGAACTGCGCGAGGGGCCCAGGGGGACCGCGGAGGGGCTGCTGGAGCCGGGGCAGGGGGACAGCGTGGCTGCGCCCGAGAACCGGCTTCCTGGCCTCTGTGCGGGGGTGCCCGGGCCCCTGGTGCCCCCCACACTCCCGTCCACGTCGGAGAGCAGCGTGGAGCTGT
>NW_006293349.1:267286-270121 GCF_000327345.1 Myotis davidii
CACGAAGCGAGGGGCTCCCCCGCCCCCTGCGGCCCGCAGGGATGGAGGAGGGCTGCCGCCTCCCCCCAGGCCGAGGGGCTCTGGGCCCATCTGCACTTCTGTGCTGGCGAACGAACGCGGGGAATTAGCTCAGCCACTTCCTCCCCTAATCCCCCACCCCCACTCCGAATACCTCGGAGGGGAGAGAAACGCCGAGTGGACGTTTTGAGCCTAATTCTCTTCAGCTGTGTGTGCGTGTGTGCGTGCATGCGCCGGGCTGGGGCCTGCGAGGGAGCCTTCTGAACCCGAGCTCCAGGGCTGGGGGGAGCGTGAGGAGCGCTGGGTCAGCCCCACCACGTACAGATGTACGGATGAGACAAACCAGGCGTCCGCTGTCACCCGGGGAGCTGGGGGCGGCCACCAGGTACCAGCCTCCGCCCCCGCGCGCCCAGCAGCCCTGCGTCCCAGGTGACAGGGGCCTTTTAGGACCAGAGAGCCCCTAGGGTGGCCTCGGAGGAAGCCGGCACCACCGCCACCAAGAGAGCCTGCTGCGCTGAAGCCCTGCCAACGGGCCCCCTGCCAGCTCCAGGCTCCCCCTCCCCGCGTGCCGGGCAGCCCCCAGTGGGCCCCGCTGGCCTGGAGCCCGCCCAGCCTCACATGCTTCCCCAGCCAATTCCCACATGTCTCTTGTCTCCCAACGAGACAACAAACCCCTCTTAGTCTCGGACTGTTTTCCCCTCTGTCTCCCCCAAAGGACGAGAGAAGGGGGTGGGGGCGGGGGGCCCACAACAGGTGTGCGGGGCTGGCGGTCGGCACTGGCTGATTGACAGCACCCTGTGTGCAGGGAGGGGCTGAGGGAGGGAGGGCTGAGGACTCCGCACCATCCTTCCCAGCAACTGTATCAGAGTGGACAGTGGCCGGCTCCTCCGCCCAGCTCCAGGCGTGCCCCCTCCCCGGCCCCCACTGCCCCTGGAGCACACCGAGACCTTGGGGTTCACCCTGAGTGTCCGGGTCCGAAGGTCTGAGGTTAGAGGGGTGGACGGAGCAAGCACCATGACACGCAAACACCCAAGAAAGGAACCGGCTGCTGGTGAGGCGTGGCCCGACCCAGGCCCACAGCGAGAGCCCCACTTTTGTGACGCACAAGATCAAATCCACTCGATTTCCACCTTGTTCGAGACCAGTTCTCACAAAACCCCAGCCAACACGCGTTGTGACTCTGTACGCGGAGGGCGGTCACTCTGGGAGGGGAGCTGCTTTAGGTGGCTTTTCACCCCACTCGCCACCTCCCTGGATTAAAGGAAAACCCACCCTGCTGGAGTGGCTCCGGGGTTGAGCGCTGACCTGTGACCCAGGAGGTCACGGTTCGATTCCCCGTCAGGGCACAGGCCCGGGTTGTGGGCTCCATCCCCAGTGTGGGGCGTGCAGGAGGCGGGCGATCAGTGAATCTCTCTCATTGTTGATGTGTATGCCTCTCTCTCCTTCTCCCTTCCTCTCTGAAATCAATAAAATACATATTTTTAAAAACAAAGCCGAAACACAAAGGTTGGGGGAAAGCTTGAGTTCATGAGCGAGGACGGGGTGGTCAGTCATGTGCCTGCAAATGAAGCCGCTGACGGAGCCCCCAGGGCCCCAGGGCCAACAGCAGGGAAGGCCCAGGACTCAGGAAATGTCTCCTGTCCTTCCCACCGGACAGTAAGCCCCACACCGGCAGAGGTTCTGTTTTGGTGAAATCTGTGAACTCGCTCCAAACTCCTCTCACTCCCCTGATGTCCCATGAGGTCGAGGCAGACACGCCCCGGGGGGATCCTGGGAAGGGCCCTGGCCTCCCACGGAAGGAGGCCCCGGGAGGCAGAGACCCGGCTGGATGCCTCTCTCGCAGCAGCAAGGGCCGGGCAGCGCCTGCGGCCGCCCTCACCTCAGGTCCCTGCACTGCTTCCCCAGAGGGTCTCTCTCATCCTTGTCTCCACAGCTCCTCGAGGCTGGCAGGTAGGGGTCCCGGATGGCGGAGTGTGGGCCAGGACTCCAGCTCCTCCCTGCCATCCTCGGCCGGACGGCCGTGGGAGTGAGGAGAATGGGGGGCTGGGCGGGCAGGAGAGTGGGCAGCTGAGCATCTGTCCTGAGGAGGCAGGGAGGTGGCCTCTCAGACGTCACATATGAAACACAAGTTCAAAGCTAAAACCCGAAGCTGGGGCCCCTCGGAGCATGGAGCCGCGTGTGGTGGTGCGGGCCACACCCTGCTTCTGGGACAGGCCAGTGCCCAGAACCACCCCACCAGGTGGCAAGGGTGGAAATGACCTCTGAGCCAAGGGCCCCCACCCAGGCTTGCTGTCTAGCCTTCCTGTGGGCTCAGCAGGGAATGAGGAGACCACCCATCCAGGCATCGTTTCTCAAGGCCAGAAAGTGAGCGCCCCCCCCCCCTCCTCCAGGCTGGACCACAAAGGAAAACCCACTCAGTCATCCTTGGAGAGGGTCCTGGCTCTTTGCAGACCTATATTTCCGGCAAAGCTGTTGAGATGAGCGGCCTCGTCGCACGGGGACTGGGTGGGGGGACTGCCACTTGCTCCAACCCCCTTCTTCCTCCCGTTTGAAGTCAACCCTGAGTGGAGGGGGCAGGGCCTGCCACCCGGGGTGAGTTCAGTAACCATGCAAGATAGATGGGTGGATGGATGGACAGATGGACAGACAAATGGGTGGATGGATGATGGATAATGGGTGGGTGGATGGATGGATAGGTGGATGGATGGATAATGGGTGGATGGATGGATAATGGGTGGATGGATGAACAGGTGGATAGGTGGGGAGGCAAATGGATGAATGAATGGGTGGTTGGAAGGATGCATAGATGGATGGATG
>NW_006293349.1:271399-271840 GCF_000327345.1 Myotis davidii
GTGGGGGTGAGTGAGTGGGTGGATGGTAGGGAAGATAGTCAGGAGATAGACTTGGCTTCCAGGCACGTGGGAATCAGAAGGAGGAGGTCACACGCAGGGTTGTCAGGGTCCAGGCGGGAGGCTGACCTCCTGAGTGCCCGGTGGGAGGGACCCGAGAAGGTCCTTAACCTCCTACGCTGTATAATGTAGGACCTACAGGCACCCCGCCTGTCGGAGCCAGAGCCCGGCACTTCTCTTCCTCCAAGGACCTCCCACAGGCCGAACAGAACCTCTTTACAAGCTCTGCCACGGGTCTCTTTGAGACCAGCCGCCCGCCTGTCCCATCACGTGGCCCCACGCGCGTCCACCTCGTGGGCCCTGGGGTACGGGATTGTCGCGGGCCACCAAGCGCTGCCCACGGCCTGCGGAGTCTCTGGGGGGCTCGGGGCGGCTCAGGGAGGA
>NW_006293349.1:272757-273421 GCF_000327345.1 Myotis davidii
TCGCGGTGAGGGTCGCGGTCTGGATCGGCGCGCGGCGTTCCGAGCCCGGGATCGGGGGAGCTCGTGCTTCTGGGTCGGGGATCCGAGTTCGTGGTCTGGGTTTGAGCGCTGGGATCCGAGTCGGAAGTCCGAGCCCGGGATCGGGATTCGGCCTCGGGGGTTTGTGGTTTTGGGTCAGGGATCCGAGGATCGCCGTCTGGATCGGCGCGTGGCGTTCCGAGCCCGGGATCCCAGCCGGGGATCGGGGTTCGGCATCGGGACCTCGTGCTTCTGGGTCGGGGATCCGAGATCGCGGTCTGGGTCGGCGCACGGGGTTCCGAGTCCCACGTCGGAGTTCCGAGCCTGAGCCTGGGGTTGGAGTTCCGCCTCGACGCGTGGGGGAGCGGGGGGATCCGAGGATCTTCGTTGGGGTTGGCGCGCAGAGATCCGAGCCCCGTGTCGGAGGTCAGAGCCCGGGAACGGATCGGGGTTCGGCGTTGGGAGTTCGTGCTTCTGGGGCGGGGATCGGAGGTCCGAGCCCAGGATCCGAGCCCGGGATTGGATTGGGGTTTGGCGTCGGGAGTTCGTGCTTCTGGGGCGGGGATCGGAGGTCCGAGCCCGGGATCAGATCGGGGTTCGGCGTTGGGAGTTCATGCTTCTGGGTCGGGGATCCGAGATCGCGGTC
>NW_006293349.1:273505-278613 GCF_000327345.1 Myotis davidii
TCCTGAGTCCGCGGCGGCCTCCGAGCCGGATCTGCAGACGCTGTGGGGCCCCCTCTGGGCTCCCAGGGGTGCTGGGGGATCGGAGTGGGCAGTTGGGGTTCCCAGTGGGGACCGAGTTGGGGAGCAGCGTTGCGAGTTGAGCGGAGGCTTTGAGCGGTGGGGATGGAGTCCCAGGTGGGCAGGGCTGGGGCCTGTGGGGCGGATGACCATCCGGTCTTCTCAGGGCCGAGCCAGGGCAGCTCCCGGCAGGTAAGGGTGCACTCACCCGACTTGGGGGTGCACTGACCAGTCCCCTGGCTGCACCGGGGCCCCCACGAGGGTGGGCCGGGGCTGTTTTGTTCTGGGGGCGCCCCGCACCCACCAAGAGCCCGATCTGCCCGGCTGGCGGATTAACCAGATTTCTACGGTGTCTCAAATGATCCATTTCTGCACCTGTTGCCACAGACTCAATAGGAGAAAAATTTCAGGATTGGGTTGCCCGATTACGGTTCTGTTTTAATGTTTCCAAACACGCCGGAGGGAAGGGGGCTGCGGCAGGATTTATGCTCCGGCTGGAGGGGTCTTTAGAAATCGCAAATCATGGCCTGTCCGGCCGGATTCCAGCCAGGAGCCACCTGCCCGGCGGACACGGAGGCCCGCGGCCATGCCCAGCCCGGCTCGCCGAGCCCAACAGCCCATTAAACCGCGCGGCCGGGTGGGATTTCTCCCAGGGATGCAGGGATGATCCAGTATCAGAAACGCGACCCACGTGACCTGCCGCATTCGGAGAGGAAGGGGGAGAAGCCGGTGCCTCTCTCCAGAGGCAGAAAAATTATATGATAACGTTCAGTGCTTATGCATGGCTGCGGGGCGGGGGGAGGGGGGCATCCCTTAGCCAGGCAGAACCAGCCTGCGCTTCCCTAACTGGGTCTTGCTATAGACCGAACTTTACTTTTTAGCAAACTTCAGCAAGAAACCCAAAGTTTTTCTGTTCCTTTAAGAGAAGGAGCAGGCCCGGTGGCCGGTGGCCGTCCCCAGGCACAAGGAAGGGAACGGGTGGCCGGAGAGGGCCGGGGCGGATGGGGGCGCGAGAGAAAACTTCCCGGCACGAGGTTGCTGGTCTGCCTCAGGGTTCTGAGGCGTCCGGGTCCCCACCGAGTTTCCGGGGCTGTGCCTGTGGACACTGATGCGTGGAGGACCGGACGGTGAGGCGCAGACCCCAGGGTCCGGCTGCCTTTGGCAAGCGCCGGAGGCAGGAAAGGCGGGTCCTGTCTGGGTGCTGTTAGGAAAGTGTCTCTGGCTTTGCCCGGAGGGGCCTCGGGGCTCCCAGGGACCACACTTTGAAAACTGATGAGCTACACGGAAAAAAAAATTAAGGTTTTAGACTGAAAAAGGGGCTTTGCCGACGTTCTTGGCTCTCAGATCAGTGCCTGGGAAAGCCTCACTGCTTCGGCAGCTTCTACGGCTCTAAGGGAAATCGTTCCTACCGCAGGCCGAGGGGCATAAGCGCCAGTTCTGTCCCCGTGGCATCTCATCGATGTCAGGGGGCGACCTCGAAGGAAATGCTATTCGCCTGGCCCCCCACCCCCACCCCCAAGGGTTTCTCTGAGTAGGAACGCCAAGTAGAATGGAAGTTCACGCCGAGATCCCAGTGACGGCACAACGTACACCGGGTCTAGGCAGGAGCAAAGCAGACTCTTACGGAGAAAAGGTTAACATTCTACGGAAATATATCCAGGGAGCGCGTTCGGTGTGGAGGGAGGGTCTCGCCTCAGCCCAGCGTGAGAAAGATGCCCGGTCTCCCCCACGCAGCTCCACTCCAGCTTCCAGGTGGAGCTTTTGAGGAACTTGACAAACATATTCTGAAATGGATGTGAAAGAGAAAGATCTGCAAACATGAGTGAACTTGGAGGGAGGAGAACAGAGAAGGCCTTGTCCCCGCAGAGCTTGGGGCCCACTCCAAGCTTCAGGAACGGGGGAGGCGGGGCCGGAGGCCAGGAGAGCCCTCAGAGGCAGCCCTGTGTGGGGAGAGGGGCGGGGGACGAAGGTGGCCCCACCGCCTCTGGGGACCGTGCAGATCCTGGTTGGGAAATTAGCCCTGAAGGGAGAGACGTAAATGTGGAGTCCTGCCTGGCCGGCCAGAGAGAGCAGACTCCAAATGCACGAAAGATTTCAGACCCTGAAGGGGCTTGGTGTTTATTCAGTGGAAGAAAATTCTGGAGAATGATTTCCCGGGCCAGGGTGGGACCAGGAAGCCAGGCCCCGGGGCTGAAATGGAGGGACTTGGAACGACGCACATTAAGGCGTCCGGTTAAATACGTCCAGCACGACCAAGGTCGGAACTCTTCCCCTCACCCACCACGACTGGGCTTGCCTTTATCGCCCGCACTGTACTGTGCCCGGGCTGCAGATGGCAAATTAAAAGATATTTGATTTAAAAAAAAAAAAAGATACTTGAGACGACTCACACAGATAAGGGGCCATCGCTGAAATAGACCAGCGAGTCCCACAAATCCATGAGAAAGAGATCAAAGAGGTCGGGGAGCCCGAACGACATTAAGGGGCAGTTCTCAGGGGTTAACGGCGGCTCCGAAAAAATCCTGGGGCTCATCAGTAACCAGCGAAAGGCAGAGCAAAGCCACCACGCTTCCTCTGCGAGCACCAGAAGGCCGGCCTGCCAAGCGCTGGCAGCCGCGCAGGAACAACCGCCCTGTGTGCTGCAGGTGGGAGCGCAGCCGGGCAGCCGGTCGGGAGCGCCGGCCAGCACTTCTTCCTCAAATAAAATCTTTAATACCTGCAGCCCGGCAGCTTCCCTCCTGGGTAAACAGCCCGCGCGCCTCTCCCCAGAACAACGAGGGGCTGTGTGTGCCGGGCGGGCGGCCGCGTGGGGGTGGGGAGCTGGAGCGGGCGCTGTGGTTAGGAGTGGGGACTGGATGTGCACGCTCTGCACAAGATGGAGACGTGTGCAAACACGGAGCTCCCCGGCACCGGTGCCGAGCGGAATGGGGGCCTCGGCCCACGGCTCCGCATTGAAAGTAAAATGACAGGCGCCCGTGCGGGAAGGGGATGGAGCCTGACCCAGGCGCAGGGACGCGGGTGGGGGGGTGAGTAAGGGACCTGGAGCTGGAGGGGTGCACGGTGGAGAATGGGGGTTGGACGGCAAAGCAGGGGAAGGGACAGCGATGCCTCCCAGGGACCCTCCCAGTGCCCCACAAACGTAGGCTGTGGCTGACCCTCCGTCCTGCTCCCTGGAGGTCCAGAACGAATGAATGAATGCACGCTCGCTCCCTCCCCGACAGGCACCCTCTAGCGGCCTCTCTTTCTAAGAAATAAAACTCACATTCCATCATTTTACAAGCTCGGCCCTGCCCTCTGTCCTCCTCCCTCGCCCGGCTCCTGGCAAGCCAGCCGTCTGCCCATTTCTCCAACCAGCCACGTGCTTCAGGACCTTTGCACCAGCCACCCTGCCCGGCGCCCCTCCCCTGTGACTGCCCAGTGACAGTTCCTTCACGTCCTTCAGGTCTCGCCCCGGAAGACCGTTTGTCAGGGAGACCTTCCCTGACCTGCCACCGCCCTTGGCCCGGCGGTCACTCGCTAGGCTGGCACCATGTTCAGGCCTCAGAGCACAGGCTCCGCCACAGAATTTCCTAGTTCCCAGGCATCTGCTTATTTGGTGCCGCTGTCTCTGTCGCTGGAGGGGAGGCCCGTGAGAGGTCTGTCCCGCACGGCGCCGGCCCCCAGCCCCCGGCGTGCGTCATGCATTTCTGGTGAATGGCTGCATTGATTAGTTGGACGAAGGAAGAGGCCGGCCGGACAGTGTGTCCGCTTTCTGAGCGCAGTCGGAAGTGAGCAGCGTGAGGACCTGGCCCCGCAGGCCCTGTGGCTGGCCGGTCCGCGGGTGAGGCTGCCTTTGCCGTAAGAGGTTTAGCAGCCTCTGCCCGCAGTCACCTGCAGCACCCCACACGGTGGTGATAGAAACGTCTCCCGACAGTGCCCCCCGGGGCCCCGGCGAGGGCACTGCCTGAGACCAGCTCCAGGGCCTGGGATGGTCGCATGCTGGCCCTTTATATGAAGCCAGCCCTGGCCTGCACCCCAACACCCAGCAGCAGGGCCTCACCTCTCCATGAGAGAGACCCTGCCCAGGCCGGGCACCCCTCCCACCACAGCCCTGTAAGGGTGGCGAGCCCCCAAGTCCCATGGCCCCCGGGCCGCCACCGACGGCTTCATTTGGGCCCCTTTTCAGCTGCAGTCCCTGCGCTGCTCCTGACATGGCCCCAATAACTTGTCCGAACTAGAAGTGCCCCCCCCCCAGCCTCCACCAGGGCAGACTGAGGAGCAAGTGCCTGGGGGACCCAGAAGGTCTGGAGTAGACCCTGGAGGAGGAGAAATCCCAGGGGCCTCAGAGCCGGCCATGTGGGCAGGAGGGAGCAGCCTCTTACCCTGTCCTTCCCCCACAGAGCCCCTTCCAGCCTTTGCCCTCCAGGGCTGGGTCACTGCAGGAGCCTGGTAACCCAGGGCTCCAGTCCAGTCCCCCACCAAGCCCAACACGCATGCCCTCCTGGAGAGCGCACCCCCTCCCCCAGCCCACACCCAGTCCCCCAGAGCGCACCCAGTCCCCCAGCATGCACCCAGCGCCCCAATAGGGGCCCACTCCCCCAGCGTTTCCCAGCCTCTCCAGGGGCCGGAGAGGCCGGCTGGGCCCTTGTTTGCCATGTAAACGCCGCCTCCTTCACGGAGGAAGCCCTGCTCCTTGGGCTTGGCTCACGCTCCCCAGCAGCCTGGGCCCCGAGAAACAGATCTAATGGGCCTTTCTCCTGCTAATTGTGGCCATTAGTGTCGCAGAATGGGGACTCCCTGGGGGGCCGCGCCTGGCACACTAGCCTGTCCCCAGCTCAGGCCTCTGGGCCCACAGACCCAGCGGCTTCAGGTGGAGGTGGGGGTGGGAGGGCTGCCCCTGGTGCCCCCGGGATGGTGGCCGGTGTGCGCTCGGACAGGTCAGCCTGGACTGTGACGGGTGACCCTCCTGGCAGAGGGACTGGCTGGGACCGAGAGGTCCAGGGGGAGAGCAGCTGGGGGCCTGACAGAAGGTCCTCTGGGAGCAAATGACGTTTGCAGCGTGGGGAGACACC
>NW_006293349.1:278673-280529 GCF_000327345.1 Myotis davidii
ACGGAGCACCCTGGGAGCCATGCACCTCGGTGCCACGCTCGCACCACAGGCCGCCTCCCGGGCAGGGTCTGCCATCCGCAGCCCCACCTTGATGTACTGAGAGCCTGGGCACTGCCCCCCACAGATCCCTCTGCCCGTCTGTGAACTCACGGGCCCCGGGCACTGGCGACCCAGGCAGAGGGATTTGCTCTGGGGGTTTGCGGCCCAGAAGGGAGACCACCCAGTGTGTGTGCTGCACCCCGGGGAGTGCTGGGCAGGGGAGGCAGGGCCCCGAAAAGGATCCGCACAGGCATTCGCCTGGGGCCCAAGAGGCCCCTTGGGAAAGGCGGTGGGGGCAGAGCAGGGTGCAGGCTCCGGGCTGGGGAGGAGCCGGCCGAGGGGCTGAGCAAAGCCAGGCCTCTGAGCGGAGATAAGACGAGGAGGGGACTGCTGGGTGCCTGGGGACTTTGGCCTTGTTCTGAGGGCCCAGGTCCCTTGCAGGGAATGACTCAGTGGGGTCTGCATTCTAAAGGGTTGTCCCTCCTCTGAGCAGACGGGGCCTGCAGGGCAGAGGGAAGGGCGTGGGGTAGAGCAGGACGCAGCTCGGGCGACGCCTGCCTGTCGGTGGCGGGCTGGTGCGGGCCGTGATGCCGGGTCCTCCTGCGTGGCTGGAGGGGTGGCAGGGACCCTTGGTGGGAGTGGGAAGTGCCGGAGGCCGTGGCCGGGCTTCGGGGCAGGGGACGGAGCGGGGGTCTGGAGGGTGAAGCCCGGCCAGACAGACATTGGGGAGTCAAGGACACACGGACACTGTGGGTTCCAGGGAGCACCGCTGGGGAGCTCTGGGTCAGCAGCCTGGCCTGAGGACCGAGCTGGGAGGCCGCCGGAGGGACGGTGACCTGCCTGGGGCACGGCCTGCAGAGGCCGCCCTGGCCCTGGTAAGGCAAATGGACTGACTCGTAGCCAAGAAACTGGGAGCTAGGACAGATTTCCTCCAGGAACAGGCAAAGGAGGGAGTTATGGGAACTGAATAAAATCCAGCTGTTTGAGAGGAGACAGGGGAGTGACCCTGGGAGACAAGTAAAAATATCCATTTTCTTTGAGTGACATGTCAAAGAGCTCCCTCTGGCAACAGTGTGGAGAATGGGGGGTGGGGGCAGATGGAAGATGGGAGACAGTGAGGAGGTGCTGAAGTCTTTGGAGCAGGACAGTGAGGCCTTGAACTGAAGTGGTGAAGAGGGAGCTTCTGGGAGCTGTGAAGTAGAAGAATTTATAATACTTATTCTTCAATGTTTAGGGCAAAATGGACACCTTTGAGAATCTGATGCAAAAAGTTTTATACTAAATTCAAGATTTGCTCCATTTTAGCATCAGTGTGACGTTAATGGCAGGGAAGCTAGGCTGGTGAGCCCTTTGCATGAGCCATAGTTTTTGTTTCGGGTGGGCACTGGGGATCTCTAACCACATCATGGGGGTGGGAGAAATAAGGAATGAGAAGCAGCATTTGTCAAGGGCTGGCTGTTTATATCATGCCCTGCAGCCCACCAAGCAGATGGCAACACGGAGGCATTAGATGCACTGTTCAATATCCTACCCCGTTCAGACAGGCTCCAGAGGCTCCAAGGGGTTAACTGCACAGCCTCCCACTCCTCCGCTCGCTAATTTTTAAACGCAGCTGAGCTCGGAGCGGGCGGGCGCCCCTCCCAGCAGCCCCAAGAGGGCCTCCGCGCAGCCCCCACCCCCATCGCCAGGAATCCACGTGCGTCTAGAACAAAGACTCCCCATCCCCTCCCTCGTTCAGCCCGTTCTGATGCCTCAGCCTGGGCTCCCCCCCAGCCTGCCCCCCACCCGCGCCTGCATGGCTCCCAGATGAAGCCTCG
>NW_006293349.1:280725-281505 GCF_000327345.1 Myotis davidii
GTGCCCCGGCAGCCAGCTCCACTCCGCCCTCCCCGCGGCCTGAGACCAGGCCAGGTCCTCCCGGGGCCGCCAGCAAGCAAACCGGGGGCCGCGCCCCAGGCCTGAAGCCGCCGGAAACCTCAGCGCCGCGCCCCCCTCCCCCCGTGGCTGCCTCACCGAGGAGCACAGGGCTCGCTCACGCAGGGAGTCTCCTTGCTCTGTACCCCGTGTTGCCCTCCCCACTCGAGGGTCCCCACATACCAGCAAAGAAGGTCTCCCCACCCTCCGCCCCGTCCAGCCTGGGCCTACGGAGCGCCGAGACCCGGCATCCTCACGGGTGAAACATTCACAGGCCGAGGCCGACGCCAACCGGCCAGTGAGACGCAAGAGCCCGTGCCCCCTTCTCTGTGATGGAAGCTGAGGCCCTACTGGGCCCGAGGCTGTGTCCGAGGCCCCAGGCCCAGGCCTTCTTGCTCACACCATCCACTCCCGCCTTAACGGCGTGGCACCTTCGCGTCCTCACCTCTGGCCTCACTGAATCCCGTAACAGCCCCAGGGAGGCGCGCTGGCCTCACGTGCAGACCGCCGAGCAGCCAGGCCGCACCGGACTCCGGGCGCCACTCCGAGGCCGCTGGGCACTGACATGGCGGCCTTTTGCCGGTCCTTTCGCCCGGGAAGGCTGCGGGCCCCGTCGGGCCCTGTCCTGACCTTGGGAGACAGGCCCTGTCAGTTCTGGGCGAAGCAGCCCGGAGGGAGGAGAGGCAGGCTGCCCCCCGAGGCGCGCCCCCTCCCAGCCCAAGC
>NW_006293349.1:281583-281845 GCF_000327345.1 Myotis davidii
TGGTGCCCCAGCTTCCTGGCAGCCAGTGGGCCTGGGCCCCGTCCAGTGCAAAGGTCCGCTGCCCCTGCAGCCACGCACGCCCCTTCCTCTGCTGCCAGGGCCGCAGGCCGTTAGCTGGCTCCTCATTGTCCTGTCCCTCCCGGGCAGGCCCAGGGCTGGACGCGGGGCGTCAGGTGGGGTGCCCCCGCAAGCCCCCGGGCCGGTAGAGAAGGCAGGGGAGGGGGCTGTGCAGTGGGGGCGTGGGGCCCCCCCCCAGTGGCCG
>NW_006293349.1:292241-292551 GCF_000327345.1 Myotis davidii
CAGGCCAAAAGGGGAGGGCAGCTCTGGGAGCACCGTCCAGCCCAGGGCTCCCTGAGAAGCAGGGCCCCCGGGAGGCGGAGGGAAAGCGGGTCCCTGGGGGCCTGTGCGTCCGGCTGGCATGGCCGCCCCTCCCCCTGTCCCTTTCCCAAGGGGGGCTTCTCCCACCTCCTCTTCCCAAGGCCACCAAAAAGGCCTCCAGCTGTGGGGGTGCCCCGAGAGGCAGGGGAGAGGCAGGGCGCAGGGCGGGTGCAGATTATCTGCGCGGGGCTGACAGAACGTCCCCCGAGGGCCGACTTCAAAGCCGCCCGCC
>NW_006293349.1:292711-293096 GCF_000327345.1 Myotis davidii
AAGCCCTGCAGAAGGCGCCCCAGCCTCTCGGGGTTCCCATGCTGGGCCCAGCTTCCTGGTCTCCCCGCCATGTCTTTAGGGCTCGTCCAGAGAGAGGGGACCTGCCCTACAACCCAGGGGGCACACTTGCCTAGACTCCGGCCTGCCCATCCCCTCGGTCACCTCAGGGGCAGGTCACATGGGTGGGGGCGCGGTGGGGTGCGAGGTGAGGGGTGGCAGACCGCGTGGGCGCCGTGCGGCAGCGCCAGGCCTCCCGGTTGCATCCAGCTCTAGCAGATGAGGGTGTGTCACTGGGTGGCCGCCCGGTCTCTGCCCCATTGTCCTCGTCTGTGACCTACGAACCGGCATTACAGCCAGCAGGCCCTCCTGGGCCACCGGGCGGTCA
>NW_006293349.1:293376-293781 GCF_000327345.1 Myotis davidii
TAACCACTGTAATTTTTTTTTTTTTTTACTAGATTTCAGTATTTAAAAAAATTCCATTATAAGGGGTTTAGTTATGAGATCTGGGCTACCACAGGCTCTCAGGAAATTGGTTCCGAATGTGGTGGCCTGTAACAAAGACTTAGCTCCCGTGCACGGAGACATCAAAGGGAAGCAGGAAGCAGCGGGCCCGCCGACCCCCGGCAGGCGGGAGGCCGGTCTGCAGGGCCTGGGGATTTTCCATCCCACGGGGATTTCCTCAGGACCCCCTGCCCCAGGACCCCCTGCTCCGGCTGTGAGGCTCCTTGAGCTCGTGGGGCTGGGTGGAGCCAGTCGGGGGCTCCCTAGCGGGGCCCGGAGCAGCAGGAGCCCTGTCCTTATCCCCCCGCCCCTTGCTGCCTGTTGGCC
>NW_006293349.1:294201-294775 GCF_000327345.1 Myotis davidii
CCCCAGACCCCAGCCCTCAGCCCAGGCCACCAGCCTGGGAGCCTGGCACTCACAGCCCCAGGGCTGGCGGACAGGCCGGGCCCCCATCTCCCAGTGCAGATTGGGCTCGCATCTCCTTAAACTGCCTCACTTGGGGCGACTCCTTCTGGGGTCCTGCCCTCCCAGAGCTGAGGCTGCCAGGCCTCCCCCAACTCCTGCCCCCCACACACCAGGCCTGGCCGGGTCCTCACTTCCCCGGGACGATGGACTGGGCACCCTGGCCTACAAGGCCCTCCTAGACTGGTGGCTAACACACCAGGCCCTCTGGCCGGAGGGCGTCGCACCCAGCCCCTTTGGGGTTCTCTCTGGGGTGGGGGGCATGCTTGTCCGGGGGGTGCAGCTCTGGGGTGGGAGCCGGGGTCCAGGCTGGAAGGGGTTTGCAGGACACCCCAGCCTCGAGTCCGGTTTGTCCAGCGGCCGTGCTCTGTGGGCCCAGAGCGTGACCCCGGCAGGCGCGCTCATGTGGAAAGTGCTGGCAGGCCGGCCCGGGATCGGGTTACCGCAGCTGTCCTCCTGGACACCGGGCCCTGTTGTT
>NW_006293349.1:295476-296019 GCF_000327345.1 Myotis davidii
AGTGAGAGGCAGGTCCCGGCGGGGGGCAGCGCCCTGGGCTCTCGCTCAGCCCGGCGCACGCTGAACGCGCCGTGTGGGTCGGAGCACAAACCTTTCGGGGGGATCTTTGCAAGACAAGCCACAACTCGGGGCTCTCTGGAGGGGGCTGGCCACGGGCGGTTCTAGCAGGAGGCCCCCCTAAATCTGTCTGTGCCCGGCTGGCTTGCGAGGGAGAATGGGGGGGCAGGTTCCCTCACCCGTCCAGATGGGCAGGTCTGGCCAAGGGGCTCCTCACCCGGAGAGCCCGGCCCTGGGCTGGACCAGGGCCACCCTTTTCGGCCAGAAAGTCGCCTCCAGGACACGGAGGAAGCACACGGATTGCTTTTCTCACCCTGACTGATGAGGAGGAAGCGGGGGAGGTCAGCTAGAAGGTTCTGGAACAAGGTCTGCCCCAGAGGACACGCTTCCACGTGGAAGGGTGCTGTGGGAGCGGACGGTCCACGGGGACCCCCACGCCGACCCCGGGCTTGCCTGGTGCCAGCAGCAGGCCAGGCCCCGGGGCCC
>NW_006293349.1:296034-296796 GCF_000327345.1 Myotis davidii
CCAGGGGGGAGCAGCGGGCAGCCACTTGAGCCACTTCACTCCCCTTGGCGAGGTCTGTGCACCCAATCGGAGCGGCCAGCCCGCGGGAGAGGCCCCTCGAGAGCCAGGTTCCCAAGGTGCTGCCCGTTAATGAGTGATTCGCTCTGAACAACGTCTCGATAAGGGGAGGCGGCTGTTGACTAAGGAGCGGCTGGTCGCCAGGGAAAAGCTTCAAGAGGGGGAGAGACAAAAGGCGGATGTCGGGTCTACCATGCGGGGAGCGCGGTGGAGAGCAACCCTTTGGCCAGCGCTCCAGCACAGCCCTCAGAGAGAACCAACTCCACCAAGACCTTGATCTCTCAGATGTCTAGCATCCAGAGCTGTGAAATAATATTTTTTGTCATTCTAAATGATCACTTATGGTTCTTTGTTACTATAGCCCTAGAAAAACTAATAACTTCCCCTCAGCAGCTCGGTGTTTACTCTGTGCTAAGCCCGTGCTTTAACAGGTCGTGTTTTAAGAGGAAAACCATCTTTGATGGAACCCTCTGCAGCTCCAGCCCCGGCTCTGCAGGCGCAGGACAGGCAGGGAGCGGCCGCCGTGGAGGGGCCCTCCCTCGCCCCCAGCTCCGTCGCCCCCAGCTCCGTCACCCCCAGCTCCGTCGCCCTCTGGCAGGAACCCTCCATCAGCCATGACTCGGGCGGCCACCTCCGCGCCTCCTGGGGCGGGAAGACTTACTGGGCACAGGAGGGTTTGGGGGCCTGGTTCTCAGCCAGCGGGGG
>NW_006293349.1:297295-297784 GCF_000327345.1 Myotis davidii
GGCTTCGCCCTCAGCCCCTGAGGCCGGACGGGGCGGCCCAGCGGAGACCGCAGGGTGCGTGTGCATAGGGCGCGCAGACCCGAGCCCTGCGGAAGCTATCGGTTTAAGGTTATCCTTTAGCCCAGAGCTACATGCGGGCGAGTGCGTTTTCCTCCGCGTGGAGCCAGTGACCACCGGCTGGAGCTCCGAGAGCAGGGGCTGGGCCCACACGGGCCACGCCTCCCGCACGGAGGAGCGGAGACACACAGGACGGGGCCCCTTCCCCACCCACCTTCAGGGCGCATACGGAACTTTATAGGTCCCTTCAGCTACAGCAGCCCGGACCCCACCCCCCACCAGCCCTGGGGGAGCGCATGGGCATCGCAGACCGGAGCTGCCCTTCTTAGCTCGGGGTGTGCATGTAGGATGGTGGGTGGCGAACAGCTGGAAACCCCCAGAGCAGCCACGGGCACCCCCCCCCCCAGAGCTTCCTTGGGGTCCCCACTCCTC
>NW_006293349.1:297932-298291 GCF_000327345.1 Myotis davidii
GCCCGACAGCTCTCCCAGATGGACATGCGGGGCCGACTTCCTCACCAGGAGGAAACACTGCGCCCGTGACAATGAGGGGCCTGCGGAGGCGTGAGGCAGCCAGACGACCCGGAGCTGCTCCGAGGGTGGGTCTGCGGGTGCTTATAAAACAGCAGCAGCAGCAGCAACTAAGGGACAGAGAGGGCGGGGCTTGGAGGTGACGGGCATGTGGTGGCCCAGACCACGGCCCCCAGAGTCATTCCGTCCGGCGGGGGGAGGTAATGACGTATCCACCATACAGGGCGGCTACTGCTCACGTTGGTCATTCTGTGTGGCCCGAGAATGATGCCACAGACATCACATGGCCTTTGGCAGCAAAG
>NW_006293349.1:298383-301236 GCF_000327345.1 Myotis davidii
CTCCACGCTCATCACGTGCGTGCGTTAATTACGTACAGTCCTCATGGCAGTCACGCCCAGAGGAGCGGTTTAAAAAAATTAAAAACAAACATCCCACCAGCAGGAAAACACTGTAGACCAGGGGTCCTCAGACTTTTTAATCAGGGGGCCCGTTCACCGTCCCTCAGACCGCTGGAGGGCCGGACTATAGTTTAAAAAAAAAACTATGAACAAATTCCTATGCACACTGCACATATCTTATTTTGAAGTAAAAAAACAAAACGGGAACAAACACAATATTGGTATTTGCATGTGGCCCGCGGGCCGTAGTTGGGGGACCCCTGCCCTAGACGCAGCTAAAAACCAAAGGAAAGCTGGGATAAGGCGTTTCCCGCCCACACCAGCACCTCCAGCTGTCAGGAGGTGCAGAGAGGTGGTCCCCAAAAAGAGAAGCCAGTGCGTCTGATTATTCGGGGAGATGACAGCCGCGTCGGTAATGAAAGGCAAGGAGGGCGCGCTGATGCGGTTCTCACGTGGTGTGTGTGCAGGTGCGGCCTGCGGCCTTCATTTGGCAGCGTCGACCGAAACCTGCAGGTGGGGGGGTTGAACCTCAGGAAGGGAATCGGTTACCACGGAAACCCAAATATCATGCGCAAAAGAGATTTGTTTGGGAAGCTACCCTGAACAATGGCCATCGGAGCGGGGACACTCAGGTGGCCCCTCCTCCAGCCGGTGGCTGTGGCTGCGGCATCTCCTCACGGGAGATGGCCATTGGGAGGAGAGAGAGGCGGGGTGATGCTGTGGGGCGCGCGGTGGCACCCCAGGCACCTGGGCCTCCCGTGGACGCGGCCGCCTCCCCTGCGGGGACGTGAGTGGTGAGGAGCCTCGGAGGCAGGCCCGGGCCGCCCTTCCTCTCTCACCGTCTCATCTGCTCAGCTCCCAGGCACTTATCTTGCCGGCCTGACCCTCCCGGAGCTGACGATGGGCTCAGCTCTTTCTAATCTCCTAATCTCCGGCCGAGAGGTCCTTCAGCCTCACTTAACTTCGCGAAATCTCACGTCCCGGTGAGACTTACGGCCTCTCCTCTCCTCTCGGCTATTTACTTTGTGCGGGGCTTGTCGATAAGGCCGGCCACAGCGCCTCCCTCAGCAGGGACGGGCGGGTGAGCGGACACAGGGCGGACTGCACGGCGCCTGGCAGGACTGACTGTGCGCGGCCGCTCACCAAGGCATGGGAGGGCATGGCTCGTACCGCCTGGCTCGTCCGTCCACGGGCAACGAGACGAACAGCTGAGCCCCCACTGTGCACAGGTGGCCCATCCGCACACACAGACACACGTGTCTGTGCGAAAAGCTGAGAACACAGCAGGGCGCGGTGCAGGGGTGACCTCAGGGGAGGAATTAGGTCTTGGGTGGGGCAGCCGGGTACCCATGTTCCCTCTGCACCTGGACCCGCGTTGACTGGGCGCCGGGGATGCCCCTTGGTCATCATCTCGGTGCGACGTGACGTTTGGTTTCGTGCGTGCGGAGCGGGAGCCGTGCGGGGCTGCGGTGGCTCTGCTTCCTGTCGCCCCAGGAGCAGGGCCGGGTGATCTAGGGCTTTCTGATGGGGAGAGGCCAGGCCGGAGGCTCCCGGGAAGGGGTGCCCTCCACCCACTGCACACAGCGGTTCTCGCAGGGGAGACGTTACACACGTTCTGCCCCCCGGAGCGGGGAGAGGAGTGGCTTTAAAGGCACGAGCGTGGGCAGCGTGTCCCGGCGGCTGCGTCTCCTCCGTATCTGTCTTCCCTCTGTTCTCAGGCCACCTCTCGTTCTGGTCCATGCAGCCGGGACCACACGCTGCCGAGAGCGCTCGATGGCCGTGCCTCGTGCCCGTGTTACCGTGATGCTTCCTAGCACACATCACGGTTCAGACTCCGGTCCCCACAGTAACTCGGGCCCAGTTCGCACCCGTAAACGGCCTGGGCGTCCGGGGCAGTGACACTGTGTGGACCAAGGAGGCCAATCTCTCCCCGGGGGGTGGGGGGCATCGCCAAGAGTGGACAGGACGGAGGAGGTGGAGGGGAGATGGGGCCGGGGACCCACGTGGGACAGGCCCATACTAGCCACTCTGGGGGCTCTGCCCAGGTACCGCTGCCCCCGCCCGGCGCGGGGAGGCCTGGCTACGCCGCTGGCTGAGCAACTGGCGGGAGGAGCGGGCGAGCACCCGCCCGTGAGAAGCCGGCAGAGCGAGGCCTGGAAAAACTGCAGCTGGAGCGGACACAAAGGCCCGTTGAGAGCGGCGGCCGCGGTGCCCAGCGCCTTCTTTTACAGCCATTAGGGGGACAGGCCTCCCAGGCCCCGGCGCGAGGTTTCCAGGAAGCGGGCCTGGCACCGGCGGGACGGGAGCGACGTTAACGAGTTAACGTCAGAGGAAGGAGCATCAGGAAGGTTTAAGGTGCAGCAAACGTCGTGGATTATTTTGCAAAGAGCCCTGGGCCTCAGAGGCAGACGCGTGCTTTGCAGGGACGGTTCTAAGCCAGAGCCTGGTTCAAAGGCCCGGCCCCGCAGCCGCACGCAAAGAAAGGTCCCAGTGTGTGCCGGGCGGCGGGAGAGGGGCCTCCGCCTCTGCTCGGGGTTCTCTGGGCCCCAAGAAAAACCCACAGCTCCCTGGGCCCCGCTCCGCCACACCCACCTCCACCTCATTCCTTCCCTCCCGCGCCCGCACTGGGTGCCCCGGCAGCCAGCTCCACTCCGCCCTCCCCGCGGCCTGAGACCAGGCCAGGTCCTCCCGGGGCCGCCAGCAAGCAAACCGGGGGCCGCGCCCCAGGCCTGAAGCCGCCGGAAACCTCAGCGCCGCGCCCCCCTCCCCCCGTGGCTGCCTCACTGAGGAGGA
>NW_006293349.1:301537-304521 GCF_000327345.1 Myotis davidii
GGTCACAGCGGCAACGAGGACCGTGATGACCAGGGGCGTGGGCACGTTCAGGGGCTCAGGGGGACCTGGTGCCCTGGCGGCACCTGTGCCCGTCCGCTGCCCAGGCAGACCATCGGCAGCGCAGGCTCAGCTGTGCCAGCTCGCCCGCCGCCTCCCAGGAGCCCAAACAGCCGGGAGCCCCCTGCCCAGCCCCCAGGCCTGGCTCTCGGGCCCCAGGCACCTGCTAAGAACAAGCCCTGGTGGCTGCAGGCCCAACCCCGTGTGTTCCCAGGGAAACACGTGACCTGGCTGTTTCAGGAGCTCCCGGGCCCAGTGAGGGTGCCCCCCAGACCCCCCTCATTTACACGGGGAACATCCCTCAGGCACCTGGTGAAGCAGGCCCACGCCGGACGCCTGACCCATCTCCGGGCCCAGAACCAGCACCGGACGCCTGACCCATCTCCGGGCCCAGAACCAGCACCGGACGCCTGACCCATCTCCGGGCCCAGAACCAGCACCGGATGCCTAAACTTCCCCCACGTGTATAAGGCTCAGAGGTGAGTGACTGCCCACTGCCCAACAGGCAGGACGCAGCCCCCCGAGCTGGCCAGGACCTGGTGGACAGTGTTCCCAGGCTGGGTGGTCACCCCAGCAGGCGACAGGGAGTGACCCTCAGGCAGGTGCGCACCACGTCCCACTGACCACTGCAGACAAGGGGAGTGACCACAGCGCGGGCGCGCGAGCCGCAGTTCCAGACGCTCCACCCCGCGAAGATGGAGGGGCCGTTCGTGAGCCAGGAGAGCAGGAGGGGCCTGCGGCCCACCCAGCGCCCAGCTCTGTCCTCGAGCCACAGTGATCAGGAGCCTGGCAGGACACACAAGCAGAGAACCACTTAGGTCTGACCCGTGGGACCGGGTCGGGTCCAGCAGCGGCCCAGGCAGAGCTGGTCATGACGGTGTGGCCGGCAGCGGGGAGACGACAGGCTCAGGACGGAGGCCGAGCAGCTGTCCAGGCCGGGAGAGTGTGCCTGGACCTTGGTCTCGCCCTCGACGCAGCGATCACCCAGGTGGACGCAGACCTGGGGGGGAAGGTGAGCTTGTGGAGCCACAGGAAACATGGCCCGTGGCCTTGGCGTGGCCAGAGCTGCGCGGACGGGGCGCAGACGGCATGACCGAGATCGCGTGGACATCCAGACCCTCTGTTCCCCGGAGACCCCGAGGCCACGGGCGCCTGCACGGGAGGCGCTCCTCATTCGGGGCCCAGTCCCCTTTCCCGGGGAGGCCCGGGATGTGCTTCTGACAAGCCACGCGTGTCCGAGATCCGCGGAGACGGGAAGCTCCCACGGTCGGTGGGAAAGGTGACTGGGATACGACGGCAGAAGTCGCGGCGTGAGATCAAGGACAGGATCCGGCTAAAGGACCATGCGGGAGGGGGCTCTGCTGCGTGAGGTGCTTTGCTGCCAATCAAACCCGTCTGGTGGCTCTGGACCCACGAGCGCGGCTACAAAGGAAACCCCGGGAGATGCCAGCCTCCCCAGCTGCTGGTGAGGATGGCAGAGGGGCAGCCATTCGCCCGCTGCTGGTGCTGGAGCGGGGTGGGCACACGGCCTCGGGGTGCCGGGCAGTCCTCACTGAGTGCACACGCCCACCTGACGGCCAGCAGCTCCCTGCCTGGCACGTGCTCACCGGAAATGCAACCGTGTCCACCAAGGCCTGGTGACCACCCCCCTTGGGAACCTCCCGGCGGCTGTGTCTGGAGCAGGTGAAGAGTGTGGGCCACTCCCACCCCGCAGCTGCCAGGAGCCAGGCCGTGTCCGTCCCCCCCACCCCCCAGGCGACAGGGGCTCCTGGTTATATGGCTCCAGGGGTGAGCATGAACCCCGCCCTTGAGGTCGGGCGCATATCTGTGTGCAGTTCCTCCGTCCCCTGACCAGGTGAGCACGCTGCCCGGTGTGTCCCTTCGAGCCCAGAGCCTGGAGCCGGGCGGCTGGGCCTGCCCGGGGCCACACACCTCAGGGCTCAGCCCCCCTTCCCGGGTTAGGCCGAGCACATGCGGGCCCCCAACCCCGGAAATGCCCCTGGGCTGACAGTGCGACTTTTGGGGTCATTCTGTCCGCCACCCGCCCCTGCGGTTGGGTGAGCTCCTCTCCCTGGCCCCGCAGCCTCGCCGAGGGCGCAGCGGAGGCCAAGCCTGGGCCGAGGGCGTGAGGCTGCCCACTCTGCTCAGCCTGCTCCCCAGACAGCGGCCGCCCCACGTGCCCAGTGGACGAAGTGAAGCTCCCGGGGTGGGGGGGTGCTGGGGAGCCAGACTGAGGGCGTCTCGTTCCCATTCCCAGTCCCGTCCCTTTCCCACCGAGCCGTCCTGCCTGGCGTTTAACTGTCGGGAGAAGGTTTCCCCCCACAGCTGTACTCACAGCTCCCCACAGCCCTCCCCCGGGGCCGCCTGGCACCTCGTGCAGGCAGAGGTGGTCCGCGCCCCGAAGGAGACAGGACACGGGTCACTTCTGTTCCTGGCAAGCCCCCTCCCCGTCCGCCCGACACGGGTCCCAGCGCAGCCTCCCACCGAGGTCCGTGGGGCAGGGAACGGAGCAAGGAGCCAGCGGAGGGGCGGGGCCCTTGCCGCCGTGGCCCGTGGGCGTGGGCCCCGAGTCACTGAACTGTCCCAGCAAGTGGTCCCCCCGAGAGCTACCCCGGGCCCCTGGAGCCAGCGCGGGCCGAGCCTGTGACATTTGCCCCGGTTCCAACAGGCACGGCCGGGCTGGCCCTGGCCTCGCTGACAGATGCAGAATTCAGGAGACGTCAGCAGTGATGTGGACGAAAGCCAGGCCGCAGCGGCCTCGCTGGAAAGCAGAAACTGGAACGTTTTGGCGTGAGACTCTGCAGGGCCCGGGAGAAAGTTGAAGACATGGAAATTCTAATTAACACACACGAGGCTGGTTTTGCTCAAGGACCCGCGGGCTGTCATGGCGCCGGAGGCCGCAGCACATGCCCGCTGGGGTGGGGGGT
>NW_006293349.1:304586-305719 GCF_000327345.1 Myotis davidii
GCGAGTCCCCCCACGGAGGGGACCGGGGGCCAGCTCTCTGGAGGGACATTCGGGGAGCCCCAGGTCGCTGTGCTCATGACGGCCTGACCTCCTGAACCCTCTGTCGTGGGGATCCCCGTGCCATGGACGGGGCTGGTGTAGGGGGGCTGCATGGAACGGCTGCCGTCCCCAGGGCTGCTGGGAAAGGTAGCCACGTCCTCCTGCCCAGGCCTCTCTGCCCAGCTGGCCTGGCCCTGGGTCGGCACATCGGGCAGGGAAACACCCCAGAAGGGTCCCCGGCCCCGTGCTAACAGCTCTGGACGGATCGAGGGCCTCGCGGGGAGGGGGACACGCTGCCCACCCCGGGCCCCGGGTCTCTGCCCTGAGGGGGAGCGGGTGCTGGGAGGAGGGGGACTCCGGGGCGCGTCCCGAAGGGCGCCCTGTGCCAGGGTGGGGCCGGGGCCTCTCCTCCCCTCGCTGTGCCTGTGCCCTCGGTGGGCAGCGCCCCGGAAACCTCCCTGGCTCTTGCTGGGGTGCATGGCTCCCCTCCTGCGGGGTTAGGGAGGGGCTCCCCATCCCCACACTGTGCCCGGCATGTCCTGCCTCTACCTCATACTTGCCCCTGGAAGCCCCGCAGCCAGGCTCGGAGTGGGCGCGGGCGCGGGCACGGGCAGCCAGCTGCTCCCTTTGGCCCCGGGGGACCTGGGAGACGGCTTGGAAGGGGGTGCGGGCTGCACGGTGCTGGGGTGGCTAACACCACTGTCTCCTCAGCCCACTGGATCCCAGCTCTGCTCCCCGCGACTCCCCAGTTTGCACCGGGCGGGCTCAGTGACCTCGGGCCCCCACCCCTCGCTTCTCCCAGCTCCGGGACCTTCCGTAATGGAGGCTGCGGTGACCTCACCTCCCTGGGGCCCTTCGGGCGGGGAGAGCTGGAGATGGAACAAAATGTGTCTTTATTTATGCTTTTAATTTGAATTCTGGAGCGGGCCCAACGTGGGAATACATTCACCATCAGAAAAACGCTGAGGAGACGGGTCTGCTTCTCAGTAACCCCTCCCGCCCGCTCTGCCCCTGGGAGACCCCGCGTGCGTCCCCGTCTCACACACCGGCATGTGGCTCTCCCCGGGGTGGGGGGCCGGGGCCGGGGGGCCGGG
>NW_006293349.1:305931-306246 GCF_000327345.1 Myotis davidii
CCGGCCCCTCTCACGTGCCTGCACCCCCTATGCTCCAGCAGGGCCCCCTGAGGGGTCATACTCCAACTGCTACGCACACCGGCACACCCACCCCTCCCGTCTCGGCCTTGACCAGACGGTGCCTGAGGTCCCCACAGAGACCTTGGTCCCGCCCCCAGCCCCGCAGACCCTTCACCCCAGCCCCTCTGCTCTGAGCAGGTCTGCGCTGTCCACAGCCTCCCAGTGACCGGGGGAGGACGGGGGTCTTGCCTGCTTAGGCCCAGCCAGAGCTGGACACCCCCCTGCACCGAGCACACAGGCCAGGGTGCTGTGCCC
>NW_006293349.1:306409-306857 GCF_000327345.1 Myotis davidii
AGCGGGCAGGCTGCCTCCAGGATGCGCCGGAGGTCGGAGCCCCTCCCAGGCCGACTGCCTCCCTGTTCCCCAGGGCCCGGCCCCCACCCAGCCTGCGAGCTCAGGGTCTCCTGTCAGCCTCCCTGTCACACAGGGGCCTCCAGGGTGGCCGGCGGGTCCACCGGGTCACAGCACCACCCTGAGACGCCACAGCCACCTCGTCCTTGCCACCCGAGCCTGCCAGTTCCGGTCATAAGAGCACCCAAGGCCCTGCAGTGAGGGTCCCAGCCTCCGGCATCGCCAGCAGCAACGGCTTTGCCCAGCCAGGAGTACGGGCAGCAGGCGCAGGGCCTCACTTCAACAGCAGCGCCCACAGCTCAGACGGCCTGGGCCCTCAGAGCCCCGAGAACCAGAGGGCCCGGGGGACCGTCCCAGAGAGAGGCAGGGAGGGCCGAGCGAGGGGCTCACA
>NW_006293349.1:308648-312761 GCF_000327345.1 Myotis davidii
CCCGGGCTGACGGGGCCCAGGCCAGGCGGGGAGCACCCATCTGCCCCCTGATTTTCAGTCTGGACTTACTGTTTTACATTTAAAGTTTTTTAAAAATATATTTTTATTGATTTCAGAGAGGAAGGGAGATGGGAAGAGAGAGAGAAACATCAATGGTGAGAGTCATGGGTCAGCTGCCTCCTGCACGCCCCACACTGGGGATCAAGCCCGCAACCCAGGCACGTGCCCTGATCGGGAATTGAACTGTGACCTCCTGGTTCCTAGGTCAACGCCCAACCTCTGAGCCACACCGGCCGGGCGCTAAGTTTATTTAAAGTTTTCCCTTTAAAAGAGTTAATTACTCCTTGTAAAAGGTAAAGATTCACAAAGGCCCCCTCCCCCAGGCCATCGGTGTCAGCCACTAGCGGGGTTCCCACCTCTTCCTTCTCTGCTTGTGGTGGCTGCAGACGTGCTTTCATACCTGGGATATGATTATTCCTTATCACTGACTTTTGTTTTAGAGAGAGCGGAGAGAGAAACATCTGTATGAGAGAGAAACACTGGTCGGCCACCTCCCGTACACCTCCGGGCCAGGGCTCGAACCCTCAACCCAAGCACGGGCCTGACTGGGAATTGGGCCTGCAACCTGGTATACAGGACGACGCTCCAACCTACTGAGCCACCGGCCAGGGCACGCGTTTTGTTTTTAAAATCGTATGCCTCTCTTTTGCTTTTTTGAAAAAGGGAGGTTTTCCCACCCAAAGTAATGCAACTGTTTCCTAAATCTATTTGTAATTTAAGTGTGTGTGTATGTGTGTGTGTGTGTGTGTGTGTGTGTAAATTTTCGTGTATTTAGCATTTACACCTGACGCTGTGAGCGGTCAGCCATCGGACCGTGGAAGTGTGAGAGCTGGGATAGACCATCTTCCTGGAGCCCTGAAGCGAAGCAGGGACGTTCCCTGAAGGAAACGGGAAGTCCCTGGGCCTCGGACCGGGCCCTGGAGGTTGAACTCCGACACCGGAAGCTCGATCTGCGAGGGGAAATGGAAGGACTGGACGTGATCAGAATGAAAGGCATTTGCCTGCGAAAGACACCGGCAAGGACAGGAGTCCGGCCACAGACGGGAGACCTGGGCGCGCACCACCCGGCCACGGACTTGCCCCAGGACCGGAGGAGCGGGCGCAGCCTCCGCTGGACGCATGGGCGGCCGGTCAGCAGACAACCCCGCTGGACGCATGGGCGGCCGGTCAGCAGACAACCCCGCTGGACGCATGGGCGGCCGGTCAGCAGACAACCCCGCTGGACGCATGGGCGGCCGGTCAGCAGACAACCCCGCTGGACGCATGGGCGGCCGGTCAGCAGACAACCCCGCTGGACGCATGGGCGGCCGGTCAGTAGACAACCCCGCTGGATGCATGGGCGGCCGGTCAGCAGACAACCCCACTGGACGCATGGGCAGCAGACAGCGGATGCCTTGCTCCACCGGCCTCCACGGTTATGAGGGAAAAGCCGATCAAACCCGCAGTGAGCCACCGCGCCGTTAGCACGGCTCACGTCTCCAAGTGGCTTTGGGTATTTATTTGGGGAGAAGAAAGAGCCGCCCTCCTGACTCTACATTCGAAGAGAAAGCATGGAGCCCGGCCTGCCGTGTGCCGAGGGTGTGAGCGGCGAGAAGCTGGCGTGGTGCTGGGGGCGGGGACGGCGGCCTCGGTGGAGGGAGCTGGGCCGCTCCTTCCAAGTTAGACAGTCACTTGCAGGGGGACCCAGCTGTCCCCCCACACACAGACCCGATGCATGGAATTCGTGTCCCCAAAAGCCTGTATGTGAACGTGCACAGCAACTTCGCTCACAGTTGCCCAAACCTGGCAACGCCCGGGCCGTCCTGTCCGTGAAGGGAAACCGTGGTGCGTCCGTCCACGAGAAGACCACTCGCCATCGAAGGAAACCAACGATGGGTCATCAACACAGGAGAACCTCGCGTGCGTGTTCCACGGCAGTGAGAGAGGCCCGAGGCAAAGAGCTACATATGTCTGGATCTGTGTACGTGACCTTCGGGAGAAGGACGGAGGGCAGGGACCTGGAGCAGACGGAAGACGCCCGTGTTTGGGGGAGGGGAGCGCTGGCTCCTGAGGGCCGCACGCGGGAAGTTTTAGGCCCAGGGCCTTCTGGGTGCTGCTGCGGCGGTGGGTCCATGACACGGCCAAACCCACCCACCTGTGCGTGCCCGCGCCAGCTTACTGTCTGCAGACACAGCAAAGTCCTTCGTTAGTCCCAGTAGGAAGGGAAGGGGAAGGCGCGTGGCCCCCGAGCCTCGGGAAACGGCCCCGGACCGGACACGACCGGGTGAAGGACAAGGAAGAGCAGCTCGTAAACACAGGACGCGCTTGCGAAACGTTCCCGCGAGGGTGCTGCCGCTCACACGGTCCACAGACACGCAAATGAGCGATGGCGACGGCAGCCAGGCTTCCGGCCGCCCGAGGAAGAAGTAAATCGGCGGGTGGGGTGCGTGGATGAGCCCCGCGGTCAGAACACCGGCTGGGCGCCCACTTAGCTGACGTGGACACGGGTAGCGCGGGTGCACCCTCGGGCTACGTGCGGACAGGGGTCTCCCGCTCCGCCTGCTGAGATCCTGGGAGCAGCGGCCGCCCTGAGGCCACACGCCCACCCCGGGCCCAGGGGCTGGTCTCTAGCCCCTCACCCCAGCGAAAGGGCCAGGCTGGGGCTGAGCGGGGAAACGCAGGCCCAGCCCAGGTGCCGTCTGGAATAGGCCGAACACGGGATGGGGGGGATGAGGGCCTGTCACGGAGACCCGGGAACCCCAAAGAGCTTGCCGTCCAGTGGCCATTAAAATGGCCTCATCTGAGCAACAGAAGAACGAACAGGATTGGGTTTTAGCTCCACACGTAGTCCCGAGCCCTGCAGCGGGTGAGGAGGCCTGGCGGAGAGGGCCCGAGTGAGGAGGAAGAATGAGGAAGATGAGGCAGCGCGGGAATGCGGCGGGACCGGCCGCGGCAGCCTCCACGATGAGCGATGAACGCGGAAGCCAGTGGGTGCGACTTGGAGGTGCAACTTCAAAGCATCTCCCCTCAAACCTGTGCCCCTCGCCGCGCCCGTGGGAACAGATGTCCCCGGTTCTTTGATCCGCCCTCCCCAGGGGGGCAGGGCTGCGCTTGGCTGGCTTCTCACGACTGGACAGAGCGCAGGAAGACACGGTGCCCTCACGGGGGGTGGGGGTGGAGGGAGCCTGGCTGGACCCCCTCACCCAGGTGAGGCTGCCACAGACCACGACGTGACACAGTGAGACGAGCACCTCACATCAGTGGCACTTTCTCCAAACCCACGTCGCCTGCCTGAGCCTGAGGGGGTGTGAGACCCACCCAGAGGTCAGGGCCCCTGAGGAAAGCTCCTCCCAGGGTCAGGGTCATGAGGGAGCAGGCCGCACAGAGGGCACAAGGAGGCCTGCGAACCAAGCCTGGGTCTCAGGACAGAACAGGGACACGGGGTACGCTGGGCCGCCGGACAGGTGGCCGTGCGGCTGCGTGGGAATTCCTCGTTTCTGTCGCCACACGCTGCCGGGGATGCTAACGGCGGGGAAGCGGGAGAAAGCGCAGGAGCCTCGGCGATCTCCGCCTCCTCTGCAGAGAGATCGGCAAGATGAGTGTCACTGAGGAGCTACAAGGGCTCCGAGGAGGAGGAACAGCCAGACCTCGCTTAAGCAACGCTCAAGGCAGACCCGCGAGGAGGCCCCCAGGTGCATGCTGGGCCGGGCAGCCGGCTCCGACCCTGAGCTGGTGGGGCAAGAGGACAGGAGGCCTAGCCGTCCAAGGGGCAGCCCGGCCAGAGAGACAGACGGGTCACGGGGCCGGGCTGGGGTGGGAACGAGCCCCACACGAAGGGACACTGCTCCGTGTCCGAGGTGGCCGCACGTGGTGGCCGAGAGGGCTCGGGACAGCGGCCATCCACGTGGGGACACGGGAGAACGGCCCCTTCCCTCACACCATTCACAGTCACACATGCTTGGCGCCCAGGCGCTTGGAGTCACACCCTGTGACCGAAGCTGACCGGGCCCTGGAAGGATCCGGGAGGCACGAGGCAGGAGCCGGAAGGGAAGGGCTGGCCAGTTTGGTGGCAAA
>NW_006293349.1:312816-313207 GCF_000327345.1 Myotis davidii
CCAGGCTCGTTGAGCAGAGAGAACGGTGTGACCGCTGAGAAGTGGGGGCGCAGACCAGCCATCGGGGGTGTACAGAAACCGGGGGGCTGCCGCCCACGGGGCCAGGAGCCGTCCCCCGCAGGAAGCCGCACAGACAGGGCTGTCACCCCGAGCTCCGCGGGAAGAGCTGGAACCTGTGCGCCCTCCACCCGGTGAGCGGGCTCGGCCGCGGTCCAGGTGCCCTGGGCTGTGTCACAGCTGTCAAGCGACGGAGCTCACATGCGCCCAGGATCCGCACGTTCTTTAGAAAAAAGGGGACAGGACAGGCACATACTTTCCCGTCTGCATCACCGCGCGGGCGGGACGGCAAGGGCTGGCTGGACCGTGGGCCGTTCCCCAAGCCCCCCAAGCC
>NW_006293349.1:313289-314629 GCF_000327345.1 Myotis davidii
TCAGCCAGGCGCGCGGGCGCGGCTGCACCTGCCACAGAAGAATGTGCGCCGTGCGGTTTCATCCTGGGAACAGCACGGGGCCCCGCGGGGAGGGCGCAGCGGCCGGCTCCCACCAACGGGAGCGGCTCCTGGGTCCGGGTCTCCAAGGCAGCGGTTCTCAGCCTGTGGGTCGCGACCCTTTGGGGCTCGAACGACCCTTTCACAGGGGTCGCCGAAGACCAGCGGAAAACACATCTATAATCACATATTGTTTTTGTGATTAATCACGACGCTTTCATTATGTTCAATGTGTAACAGTGAAATCAGGGGTCACCACACCATGAGGAGCTGTATGAAAGGGTCAGGGCGTTAGGAAGGTTGAGAACCGCTGCTCTAGGGTCTTCGGCCTCTGCCACCCCTGACAGACGGTTACCAGGCCACAGGCCCTGCCCGTGTCCAGCCTGTGGCTACAGCCCCGTCAGGAGCCGCAGAAGGTGCCAGCAGGGCTCAGGTGCGGGTGAGGGTCCCACGGGCCCAGGACCAACCCTGCAGGGAGCTCGGTTGGTGGGGGATCTGAGGTTTGCAGACGGCCGGCCTGGAGGCTGCAGGCCCACCGAGCCAGTGGGGCTGGGGCAACGCTCAGCGCTGCTCCTTCCGACAGCCCGGCCGCAGGCGGGCACTGAGCGCAGCAGGCAGGGCGACCCGGCATCCTGGCGACGGAGGTCACCTTCCTAAGAGCCCGCATCGGATGCGCTCACTTCCTGGCGGCTGGGGCCTCGTCCAGGCCGGAATCTGGGCCTCCGTGTTCAGGGCAGAACAAAACAATTTTGTTTTCTAGGAAAACGGGAGGCCAGGGATGGCGAAGAGCAGGCGCCCCGCGCCGCGGCTCCTCCCGCCAGGGCCCTGTGCAGCCCTCGGCTGAGTTTTGTTCTTTTAAACGTGGGCACCGAAGAAAGACGGAAGGAGACCGTTCGCAGCGGCCCTGCGTGCGGGTCGCTCCTCCCGGCCGCGCAGCTGCGGTACACCTTGCCCAGCCCGATCCTTCCCTCACGGGGGACGTTTCCACTGACTGTTGGAGGGAGAGGATGGGACAGAGAGAAGCATCGATGTGAGAGAGACATTGATTGGCTGCCTCCCGCACGCGCCCCAATGAGGGCCAGGAACCTGCAGCAGAGGCCTGTGCCCTTGACCAGAATCGAACCCGGGACCCTTCCGTCCACAGGCCTGTGCTCTGTCCACTGAACCACACCGGCCAGGGCGCCCACTTTTCCTGAGTCAGAAAACACGGGTGAGGCGGTCGCTCCCACCTCCCATTGGCCTGCACAGCCTGTCCTGTGGCTGCACCAAGGCCCGACTGGCCA
>NW_006293349.1:314734-316714 GCF_000327345.1 Myotis davidii
CCCTGCCCCTGCCCCTGCCCCAGCGGCCCTCTGTCCAGCAAGGCCACTCTGCCTGGCCACCAGGACAGCTCTGGCCCCTGGACATGCAGGACGGGACCCCCGTCGCCCTCTGCTTCCCTGGTCACCTAGATTCACTGTCACCAGAGCCCCAGCGCTGGCAGCGTGGGCTCCTGGTTTCATTTTTACTTATTTTTTAAAACCTGCGCTGTTGAAAGTGCCACCCAAGTCCCTTATTTTCCCCAGGTGACCCCTCGGCCTGCCCACCCCAGCGTCTGTCCGTGGGTGATGCAGGCACAGATGCACATTGGCTGATCCCTTCGCCCCCCTCCCTGCCTTCAGGGTGACATCCGTGGAGACAGCTCCCGTTTTTAGATGAGCACACGGAGGCACGAGAGGCCGGGGTGGAGGCGGGGCCAGCCCGCCCTGCTGCCCCGAGTTCTCCGGAACCTGCCCTGGCCCTGGCTCTCCCTGGTGACCGACTAAGACCCGCCTAAGCTCCCCCGTGTAACCCAAGTCCTTGCTCGGCTTCCCAGGCCCCAAGCAGCCCCCCCTCCAGACACAGGCTTAGGTGTACCCGGCCTCCAGGTCTGCTGCTGGCCCAGAGCGGCCTCGCCCCGCCTCCTGTCTCTCCAGGCTGGCACGGGCGCCCCCTGCCCCCGGGGATCAGCAGAAGCTGCCCCTGTCCTTCCAAGCAAAGCCCCTTCCCTCGCACCCCTGGACCCCCTCCCGGCGGATCCGCCAAAGCCCCGCAGATCCTGCCGGGAACGAACCCCCTCCCCGGGCATCCGGACAGCTGCAGCCCGGCCTGCGTGACATCGCTGAGCCCCAGGCCCCTGCCAGCTGCCCAGGCCCGGCTCAGACCCCGAGCCAGCGGGCCCTGCCACCACCTGTGCCTCCGCTCAGAGGCGGGAAGGAAGGGACACGGGCAGAAAACCGAAAGCCATTCCCACGCCAGCTGCCAGGAGCGGGCGCGGGAGTGAAAGCGTATCCACAGCTGGCACGCGGTTCCGCTCACCAAATACCTTGCCCGGTGGACACCTGCTGTTTGTGCCTGTCCTGCCGCCAGGCCGCTGTGGGAACTGCGCCCTCCCCGCTCCCCCCGGACCGGCGCCCACCCTGTCCCCACTGCGCGTCTGGGCCTAGCCTGGCCGTTCAGGCACAGAGGCAGCGCTTGGACCGGCCCCGGCAGGAATGTTGGGGAGAAAGATGGCCTCTTTCTGGGGGTCAGCTGAGCTGGTGGCCTCTTGCCCCCATTGGGAAGTGGCTGCCTGGGGGACAGCTCCAGGGCTGTGGGGCGAGGAAGGTTGGGGGGGGGCTGGAGAGGGAATGGGGGCAGGAGAGGGAACATGGGGGGCTGGAGAGGGAACATGGGGGGCCTGGAGAGGGAACATGGGGGGCAGGAGAGGGAACAAAGGGGTGGGAGGGAGACAGGAGGAGGAGAGCAAGCAAGCGAGATCGCCCAGCCCCGGGGTCCAGCTGCGCCTGAAACAGCTGGGGCCAGATGTGTGAGCCAAAAAACGTCCCTTTGTGCTTGGGTTGCTGGTTGGGTTCCATCGTGTGTTACCCAGAGAGGCCTCAGGAATGTGTGACAAACGGGTGAGGCCCGCGTCCAGGCTGGGCCGGGGTCGAGGTTGCACACAGCTGAACCCGTACATTTCCTGGCTGGGCTCAGAGGGGCGCGGGGAGGAGGGGAGCTGGCGGGAGAAGAGCTGGGGAGCGGGGCCCCTGAAGCTGCTGGCAGCTCTCGCCGGTGAGCCCGCCCTCCCTCTCTCCCTCCCTCCCTCCCTCCGCGGGGCCCTCTCCCACCCTGTGAGGTGATGTTTGGAGCAAACCGTGGGACACGCTGCATGTCACGTCCCGTCCAGGCCATGCAGAGCACACGTTCGACAGCATGGCAGCGAGGCAACAGTGACCGCCACCCTGGGCATCCTGGCCAGACCCACGGAGGCCACCGCGGTCCGCACACCACGGCCGGGCACT
>NW_006293349.1:317015-317812 GCF_000327345.1 Myotis davidii
CACACAATGGAATCTGGGTTAAGCGGCTCCTCCAAGCGCTGAGCTCACAGGACATTCCCAAGAAGCCCCTGGAGAGGTGGGAGGGCGTTGCTGCGCCTTTGGACGAAGGAAACAAAAAAGTGGCCTTGATTTTCAAGGCGAAATTACAGAGGGAGAAAGAAATGCTCTTAATCTAATTAAGAGCGATCTTTTCACCTTCGTCCCAGCACCGGGGAGCCTGCCAGGGGAGCTTCAAGCGCTGAGCTCACAGGACATTCCCAAGAAGCCCCTGGAGAGGTGGGAGGGCGTTGCTGCGCCTTTGGACGAAGGAAACAAAAAAGTGGCCTTGATTTTCAAGGCGAAATTACAGAGGGAGAAAGAAATGCTCTTAATCTAATTAAGAGCGATCTTTTCACCTTCGTCCCAGCACCGGGGAGCCTGCCAGGGGAGCTTCGCGCAGTGATCAGGCAATTAGTGCGGGAGACGCCTTGGAAACCGTGCAGATGTTCTCAGAGTGTTTAGTGGGGAAATGAGTTGCAGGCCCGGTTCCCAGCATCCGGCTCCAGGCCTGGCTACCAGATCCAGACATCTGCTCGGCCCCCCCCTCCCCACCCCCCACCCAGGCCCCAAGGGCGCGGGCCTGAGAAACACTGGGCCCTTCCCAGGCCGCCTCCCAGCCCGGCCAGATCCGGGCCCCATGGCCCCCCAAGACCCCCCGAGCCAGAGCCTGGACACAGTCAGAGCCACCCCAGAGCGGGGGAGGCTTAGTGTCAAAATTATGTTAACAACTGATGTCAGAAACAATCCGCTCGGCCCGC
>NW_006293349.1:318098-321203 GCF_000327345.1 Myotis davidii
TCCGCACCTCCTGCTCGGTGACACAGCAAGGCCCCAGGCGCAGTGCTCAGCGGGGACAGATGTGCCTGGCCCTCGGCCGCTGCAGCTCCCAGGAGGCCCTGAGCCTTCCCAGTGGCTGCCACCGGCTCTTCCTCTGTGAGCAACCTGCACACGGTCCCGGGCTGGGCTCTGCATCCGGCGAGCTGACCCAAGACGGTGACAGGAAGCCGGGGCACGACGGAGGCAGCAGCTCCCCTGCCTCCAGAGCCCGGGCAGCTGCGGGGAGAGTGGAGGAAGGAGGCGAGGGCGGAAACTGAGGCCCGGGCAGAGGGGAGGGCGGCGGCCAGGCAGAAAGCATGGCCCTGGAGGTGACCAGGGAGGTGGCTGGGGGGAGGCAGGAGGGAGCCAAGTCCAGGAAGCTGAAGAGACCTGCACGCAGATCGCACGGGGTCCCCGGTCGAGACAAGGGCAGGCTCGCCCCTTCCCCCAGGTTTCAAATCTCCCTGCTCACCCCTCAAAAGCATAAAGCTAACAAGAAGGGCAAATAAAGCTGTCCCGCCCGCACACCTCCCCTGGCACAGACACATGCGGGGCCTGTACATCGACGGGAGGGGGTGAGCCAGGTGCCAGCGCCTGAGCTGGCCTCTGCCCACAGCGTCAGGAGGTGAGGCTCAAGGCACTAAGTCCTAACGGGCGGGGAAAGCGAGTGGGTGCCTGGGCGCCCCGTCCCCGCAGGAAGCGTGGGGAAATCGGCAGCATCAGTGCCGGCAGGACGAGGAAGCAGCCAGAGGTTACGGCCCCCAGGCAGCACCCGGCCAGGAGGCAGCCACACCACAGGGGAGCCCTGCGGCCTTTTAGCCTGCCCTCCGACTCCCTGCCCCGGCCCCGCCCAGCCTCAGGCCTCTGACACTCCCTGCCCAGCCTCAGGCCAGCAGCCCTCATGACCAGTGCGGAGCCCTGACCCCTGGCCCAGGAGCCAGCAGAGCAGTTTCCAAGGTGTGTGTCTGTCCTGGATTGTCTAGGGGCGGCCTGACACCAGGTGGTCACCTGGTTTCCTCTACCAGGGACTTGCCCAGGTGGAAGGCGTCCCTGAAAAACACCAGGGGAGGCGGGTCCCAGCCCCCTGGGGGGCACAGCAGCTGAGCCCCAGCGCTGCAAGCACAAGAGGGGACGTGGGAAAAGTGTTTCCTGGGGAAATCAGGCGTCAGGGCACCCACGTGTCCCGGAGAATGGAGAGCCCAGGGCAGGGCACGTGCTCAGAAAAGTGCTCAGAACACTAGGCCTCACCTCTGGCCACCTCCATGCCCACCTCCAACAGGAAGTGAAGGCTACGAGAGATTTGAAAACAGACTGGCCAGGTCTGGAGGGGTGGCCCCAGCACAGGCTGGTCTGCAAAGATGGGCAGTGCTTTCCCTTCTCCCACCCTCTCCCCTCTCCTGACTCCCGGCACCCCAGGAAGTCTCTGTTAGCGGACCAGCTGAATCCAACCTGGAGAAACTGACTTCAGAGGCTGCACAGGACAGAGGAGACAGATTTCACGAAAAGGGAAGTCACGAAACACAGCTACAGCTCGCAACAAGGAGAACCTACTGGGAACAGGAGAGGAGCCGATGTCTAGAGTTATTACGGTTAATATCATTTCAATAAAAAAATTAAGAAAGTAGGTTCCATTCACAGGAGAAATGAACAGTCCCAGAGGAAGTACGGACACTGAACTTACTAGACAAAGACTTTAAATCAGCTTTTTAAAATACGTTCAATGAAAACAAAGAACTGAAGGGAACCGGGAGAACAAATGGAGAATACCAACAGAGAGGTAGGAATTATGAAAGAGAATGAAGCAGATTTTGGATCTGAACAGTATACTAATGGAAGTGGAAAGCTCACGGGGGCTTCATTAGCACATTTGAATGGGGTGAGGAATCAGTGAACTTGAAGCCAGATTAATGTCCGTGATCCAGTCTGAGGGGCAGAAAGAAAAAAAAAAGATGACGGGAACATGAACAGCCCCTCAGATGGCACACCCTCAAACCTGCCAACAGATCCATGGTGGGAACCCCAGAAGGCAAGGCGAGAGAGGAAGGGGCAGGGAGAACATCTGAGGAAATGACAGCCGACAACTCCCCTGACTTGATGAGAACGTGGACTCTGCACCTCCCAGAAGTCCCGTGAACTCCAGGAGACAGGTCGCAATCATCTCGTTGAAAGACAGAACCACGGGAGGAGAGTGACTCAGTGCGCACGGGGCCGCCCCAGGTTTCTCACCGGGAGGCACGTAGGCCGGAGAGGAGGGTGAGCGAACACAGGAAGTGCTAAGAGAACAAAACTAAAGAATCCTATGTCTCGCAGAATTATCTCTCGACAGTGAAGGAGGAATTACGACGCTCCTGAGTAGACGACCACGGAGGGACTCCACGGCCAGTAGACGGGCCCTGCACAAAGGGAGGCCCTCCAGGCCTGAGGGAAAGGCCAGTAGGAAGTAACCCGAAGGCACACAAAATGAAAGAATTCCAGCAACAGGTCTCTGCCCAGGTGAACACAAAGCCGGCATCACTGTATTTTCAGTTTGTGACCCTCTTTGTTCCCTAGATACGTAGAAGACACGTGCGTGAAACAGGAATGATACGTCTGTGTTACTGGCGACCCAGTGCATAAAAACGCAACCTGGATGATCACATGAGGGGGTGGGGCCCTATGGGAGCCAGGATGCTACTGAAGCTAAGCAGGCCAGGGTTAAAACTAGAATTTTTTTTTTAAATATATTTTATTGATTTTTTTACAGAGAGGAAGGGAGAGAGATAGAGAGTTAGAAACATCGATGAGAGAGAGACATCGATCAGCTGCCTCCTGCACATCTCCTACTGGGGATGTGCCCGCAACCCAGGTACATGCCCCTGACCGGAATCGAACCCGGGACCTTTCAGTCCATAGGCTGACGCTCTATCCACTGAGCCAAACCGGTTTCGGCTTAAAACAAACTTTAACTTCCTTGACAGGTGAGTAGTTAATATCTTAGTCATATAACATTTTAGAAAAATACTGAAAAGTGAGACTGGTGGGAAAAGACCTTTTCTATTAGGTAAAAGTGCAATATAAAGTAAAAAAAAAAAACATAAATAATTAAAT
>NW_006293349.1:321263-334106 GCF_000327345.1 Myotis davidii
TTTTTTACAGAGAGGAAGGGAGAGAGATAGAGAGTTAGAAACATCGATGAGAGAGAGACATCGATCAGCTGCCTCCTGCACATCTCCTACTGGGGATGTGCCCGCAACCCAGGTACATGCCCCTGACCGGAATCGAACCCGGGACCTTTCAGTCCATAGGCTGACGCTCTATCCACTGAGCCAAACCGGTTTCGGCTTAAAACTAGAATTTTAATAAATGTAGGATGTCAAATGCAATCTTCCTGGTAATCACCTGGAATACACACACACAAGGAATTGAGAAGAGAATCGCTACTATGCACTGTTCAAAAAATCCTTCACATGTGGAAGACAGCAGCAGAGGAAGAAGTGAGGAGCACCACGAACAAGACACACAGAAAACAAAGAGCAAACTGAAGTCCTCACCAACAATTACTTTAACTGTAAACGGATTAAATTTTCCAATGAAAACACAGAAACTGGCAGATGGATGAAAGAAGTATCGGACCCACACTGTCTACGGCCTACTCATTTCAGATCCAAAGACAGACTTGGCGTGAAGGACGGGGAGTGATGCCCGCTGCCAACAGTCATCACCGGGGCAGGGCGCTGGGAGGCTACGTTAATATCAGGAAAACTCGATTGAGTAAAGAATGGTGACAGGAGATAAAGGACAATGGAGAAAAGGACCAGCTTGTTCATACAAGTTTACATGTAACAACAGAGCCCCCCAAAACATGAAGCAAATATTGACAGAATCGGAGGGAGAAATGGTCCAATAGTTGGACACGTCGATACCCCACACTCAGGACTGGATGGAACAGCCAGACAAGATCGACGAGGAAGCAGAGACTGGGAGCGGCTGTAAATGCACCAGAACTAACAAACACGTGCGGGCCCCTCCGCCCAGCGGCAGCAGATACACGCCCTTCTCAAGTGCATGTGGAATATTTTCCAGGACAGATCACATTCGGCCAGAAAGCAGTACATTTTTAGAAACTAAAATCATACAGTGTATCGTCTCCAACCAAAATGGAATGAGGCTGGAAATCAATAATAGAAGGAAAACTGCAGCATTGCAAACGTGTGGGAATTCAACCACACACTCTAAAAACCGAGTGGGCCAAAGAAGACAGTACAAAAGAAATTTAAAGATGATTTGAAATAAAGGAAAATGAAAACAACACACCCAGACTTACGGACGCAGGGAAAGCAGCTCTAGGGGAGCGGGGAGACAAACAGAATAGAACAGGATCAACTAACCCCAAAGCCGGCGATTGTAAAGATCGACGAGACTGACAAGCTTTTAGGTAGGATGACTAAGAAAAAAACGAGAGAAGATGTAAATAAATAAGATCATAAATGCGAGTGAGGACACTGGAATGGACTCACAGAAATAAATACCGTGAAAGAATAGTCTGAACAACTGTAGTACAACAAATCACCCAACCTGGCCGAGGCGGACCAATTCTTAGTGACACGTGAACTACAAAAACCGGCTTCAGAAAGAGAAATTCCGCACTGATAACCAGTCAAAAGTTTGACTCGGTTTTCAACTGAGTGAACAGAGGTCCAGCATCTGGTGAGTTACGGCAACCGGTTAAGGAAGAGCTCATACGTGCCCAGGGCCAGGCAGAGCAGGGGAGACATTTTGCAACACATTCTATGAAGTCTCCATGACTCTGATGGCAACGCCAGGCAAGCCCCCCACCTGGAGAGAGCCAGCCCCAGGCAGTCCTAGGGACGCCACGGCCTCAAGAACACAGGAGGGTGCCCACTCTCTGGGTGTCGCCAAAGGCCCCTGCGCTGTAAGCCAGGGGGTTGTATCTCGGACGTGGAAGGGAGCTGCTCAACATGAATAGAGCCTTCTCAATAGACACAGAGAAAGCACTGGACCACCTTTCACTTAAAAACACACACTCAGGAAAAGAAGGGAGCTCCGGTGTGACAAACGGCATCTGAAAGCCGCCGCTCACCATGTGCTCCACGGTGGAGCACACAGCTTCTCCCCAAGTGGAACCAGACGAGGACGCCCGTTGGCACCGCCGCCTCTCGGCCGCCCTGGGAGCGTCCGCCGTGGCAATGAGGTGCAGGAGCAGGAGCGGCGGCCCCGGCAAAGCAGTAAAGGCTCTTTTATTCGCAGGTGACGTGCTCCTGTGCGTAGAAAAGCCCGGAGCGGCCACAAAGAAACCACTCGAGCTAACGAACAGCTCGGCAGAGCTGCAGGTGCACGGTTAACGCACAAAACCGCCTGTGTGTCTCCACCAGCAGCGGACAGCCTGGGCGGGAACATGTGCGGCCCGCTGCACTCACAGGTAGGAGAAAGGACCCAGGAATGCAGTTCGCCACCGAGGTGAGCGGCTCCTGCTAGACACGCCGACAGGAGGCGAAGATCAGGACAAACAGAGCCGCCGCCCGCGCCCAGGCCCCGGTGGGAGAGGAGCCACAGGTGACCAAGCCCATCACAGCTCCAATGGCCGTGTTTGCAGAAGTGGAAATGCTGACCCTCGGATGCTTAGGGACTGGCCGCAGGGGAGGGGGGACCCTTAATCGCTGAAATGATTGGAAAGCACAAAGCTGGAACGCACACGTCTCGGTTTCGAAACTTCCACAGAGCTGAGCAGGCTGACCCAGGCGGCCCCGGCATGAGGATGGACATGCAGACGGGAGCCCGTGGGACCGAGCAGAGAACCTGAGACGGACCCTCGCCTGCGGTCGGTGGGTTTCCCACAAGGGTGCCCAGGCCATTCGAGGGGGAAGGAGGAGTCTTTTCCACAAACGGTGCCGCGACCACTGGACGTCCAGGCAAAGGAAGGGAGGGGCACATGCTCACACCACAGAGCAAAAATGACCTCGAAATGGACCAGCGGCCTACGTGTCGGAGCCCAAACCATCCATTTCATAGAGGAAAGCAGGCCACTCCTCATGACGCTGCAGCTGGCAATACACTGGGCAATGGGAGCGCTGTGGGTGCACCAAACGCCACTGAATTGTGACTTGAAAACAATTAATCTTATGTGAATTTCACTTAAGAAACGGAGCACAGAAGCCCTAAAAGTCACAGAAAAAGGTCCAACAGTGTCAGGCCAGCAACCGCAGGTCAGCTGCGGGCGGTTCCCAGCACCCGTGACAACGCGGGGCCGCGAAGGGACGGACTGGAGGGGCAGCCCCCGTGTCACTCCCGGGAAGGCGCAGGCGTGGAGAGAAGGGGCCGCAGGAAAGCCGAGGAGGAAGATAGAGCGGAAGTGAGATCTGTGGGACCACAAGACAGACAAGACGTGCCACCCCCTCCCCCGGCCTCGGCCCCAGCCCGCGCCACGGAGGAAAGACGCTGCGGGAACGAGGGAGGACCTGACCTGGAACTCGGGTCCCTGGCACGTCGGAGCCTTAGCAAGCGGGCGGCACGCACGCTCACCGCTGTGGGGGGATCGGAAAGGGAGGCGCCACCTTCCCTGCTAGTCCCGGTCCCCAGGCACCACCCAGGACACGTAGATGATATTCAGGCCATGAAACGCTCTCGGCCTTGGGGGCATGGAAACATACCTTGAATCCGCGGGGAAGACACTGAAAACAGAAATGGGCCAAACAGTGAGAAGGAGAAATGGCAACAGGTGATGGCGACAGAAGAAAAGGCGAGACCAGCCCCGATCACGGACATGGGGCACGACAGAGACAGAGCCTGCGTGGCCACCGCGGAAGCGGGAGATGGCGAAGGAGGTCACACGCGTGCCCCCGAGGTCGCGGAGAAAAGACAACAGGAATAGGTCAGACCAGCTAGGGGAACACAGGCATTCTGTCAGCACAGCGAAGGCCGCGCGTGCACAGAGGCCCTCGCAGACGAGGACGCGGATCTGGGACTCCAGCTCGGGCATTTCGTGGTCAAACCATTAGACTTCCACACGGAGACACCCTGGGCCTCCGAGGGGAGGCGGGAACCACTGACAAAGGAGCGAGCTTCCCGCTGGCCACGGGCTGAACGGAAACAACACCCAGCGGGGTGACAGTGGGAACACCCAGCGGGGTGACAGTGGGCAGAGTTTTCCAGAAACGGAAGGAAATAGAGACCAGTGGCTTTGGACCCAGTCAGGCCAACCTCCTCCGGGGTGGAGGGAGGGACAGAAAAACAGCTTAGGATGCGCCCGCCAGGCCTTGTGAAGAACCTACTAGAAGTAAGAAGACGGGAGCGCGGGCAGGACGGTGGGGGACAGTCTGCACATTCCATCCAGAGCCAGAGGAACCGGGTGGCGTCCGGGCTGAATAATCAGACCTGGACGCCGTAGGTCCCGCCGAAGCAGAACGAACCCGGGCCCGGGAGCGAGGAGGAGGGCAGGAGGAGCACACGCCCTCCCGGGCACAGAGGAAGCGGATGTACACGCATGACAGGGAGGAGCACGCAGTTACCCGTGGCCCACCACGCCTCCAACGTTAAGTAAATAAATGAATTCACTGCCACACAATCGGTAAACCCAGAGGAGCCCTGGCACACGTCCGTCAGCATCTTACACACAACACTGCCCGAGAGCAGAGCTGGCACACAGGCTAGCGCGAGAGCCGTGTGACAGTCCGGGGTGCTTGCCACGCGTGGTCATGTAATGAGACGACAACCAAACGTCACTTATTAACACACGGGCTACGAGCGGCCGCCTACACACACACTGAGTGGCCAGACTGTTATGACCACCTGACGTTTGTAGGCAAATTAGCCGTACGCCGCATCGTTTGGGATATGGAAGCCGAAGGCCTGTTCGAACACCTTTGCTGTCTGCAGTTACCAAGTTAAAATGTCGTTGCTGATCAAGTTCATCCTATCATGTTGATGGCGTAGCCCAATGGAGATGGCTTCTTCCAACAAGACAATGCGCCATGCCACGGTGCTCGTATTGTGCAGGAGAGCTTTCGAGAACATGAGGGAGCCTTTACCTTGCTTAGGTGGCCCCCACAATCACCAGATCTCCGTGCATGGAAACATCCAGAAAGCAGAGGTCACGAAGCCAAAGGCAGGGAAGGCGTTTAGTGCTAAAAGCATTAAATGAGACGCGTAAGGAGGCTTTATAATTAATACCAAAGCCACGCTTCGTCACGAAGGGGTAACAGTTGCAAACAACTGCAGCCAAGACCACAGCAGCCACTCAGCTCGGACGCAGGCGCCAGACGAGGGTCGCACGGCAGACCCAGCGGGCGAAGCAGCCCCAGAAGGTCTGCGAGCAGCACGGGGCCCAGGGGCCCTGCCGAGCCCGCGCGGGGCCTCACGGAGGACAGCAGAAAGACAGGACCCCGTGGAGAGCGCGAAGGGCACGGCGTCGGGAGGGCCTGGGAAGGAACGACAGCGCTAAGAGCAGAAACCGGGAGCGGGGACCCGTTTAATCACATCAAACCCTGGCTACGGGGGCAGTAAAACAGGCCAGGCCTCCTGCTGACCACAGGCTGTGTTCCTACACCGACTGTGCAGAGATCGGAGGCAGAGAAACTTCCCCACACACACCTCAGCTCAGGCTCTCTGCCTGGTCTGTGTTGTGAATGGGGACACACTGAGTAAAAAGAAAAAACGACAACAGGCCACGTCCTCTTTCGGGAGCAGAGAGGGAGCACCCACCCACGGAAGGACCGGGGCCGGGCCTCTGGCCGGGGGGGAGCGCTGACATCCCCACAGACGGCCTGTCCCCGCCTCCGGGGACGATGGGGAAAACACGGACCAAATGGACACCTTCCCTGCAGGATGCGGCTCATCTAAAACCGGTCTCGTTAGAAATCAAGAGCCCGAACACACGCATTTCCGAACAATATAAGTAAAGAAATAGAGAAACGGACCCAGGAGCTGCCCTCACGGAACGCCACAGCCGGGAGGCTTCGCGGGGAAGTGCAGCCGGACCTCTGCGACCAGGCCTGCTCACGGGCACGGCTTCCGAGCACAGAGTGTGGCGGGGCCTCTGCAGCCCTGTTCCGAGTGAACCTGACGGGGGAGAGCGTGGGGAGGAAGCAGGAGGCCACCACTGCTTCTGGACGCGGAGGCAAAACCGGACAGCTCTCCCAGATGGACAGGCTGAAGGAGAAGCACGATTACCTCCAATTATTCATCAATAGCCCCACTGAGTCCCTGTGCGCATGCCCGCGGCAGCTACTCCCGGGGCGACAGGCACAGGCGCTGGGAGACGGGAGGGGCCTCTGTGGATGGTGCCTAGAGCCAGGCCCCCACGTGTGACTCCAGCCCCAGAGGCCAGGAGCGAGCCACCCACTCGACGGCAGCCCCATGACAGCCACCCCGGGGCACAGGAGGCACCGCACACGACGACAGGCCTCTGACTGGACGGGAGGGAAGCTCTGCAGTGACATCGCCAGCCACAGGCTCGCGGCCACGACCTCCACAATCCTACCACCCGAGGCAGAGGAGCCACCGTGGCTGCAGAAACAGGCCCATCGAGCAGCAGCTCGGAGGGTGATTCACGCCCCTGGCCCTTCCGCTGCTGACGGAGTTTGCAATTTCGCTCAGAAATGAGAAATGCCAGCAAAAGCAAAGTCCAGATGCCATTTTTTCGCTATCAGATCAACAGAAACCCCAGGTCTCGCTCACATTCCTGCGGCCGCCTGCGTGCGGTCCTGCTGCCCTGGGAGCGCCGGGCCCCGGCCCCACGGAGCAGAATGCACACGATTTAACAGAACTAAGGGTGCGTTTGTCTTTCCACCCAGCAGGTCCGGCTCTAGGAATTCACCTTAGGATACGCCTCCAAAAATGTGCAAAACAAAATACCCAAGGTTAAAAAATAAATACATACAACCCCCCAGGTTGTGCAGCCCAGCCTGACGGGCAGGGACGCGATATTAGAGAGGGGCCGGCCCCGGCCATGGGACAGTGTCCACGCGCGCAGAGGACACGGGCTGGGAAGACACACACACACACACACACACAGAGAAGGGCAGCTGCTGGAGGGAAGGGAGTGACTTCGGTGAGCGGACACTGAGTGGGTCTGGGGGACACTGCCGGGTGCTTCTAGAACAAACACGGCACCTTCTGTCACTAGGAAGGGCGATGAGAAAGCAATCGCGTGGGTGGTCAAGGACACACGGGATCACACAGATGGGAAAGCAGAAAGCACTGGGGTCCGTTCCCCACGAGGGCGCAGAGGGTTGGGACGGGTGGGCTGTGGCAGGGCACGGCCCTCAGACCCTCTCTGTGCGGTCGGGACTGAAGTGGGTCCATGTCCTAGGGCAGGGATGGCGAACCTATGACACCCGTGTCAGAGGTGACACGCGAGCTCATTTTTTTGGTTGATTTTTCTGTTAAATGGCATTTAAATATGTAAAATAAATATCAAAGATATATGTCTTTGTGTTACTATGGTTGCAAGTATCAAGAAATTTCTATATGTGACACGGCACCAGAGTTAAGTTAGGGTTTTTCAAAATGCTGACACGCCGAGCTCAGAAGGTTCGCCATCACTGCTCTAGAGACACAGAACCACCACTGAGCTGGCAGGATGACGGACACACACCGTGGCCCAGACAAACTCCCTAGAGAGCAGCGGTGACATGAACAACGTCAGAAGCAGCCATTTCAGAATCCAGAAATTAACCGGAGGCGCAGAGCAAGTCGAAAGGTGTTCATCCAAGAAAAAAACCTCCAACATCGTGGACACCTCGCGAAGAACAGCGGGGCCTGGGGCGACGTCTCCTGGGGCTGCTCCCCGCCTCCTCCCGCGCCCTGGGGCACAGCGGCCTCACGGACACTCAGCTCAGCACCTGCGCCCACAGATGGGGTTCTGTGCAAACCCCACGCACCATCGCGACCTCAGTGGCCATCACCGGGAGCTCGCATCACGGCCACTGGAGGGATTTCGGGGGGTTCCTGAGGCCTGGAGGCTGCACACACTCCCGGGCGAGGCCAGAGGGGACCCTGCGCCCCGTCTCTCCCTGGCCGCGTGAGGCCCCGCGCAGCAGGAAGGACAGGCCGGAGAGACCCGTGAGCTGCCGGGATTCGACCTCTCGCCCCAGTCCGTGGCAGAGGGCCTGGCTCCAGGGTCAGACAAAATGTCTGAGCCATCCGTCTGCCCACGGGCCAGGCTGATCCAGTGGTGACACCGAGGAAGCCAGGGCTCAACACACACAAACAAGGACTTAACACACTTGAGCCGACACATCAGCGGCCGCCCGCTGCCGGAGACGGACTGCAGAGCCAGGCCCGGGCGGTGCATCTCACAGGCCGGCACCCAGCGCCGGGGCCTGGAGGGAGGACGGGAGCCCCAGCTCCCGGGGACGGGACAGGAGTCGGGGTTTTGTGGTGGTTGATGTTTATATTGATTTCAGAGAGAGGAAGGCGGGAGGAGTTAGAAACAAACATCCAGGATGAGAGAGAAGCATTCAGCGGCCGCCTCCTGCGCGGCCCCGACCGGAGAGCGAGCCCGCAGCCCGGGCCTGTGCCCTGACCGATTCGTGGGTTGACATGCAACCGCTGAGCCACACCGGTCGGGCACACCCAGCGTTTGAGACGCGCAAGGCAGCAGGGAGCATAACGCACACGTGGAGTGAAGAGCAGCCCACAGACACGCTCTCTGCGGGGCCCGACCTCAGCCTCAGGGGCCGAGACTTCAAAGTGGCGAGAATACATGCGCGAGGGCCTCGAAGAAGCAGCGTTGGAAGCAGGAAAGGGAGCGATGACAGGGACGCGCCCAGTGGAGACGCCGACAGAGAGGGGGGGGATGATAAAGCAAACCCCTCAACTCCTGGAGTCGAAACGCACAAACACTGCGACAGGGCAGGGGCGAGCGGGCGGAATAGAGAAGGGGCCAGTGGCCTTGGCGGTGGACCCACCAGGATGGCTCCTTCTTCAGATCAGGGAAGAGAGAGAGTGAAGTGCCTGCAGCCTGCGGGCGGCCTGATCGGTGACAGCGGATATGCAGTTAGAGTCCCCGGGGGAGAGGGGGTGGGGGACAAAGACATCGGGGAGCGCGGAGCGTGAACCTGAGGCAGCTCGTCTTTGGTTAAGGTGTCTATTGTGATCCCCGGGTCACGCTGCTAAGAAAGCAACTTTGCAAAGAGGACACTAACCCAGGAATCAGAAGGGACGTGCATCTATTCAGCCCGCAGGAGGCCGGGGAGGAGGGGGGGGCACAAAAGAGGCACGAGGCGTACAGCAAATGAGGAGCAAATGGCAGATGTGAATCCTACCACATACCAATAATCGCATTAACTATAAGTGAATTAAAACTCAACAAAGAAGCAGAGACGGCAGATCGCCTGGAGCAGGGACCAAGGACGCACGCCCACAATGGACACATTATAGACCCAAAGACACAGACAGGTTCCAGGAGCCGGGGTGGGGAAAGAGGACACGCAGCGCTGAGCTCCAGAGAGCGGGCGCGGCCACACCGGACGCAGGCAGGAAGGCCCGACAGTGAGCGATGTCGCCAAGGCGACGGGGGGCGGCGATCGTGGCCGAAGGCTCAACCACGATAAAAATTCTAACAGAACGGAAGTCACACACGCAAGTGACACAGGGCCCTAAGGCACAGGAGACAAGGCCGGACAGGACTGAACCGGACAATCCAACCACAGTGGGCAGTTCAGCGTGAAAACACACGCGTGGTCGAAGGGGCGTACGGATGCTCCCACGTTCAGTGGGCGACGCTGAGTGAAGACAAAGCCTGAGGCCCAGGCGAGCTGCCCAAGACGCACCACAGGCGCCGGAGGACGGGAGGACGTGCAGGAACGCCATGGCGCGGCGCGCAGAGAGGGGCACGGCTCTGGAGGACCGTTCATGTCTCAGAAACCGGGGCGACCGGGCGTAACATTTTCCAAAACCGCAAGGAATAGAACCGCCAGCTGGGGATCCTAGAACCAGCGGAGATGCAGGGGAGGAACGCACGGGGGAGGGGGTTCTCGGGGGAGGGGGCTGGCAGCCAGCGAGCGACTGAAGAACAGCCAGTGACTGCTCACCCCCCCACCCCCCAACCTCCCCCGTGGGGGCGCAGCGGGCGGAGGAGGCAGTGGAAGGAACCACATTTTGAAAGTGGGGAGGACAATGAGGCGACAGGGAGGCTTAGCCCAGCGGTCCCCACCTTTTCTGGCCACGCCCACCCAGGCGTCTCTAAAATCCCGATGCCCCGCCCCCCGTGACATATAATTCTCCTTATTCAAAAAGCGAACCCCTATTCACGTGGAGGAAGCCCAAAAGGCCATGGACTGGGTCTAAACCAGCTTCCCAAGAACATGGCGCCCACGAAGGAGAAAATCAAAGAACGGAAGGGCAGTGGGAGTCCTGGGGAAGAAATCACTAAGAAACTCTTAAAAAAATGATAATAATATGAAGGATAGGAGAAAATAGCAAAGTTTCAAAACATAAAAAGAGACCGGAAATGCACTAATGTCACAATATCTATTTATATTCTACTAGTCTATGCGAGGCCCCTAGGACCCTAAGAAATGCAAAAACTCACCGTGAATAACTCACTCCCAAACTGCCCCCCTTAGAAGTCACATGGCCCCCCGTGGGCGTGGGCCCCACGCGGGAACCGCGGGTTTACACCCTCCACTCAGGGAAGGGAAGCACAGAGACCTGCAGGCGCACGCGGCCACGCCAGGGCCACTCCCCAGAGAGCGACCCGCTCGCAATCACCAAACACGGAAAGAACCAGCAGGGAGCCCTGGCCAGTGGAGCAACAACCTGTCCACGGAAGTCGCAGGTTCGATTCCCGGTCAGGCACGTGCCCGGGTGCTGGGTCCAGTCCCTGGTAGGGCATGGATGGGAGGCAACCGGCTGACGTTTCTCTCTCTCTCTCTCTCTCTCTTTCTCTCTCTCACACACACAAATAAAAAATCTATCCCAGGATGAGGATTAAAACCAGGAATACTAAGGGGACACTTCAAACAACTCCACACACAACAAGTTGACGACTTAGGTGAGAAAGGCCGGTTCACCAAACAGCACAGACCGCACAACGCACTCGGCACGAAGCAGGGCCGACTGTAACGTCCTGAGCCCTGGACCGAGTGAGGACATTACACTTGTGATTTAAAGACTCCTGCTCTCTTCCTCCCGGGCTGTCTGAAGGCCGGCCGCCTCCGTGAGCGACACGGTGACCATCGGACCGGGAGGTCCATGGCCAACCTCAGGTGCTCCCCGAGGTCCTTCCCCCAGGAAGGCACCCGAACGCAGGACAGAAATCTGGGGAAAGCTGGCCAAACGAACAAGCCCAAGCGGACGGCACCCTCGGTCTGGGTTCAGGGCCCACGTTGGCAGTGGCCGGGCGGCTGGCTGTGGCATGGGGTATGGTTCCCGGGGTTCCACAGAGGTGGGAACCCAAACACAGACGTGCAGGACATGGCCCCGGGAGAAGGCGGCGACCTCGTGAACACGGAGGAGGGAACACGGGGGCTCAGGGGAGCCGGGCGGGCGCGGGCGGGCGAGAGGGGAGGACTGAGCGGAGACTGTGTCTCACCCGCCGCCACGGGCGGTGGCCATGGGAGCGTTGCTAAGCCGGGGGCTGTTGCGGGGAAATCCCGGAGGAGGACTTCCCAGGCCCGAGCGGCTTTTCTCCCCGATGTTCCGAGGAGAATGGAGGACAACAGCACACCACCTTCCCGGGAGATAGGCGAGGGGGGGGGGGGGTCTGCTTTCCAACTCATTTTATGGAAACAGAATTCCCCGGCCACCAAACCAGATGAGGACAGTGCAGGACACCTGCAGACGCGGGCGTGAAAAGCCCGTGAAGCGCCGACAGGGCCTCTCGCTCCCCGGTTGCAAACTGGGTTGTACAGCTACAGGCGCTCACAGGGCGGGAATGGCACAGAGACAGGCCCCGGTCCCGTGGCACCGAGGGAGGCCCAGCAGCAACCCTACGCCGCGATGGCCACGCCACGCAGGCCACGGAGCCCAGGACACACAGGGACGAAGGCGGTCCTCCGTAAATGGCGTTGGTGCAAACACACCGGTACCCACCCCATCGGGGTGACCAGTGCTGCCAACAGCTCCTGAGGTCGGCTCCCCTCGGGCCACACCGAAGGAAAGATTCCTGGGGGGGAGGGGGCGGGCCCCCGGCCCACAGGTCAGCAGCCGGCAGGTGGCGGGCGGGTCCTCTTGCTGCTGGTCTACAGGTCATTCTCCCTCCCCCTCCGGCAGCTTCTCTAGCCCGACCTGCCACCTCCGACCAGCTCGCCTCTGTGGGGGGCACAGGCTCGGACGCAGACAAGAAAGGCTGGCCCGGCCGGTGTGGCTCAGTGGTTGAGCATCAATCTGTGAACCAGGAGGTCAGGGTTCGATCCGGTCAGGGCACAGGCCCGGGTTGCGGGCTCCAGCCCCAGTGTGGGGCGTGCAGGAGGCAGCCGGTCAATGATTCTCATCACTGATGTATCTCTCTCTCTCCCTCTCCCTTCCTCTCTGAAATCAATACAAATACATTTTTTTAAGAGAGAGAAAGGGCCGGAGGCGGTGCTGAACGGAGCCGTGTGAGCTCGGACCCGCCGGGTGCTCTTCACGCTCCATCCGGACGCCTGGCCTCTCTTTGCTGAATTTAGCCACGTGGGTGGGGGGGGGGGCACTCAGAGCGGGGAGCTGTAGCCCAGTGCTGCTTCTCTGATCGCTGTCACTCCACAGCCTGAGCCCCCTGGGGCTCCCCTCTGTCTGCGTCATAAATCCAGGTCCTTATCTCGGTCTCGCAGTCCCAGAGCCAGGCTCCTGCAGATCCTGAACGTGCCCCTTCCGAGCACGTGGCCTTGGGAAAGGTCTTTGATGGCTCAGCCACGCTTCCTCCGCCGGGAGATGAGATAAACAGCCAGGACCGTGCAGGGCACGTCTCCTGTGCTGAATCGGAGTCTGCCCAGCGCTCACCAGCCACATGCCCAGAGCTCCTGCCCCCCCCTTCCCCACGGGGACGA
>NW_006293349.1:334176-340061 GCF_000327345.1 Myotis davidii
GGCTCGTGCTCCTGGGGTAACCAGTGCCTAAAATTTATCATGGGGGCATTTGCACAACCTCAGGGACATGCTAAACACCACTGAGTTGCACACCATAAAGGGTGAATTGCGTGGTGCATGAATTACACCTGAGTGAAGGTGTTAACAACCAAAAAAAACCGATCGAGAAAACATTCAGGATCCAGGGGGAGGCAAAGAATTCTTAGACCTGATCCTGAGAGGACAAGCCACCGAGAGAGGAAGTTGGACTCCATCGAAATTAGAAGTATTTGCCCAGAGGATGGAAAAGCCGTTACAGGGCGGGCGAAAGGCTTTTCCAACCACACGTCGGACCTGAGACCAGTATCCGGGATATAGAGACTTTGCAAAACTCAATATTCACAGAACAACCCGACTGGAAAACGGGCAAACGATCTGAAAGAACATGGTGCCGACGGACACGGAGAGGCGAGGGAAGAGGATGCTGGGAAGGCGCGGGACCCCGCGACTCAGCAGTTCCGCTCCCGGCGTCCACCCGCGAGCCGACCCGGCTTTATCCGTGTCTCTGTCTCCCACTGCCGGCCACGGGACCGCCCCCCACGCGGTGGCTTAGCACGGCCCACGCGTGTTCCTTCACAGCGAGGCCGGCGCCCGAGCTGGCTCTTAGGGGACTGAAACCCCGGCCAGGGGGCTCCTGTCCCTGCCTTTTGGCCCGGGAGCCACCTACACCCCCTGAGCCCATGGCACCCTCAGGTCGCGTGGCACCTTCTCCCCGGCTTCTGTGGGGTCACCTCCCTCTGCCTCCCTCCTCTGAGGGTGCCCGTGGCGACGTTGAGCCGGCACGCAGGCCCCAGGCACTCGGTCCGGGAGTCAGGACCCAGACGCTTCGGGGGCCCGTTCAGCCGACCACAGAGTGGAGGAGCCCCAAGAGGAAGCGGCCCAGATGTGCACAGCGAACGGTCACGCCGACTGTGGCACGCCAAGGCCAACGCCACGGAGCTCCCTCGGCAGCGCCAGCGCCGACTGGGCCCAGACGGCTCGAATGAACCTTACAAGTGGTGCAGGCTCCATCCCCAGTGTGGGGCGAGCAGGAGGTAGCCAGTCCATGATTCTCTCTCATAATAAATGTTTCTCTCCCTTCCTCTCCCTTCCCCTCTGAAATCAATAAAAATAATATATTAAAAAAAACCCAAACCCTGGGGCATCCGTTTAGCCCAGTGGTTCTCAACTGGGGGGATTCTGCAGCTCACAGGTGACCCCGACTCATCAAGACGGGGCCGTGATGTGAGCCCACAGCGGGGGTGGGGGGCAGGCTCACCCAGTGTGACCGGTCCTGGATCAGGGGACACACACACACACAGAGGGACCGCGTGTGGACACAGGAGGAGAGAGGCGTAAGGAGGAACCACCGGTGACCTGGGTCTTGGGCCCCGGCCCCCAGGACGGGGCAGTCACACCTGCGCGGCCACAGTGCAATAGTCCGCTAGGCGGCCCGAGCAGACGCGCGCCTCTGGGAACCACCCACAGAAGTGAACGGACACGTTGCGGGGACGCCGGCGCGAGGAGGCGTTCAGACCACTGCCTGGAGCCTGGAGCCGGTGGGTTTGCCACCACAGAGCACGGGGAGCGCCGTGCACACAGGGAAGCCTAAAACTGGGGAGCCTTTTAGCAGGAAAACTTCAGATAATCGCACGAAGCATCGCTCTGAATTCAGCTTCAAGGAAGGATCGTTACCCAGGAAGACGGAGTTACTAAACCCAAAGGCCAAGCTGGGAAACGGAAAACAGAACCACCGAGAAGCCCTGAGCAGTTTGGAATGAACGGCTCCAGCGTCCGCGGAGGGACGCCCACCAGGTCACGGAACGGGGGACAGGGGGCAGACAAGCACGTGTCCCCCGGCCCCGCGTGTGGAAATGAACGCCGAGCCCCCATCGTCGTGGGCATGCAGCTCCTCGCACCCGTGGGCCCAGCGTGAAGATTGTAACGGCTCGAGGGGCGTGGGCCAGGCAAACCGAGGATGGCACAGCCACTCTCCCTGCACCTGGAGGGAGGCGTGTGAGTCGTCCGTGTCATGTCGCTTTTGAGAGAGACCAGCCCTGCCCTAGCCGGTGTGGCTCAGTGGACGGAGCGTCGGCCTGCAGACCGCAGGGTCCCGGTTCGATTCCGGTCAAGGGCATGGACCTCGGTTGCAGGCTCCTCCCCAGCCCGGGCCGTGGCCGGGGCTCATGCAGGAGGTGACCAATCATGTGTCTCTCTCACATCGATGTTCTGTCTCTCCCTCTCGCTTCCACTCTCGCTAAAAATCAATGGGGAAATATCGGAAGGTGAGGATTAGCAACGAGAGAGAGAGACAGAGAGGACACCAGCCCTGAGCTCAGTGACATGTGGGCTGTTTGGCAGGGGAGGGGAGGGGAGGGGAGAGGAGGGGAGGGGAGGTCAGAGCAGAAGATGGGGACACGGGGGTGCAGGTGCCACACAGACCTGGGGCCGAGGCGTGTTGACTCACTCCGTCAACACGACAGTCCTCGGAGCGGCCCTGCTGGGATCCCTGTTTCACGGATAGAGAAACTGAGGCACAGAGGGGGCAGACGCTTGCCCAGAGTCACACAGGAGAAGGGGCAGGGCCGGGCTTCAGCCCAGGGGCTGGGCCAGCAGGCTGTGCTCCAAACCGCTCCCACGCCCGCCACTGGACGCCTAGACACGTAACTGTGAAGGCGGGATCTTGTTTTCCTGGCTCTGAATTCGGCAGCAGATACATTAGATAAAGAAATAAATAATAATAATCGTCCTAAGGAAGGTTGGAGCCAATCTGAGGGTTGCAATGTGCATCTGTGCATGGATAATCATCTCATGCGTCTGCACGTACACGCTACATGCATTTGGCCTGTACATGCCCATAACGGGTGGTGTTCTACCAAGAGAGAACATGCCTTCTCCACGTCAGTCCGTGGCCACTCACAGAAGTAAGGGTGTCATTCTTGCCCTTGGACACAAAGAAAATCTTCGTTTTCCAAAGCGATGTCACAGGCCACGCGCTCGCCAGTTAAGTCAGAAATAATTAACAGTGATAACAAGAGGACGCTTAACCACTAAGAAAACATCTCTTAAAGCACCACAGATCAAAGGGGAAAATCAAAACGCAAAATAAAAACCGCCGAGAAAGCCATGGAAAGGGACGTATTTCATAGTAAGAGCTCCGTGTCACAGCTAACGCTGCCATCAGAGGAGAATTTATAGCCTTGAGATGCCTTTTAGAAGAAAGACTCTAACGAAACGGACTAAGCGTCACTCTGCACTAAGTTTAAAGGGAGGACACAGTTACCCAGGAAGCGGGAATTAATCAGCACAAGGGCCACGTCAGAGAAACAAAACAAGACCAGCGAGAGAGGCGGCGTTCTGGCAAGAGAGTGAGAGCCGGCTAAAATACAAATCTCTCGTGAGTGTGCTGTGGTTTTCTTTTCTTTTTTAAAAATAAAACCAAAACAATAAAGCTCAAAGGAGAGAGAGAGAGAAAAGAGGCAACAGCTACAGAAGAAATAAAATCATCAGGAGAAAATGTGTTTCCACCAAGTGGCGACACACTGAACCCTGGAGGGTGAAATCGCAGCGAATAAATCACCCGAGACGCGGCAAATTACCCCAACAAACGACGAGAAGCGGACGGAGGGGAGGTCCGGGGTCCTTGAAACGGGCACAGGCTCGGGGGACGGAGAGCTTCTTCCTGACATTTCACCTTCGAGGAGACAGCTCCCCGTTCCCGGGTCTGTCCTGGGACACAGAGGGGCAGGCGGCCCCCCCTTCTGTAGACACCCCGCTCGCACACGCCCGGCGACAGGGCCCTGGTCCTCTGGCCCCGGGCGCTGTTATTCCGGGGGTCAGACCTCAGGGGTGTCTTTCCCCAGGCAGAGGGTTTTGTTTTTCTAAAAAATATATATTTTATTGATTGTTTACAGAGAGGAAGGGAGAAGAATAGAGAATTAGAAACATGGATGAGAGAGAAACATCGATCAGCTGCCTCCTGCACACTCCTCACTGGGGATGTGCCTGCAACCCAGGTACATGCCCTTGACCAGAACCAAACCAGGGACCCTTGAGTCCACAGGCCGATGCTCTATCCACTGAGCCAAACTGGTCAGGGCAGGACAGAGGTTTTTAAATAAGAACACATTGCTGATGGGACGTGAAAAGGGTCAGCTAGCTGGGAGAGGAGTTTGGCAGTTCCTTAAAAACTTATTTCTTTTGTCTCCAGCGATTCCACTCCTAGGTATCACTAAAGAGAAATGAAATATGTTTGCGCAAAAACTACACCAATGTCAGGGCTCCGTCACTCAAAACAGGCGAAGCTGGAGACAGCCCAATGTCCCTCCCTGGCGCATCCCGGAGGCGCGCTCAGATGCCTTGGCGTTTAGTAATCAGATAAGTAACAAATCCCAGTGCCTGGACTGGTGTTTTCTTATCATAATGCCGCTTATCAGCGTCTTTTCATCCCGAAGACTGATCGGCATTTCCTTTCCTGGGAACTGCGTTTTCCAGGCTCCGGCCTTTTCTCCCCATGATTTACAAGAGCTGTGTGTGCAGCGCGGCGATAAAATTAGCCCTGGGTCTTCGAAACCAGGGGCCGCTCTGCTCCCAGAAGTATTTCTGGTTCTCTTCTTGCTTTGCGAAATATTTTTATTTCGTGTGCTTTTCTCGCGGAGGCAGAACGGACACGTCACGAACTACATGGGTTTAAACTGTGCGATTTGGTCACTTTTGACACACGATGAGACCGTCGCCACAGTCAAGGTCATGGACGTCTCCCCCTGCCCCCCAACACACACACTCGAGTGTCCTGTGTCCCGCGGACGCCTCCCCAAAACTGTCCCCAGGCTCCCCCATCCCTAGGCGACCACTGAGCTTGTCCCTCCACAGAGGGCTGCATTTTCTGGGTTTTATGAGAGTAAAATAAGAGAGTTTGTACTCTTTTCTTTTTTTTTTTAGTCTGGCTTTTCTCACTCATAATTATTCTGAGCCCAAGGTTGCAGGTTTGATCCCCCGTCAGGGCTCATACAAGAATCAATCCACGAATGAATGCATCAATAAGTGGAACAACAAACCTCTCCCTCTCTCTCTCTCTCTCATCAATAAAAAATAATGATTACTATTTTGAGATTCACCCAGGCTATCATGCACATTAATCGTTTATTTCTTTTTTTAAAATATATTTTTATTGATGTCAAAGAGGGAGAGAGAGACACATCCATGATGAGAGAGAATCACGGATCGGCTGCCTCCTGCACGCCCCACACTGGGGATCCAGCCCACAACCCGGGCCTGTGCCCTTGACCAGAATCGAACCCGGGACCCTTCAGTCCACAGGCTGACGCCCCGTAAGGAAAGAGGTTCTCAGGGTGGAGTTAGAGGGGCTTTTAAAGGGGGGGGGGCAGCTTTGTTCCCGAGGCCCCCATGCCCTTGGACCTTTCTTTTTTAAAAAAAATATATTTTATTGATTTTTTTACAGAGAGGAAGGGAGAGGGATAGAGAGTTAGAAACATGATGAGAGAGAAACATCGATCAGCTGCCTCCTGCACACTCCTCACTGGGGATGTGCCTGCAACCCAGGTACATGCCCTTGACCAGAACCAAACCAGGGACCCTTGAGTCCACAGGCCGATGCTCTATCCACTGAGCCACACCGGTCAGGGCGGGACAGTGCGGTTTTAATGGCTGTGGAGCGACGGACCTGCACGGTGAGCGTGGCGGGGGCAGGTGGGGCTGGCTCGTGTCTGCTGTTCCACAAGCACACGCACCGGTGTCCTGGCCACAGACCCCTGAGCACACGTGCAATGTCGGGGCTTCTGGCGGGTCCAAGGGCGTCCGCGTCTGACTTTCCCGGAAGTGGCCGTGGGGGCCTCCCCGGCGGGCGG
>NW_006293349.1:340808-341338 GCF_000327345.1 Myotis davidii
ATCCATGATGAGAGAGAATCACGGATCGGCTGCCTCCTGCACGCCCCACACTGGGGATCCAGCCCACAACCCGGGCCTGTGCCCTTGACCAGAATCGAACCCGGGACCCTTCAGTCCACAGGCTGACGCTCTATCCACTGACCCACACCGGCCAGGGCCCTGCATCGTTGATTTCTGTTTGTGTGTGAGGAGGACTCCGTTGTATGGAGACGACAACCTTAAAAACATGTTCCAAAGCTGCTGGGCCTCTGGGTCCCAGATTTCCTACAACTGCCACGAAGCTCCCTGTGCAGGTGAGAGGCGTGCGTCTGCGGGAGGGGGTGCGCCAGCCTGGCCCTCCTGTCCGCTTGCCCACACGTGCACCTGCCAGGCTCAGCCATCGGACCGAGCAGGGCTGCGGGCGCCCCACGGGGAGCTGGGGCCGTGGCTGTTCCCAGGACTGGCACCGGCCGGGTCCACCCCCTCCCCCCACGCCAGGCTCTCCACGGCCCGCCCTGGGTCACCCTCGGGGGGAGGCTGGAGGCGGAGGG
>NW_006293349.1:341678-342841 GCF_000327345.1 Myotis davidii
GCGGCTGGGCGAGCCACAGCCAGACGGCACGTGATGCGGCCACAGGCAGCCCGGGGCCCCACGGGGTGGGTGCCCGCTCCGTCCTGCCTGCCCGGCTCCCAGGAGGATGCCCACGGCAGTGTCCCTCCCCCCAGCATAGCGCTGAGGCCCCTCCCAGCGCACTGCCCGCCTCCTGCCAGGGATGATCACGAGGTACAGAGGACACAGCGGGGTCCTCTGCCCGTGAACCAAGTGCTGGGTGGGCCGGGCACTGCCCCTGTGGGTGCGGAGGGTGAAGGACAGGAGCTCGGCCACACTGGGGACAGTGCCACCGTCCTCACAGCCACGGACACCTGTGGGTCCCAGGACCAGGTCTGCGAGGGGAGTGGAGTGCCCGGTGCCCACGCCCCTGGTAGGGGTCTGTGTGGGGGCCACCCCTCTGCTGACTCAGGGCACCAGCCACAATAGGACTCGGCGCCCCGGAGTCTAGAACAGAACAGCCGGAAGTAGGGGCAGGACTCTGAGGCAGACGCGGGCCGGCCCAGTGGGCCAGTGCCAGGCCCTGGGGCCCCTAAGCCCCCCAGCGACGGCAGGGTCCTGGGCAGGAGTGGGCAGGGGTCCGACTCAGCCTCCCCCGGGAGGGGCCGCCTCACCGGTATCGTAGCTGTCGGCGGAGAAGGGGTCCAGCCGCCGCTCCTCCGAAGCCGGGTCGCACGTGATGTGAGGGATCGTGAACGTCTTCTCTCCCGGACTCAGCCCGTTGTCCTTGTCCAGTTTGAACTTTTTCTTCTTCACCTAAAACACCCAGCACGGACAGTAAATTGGCGGTTTATGGGAGTCTCCCGCCGGCCTCGGAGCGCCCAGGCCAGGCCTCTCACCCAGCGTGGGCTGTGGCACCGTGGGCTGTGGCACCGTGGGCCGCCCCGTCTCAGCCCCGAGAGCTCACGGCCAGGGGGCAGGTGGACAGAGGGACGTATAGGAACACGCCAGGGCATGGGGACCAGGGCTGGGCCCCCAGAGGCTCAGGCACGTGAGGGGGATCTATGGGGCCAGCCCAGACCGCCCGGAGGACGTGTCCTGGCGGAAGGAAGGGCACAGGCGGGTGGGACCCTGGGAGAAGGTTCTGGCCAAGGGACAGCAGGTGCAGAGGCTGCAGAGGGAGCTGGACACTGAGGCGGGCCACC
>NW_006293349.1:343246-343740 GCF_000327345.1 Myotis davidii
TTCTTGGGCCGTGGGCTGGGGGAGAGCAGCATGTGGCCGCGGGGCGGCTTCCGCACGTAGATCTTCCAGGTGGCGGAATCGGGGTTCTCGGCCGCGTAGCACCTCCACGCCGTCTGGAACCGGAGGGAGAGGCTGTCACTGGCTGAGCCGGCCGCGGGGGGCTGTGCGGAAGCTGCAGCCCCCATCTTGCCGTGCCCCCACTCCCACCCCCACTGCAGGACAGCAGGGCCTCCCTTGCCAGCCCCTCACCTCCTAGCCCCCGAGGCAGCGGGCAGAGCACGCCTCGCACCCGGGGCTGCGGCCCAGACCAGAGGCCTTGGACTGTGTGTGACCCTCCTTGGGGACCCATGGCTGCCTCCCTGAGGCGCCACAGTGAGGGCAGGGGCGGGGCAGAGACAAAGGGCTGGGCTCCCTCCAGCCAGGATGCCAGGGGCTGTGGGGGCACCAGGCAGGGCAGGAAGGGCGGGCCCTGGGGCTGGCGGGAGGCGAGGCAG
>NW_006293349.1:344159-347573 GCF_000327345.1 Myotis davidii
TCCTTTGGAGGAGGGCCCTGCTGGACCCAGGGGGGCTGACGGCAGGGACCCGCTCCTCACGCGGGGAGCCCCCCGTCCACGGAGGGTCGAGGCGTACAGACCCGTGCACACACACAACACTGCGCTGTGGCTGTGACGTGCATGCACCACGCACAGTATCCACAACACACGTGCAATGCGTGTGCACCACGTACACACGGGGCACGGGTACGGACACAACCTGTGCCTGGGCGCAAAGCATATGCAAATACACACACTGCCTGCACCTGTGAGATACACATGCACATGCATTCCACACGCACACCCAGCACGGTACACAGCACACAGTGTGCATGCACACATGCACGCACACACACGCAGAGTGACCCCGATTTACCCCTGGGTCACGTTTACCCCTCGGCTGTGGGTTCTCGGAAGGATGTGGATCAAAGCCCCTCCCAGGCCACAGTGCGGGGCCTCGTGCTCCCTCACCAGGTCCCCACGGGGTAGTCACTATTGGGGTTCACCCTACCCGCTGGGGACTGAATAAGCAGCTGCACCCCCGTGTGCAGGGAGAGGCCTCTCAGCCGCCTCTCCACTGGGGCCCGGGCAGGAAGCTGGGCTTCTCGTGTTTTGTCCCATTAAGCAGTCTGCTCACAGCAGGACACTGCACACAGTGGGGCTCTGCACACAGTGGGACTCTGCTCACCGTGGGGCCCTGCACACAGTGGGGCTCTGCACCCAGTGGGACTCTGCACACAGTGGGGCCCTGCTCACAGTGGGGCTCTGCTCACAGTGGGGCCCTGCACACAGTGGGACTCTGCTCACAGTGGGACTCTGCTCACAGTGGGACTCTGCTCACAGTGGGACTCTGCTCACAGTGGGACTCTGCTCACAGTGGGACTCTGCTCACAGTGGGACTCTGCTCACAGTGGGACTCTGCTCACAGTGGGACTCTGCTCACAGTGGGACTCTGCTCACAGTGGGACTCTGCTCACAGTGGGACTCTGCTCACAGTGGGACTCTGCTCACAGTGGGACTCTGCTCACAGTGGGACTCTGCTCACAGTGGGACTCTGCTCACAGTGGGACTCTGCTCACAGTGGGACTCTGCTCACAGTGGGACTCTGCTCACAGTGGGACTCTGCTCACAGTGGGACTCTGCTCACAGTGGGACTCTGCTCACAGTGGGACTCTGCTCACAGTGGGACTCTGCTCACAGTGGGACTCTGCTCACAGTGGGACTCTGCTCACAGTGGGACTCTGCTCACAGTGGGACTCTGCTCACAGTGGGACTCTGCTCACAGTGGGACTCTGCTCACAGTGGGACTCTGCTCACAGTGGGACTCTGCTCACAGTGGGACTCTGCTCACAGTGGGACTCTGCTCACAGTGGGACTCTGCTCACAGTGGGACTCTGCTCACAGTGGGACTCTGCTCACAGTGGGACTCTGCTCACAGTGGGACTCTGCTCACAGTGGGACTCTGCTCACAGTGGGACTCTGCTCACAGTGGGACTCTGCTCACAGTGGGACTCTGCTCACAGTGGGACTCTGCTCACAGTGGGACTCTGCTCACAGTGGGACTCTGCTCACAGTGGGACTCTGCTCACAGTGGGACTCTGCTCACAGTGGGACTCTGCTCACAGTGGGACTCTGCTCACAGTGGGACTCTGCTCACAGTGGGACTCTGCTCACAGTGGGACTCTGCTCACAGTGGGACTCTGCTCACAGTGGGACTCTGCTCACAGTGGGACTCTGCTCACAGTGGGACTCTGCTCACAGTGGGACTCTGCTCACAGTGGGACTCTGCTCACAGTGGGACTCTGCTCACAGTGGGACTCTGCTCACAGTGGGACTCTGCTCACAGTGGGACTCTGCTCACAGTGGGACTCTGCTCACAGTGGGACTCTGCTCACAGTGGGACTCTGCTCACAGTGGGACTCTGCTCACAGTGGGACTCTGCTCACAGTGGGACTCTGCTCACAGTGGGACTCTGCTCACAGTGGGACTCTGCTCACAGTGGGACTCTGCTCACAGTGGGACTCTGCTCACAGTGGGACTCTGCTCACAGTGGGACTCTGCTCACAGTGGGACTCTGCTCACAGTGGGACTCTGCTCACAGTGGGACTCTGCTCACAGTGGGACTCTGCTCACAGTGGGACTCTGCTCACAGTGGGACTCTGCTCACAGTGGGACTCTGCTCACAGTGGGACTCTGCTCACAGTGGGACTCTGCTCACAGTGGGACTCTGCTCACAGTGGGACTCTGCTCACAGTGGGACTCTGCTCACAGTGGGACTCTGCTCACAGTGGGACTCTGCTCACAGTGGGACTCTGCTCACAGTGGGACTCTGCTCACAGTGGGACTCTGCTCACAGTGGGACTCTGCTCACAGTGGGACTCTGCTCACAGTGGGACTCTGCTCACAGTGGGACTCTGCTCACAGTGGGACTCTGCTCACAGTGGGACTCTGCTCACAGTGGGACTCTGCTCACAGTGGGACTCTGCTCACAGTGGGACTCTGCTCACAGTGGGACTCTGCTCACAGTGGGACTCTGCTCACAGTGGGGCTCTGCACACAGTGGGGCTCTGCACACAGTGGGGCCCTCCTGTCCTGGAGCCCAGGGGAGGCTGGTGAGCAGCGGAGACACCCATGCAGAGCACCTACCGCTGGGAGCGCGAAGAAGGAGATGGCGAAGACGGAGAAGCAGGAGGCGATGGTCTTCCCGACCCACGTCTGGGGCACCTTGTCCCCATAGCCAATGGTGGTGACCGTGACCTGAGCAGGGAGGGAGGTGGGGGGACAGTGGTCAGCAGTCGAGGCCCCAGAATCCAGCCACGGGCGTCTGTCTCGCCTAAACCACCTCCACCCCACGAGCAGGGCCAGGCGGTCTCAGCAGGACTCTTCCTGTGCTGCCCTACTAAGCGGTCTGCGCAGTGGGACCCTGCCCGGCCAGTGCGCACAGGGTGGCCGGGATCTCCACGCTGCACGCTGCTCCTGGGCCCGCTCACCGGGTGGGCACAGGCCTGGTGCCAATGGAAACCAGGCCGCGTGGACATGCAGGCCTCCCGCCCGCGCCCGCCTCACCCTGGAGGAGGCTGCCCCCAGGCCACCTACGTCGCTGTGCACGGCCCCCCGGAGACCGGCCCGCGACGAGCGCCGGACGGATGACACCACTTCCTGACGCCACCAGGCACCACATGTTTCTCGTGTCCTTTCCTCCCCGAGAAGCAGCCGCAGCCCAGTCCTCCTCCCGTTGGGGGGCCTCCCTCCTGCTGCCACCGGAGGCCCCCCGCCCTGCCCCCCGGCTCCAGCGTGAGCTGACAGGGACATGCTGTAGGGACTCCGGAGCCCCTCCAGGCGGGGCCAGCTGCTCAGCCCCTCGGCCCAGCCCCGAGCTGCCCCCGAGGCTGGGGTTTCCAGGGCCTGGCTCAA
>NW_006293349.1:348464-348853 GCF_000327345.1 Myotis davidii
TAGCGGACAAGGAGCATCTCCTATTTTCAATGAGTTACTAGGGAGGCATTAAAAGTCCCTCCGCTTCCTAACGTGCTCAGCAGCAAAGACAGAAGCCACGTGAGCACACGCTCTCCGGGACTTCGATCGTCAGGAGTGAAAAGCGCCTGCCAGGGCCTCGCGGCTGGGGGACCTCGGAGACAAGGCGCAGGGAGGGCGGTGGGGCACCCACACCTGGGCACCAAGCTTAGGGCACCCGGAAACTCAGGAAATGTAACAAAGACACGCGCCCCAACCTTTGAAATGATCCCAGTTCCTGCAAGAGCTCCGCGAAGGAAGTGAGGGAAGGAAGGGCTGAGGGGGCAGCGGGACGGGCGGCGGGCGAGGACGCCTGAGACCACCCCCTCAGC
>NW_006293349.1:349202-349499 GCF_000327345.1 Myotis davidii
GGAGAGCACAGGCCCAGAGCCGGGGCCGGCCGGGCCTCGGACCCTGTCACAGACCCTCTTTGTCAAGTTAACGACGTCCTCCCGCCTTTGAGGAAACGGCCGACCCCACGGCTGTTTGTTTTTCCGGAGCTCGCAAACACAGGCAGCTCAGGAATGGGCCTCGCCGCCGCCGCTCGGAACTCGCCCCCGACGCGGCGCTAGAATGCAGATCGGCACGTCCGCGGGGCCCACAGACCCGGGAGGGGGGGTGAGGGGGGGACACGGTGTGGCCACCGCAGCTCCCCCCCGGGCGCCGGG
>NW_006293349.1:349534-349915 GCF_000327345.1 Myotis davidii
TCCTCCCAGGAGCCTCTGCTGCTCCACGTCCCTTCCAAAGGTCGGGGTGCGAGAGGCCCGCCAGCACCCCCCCAACGCCCCCCACACTCTGCCGGGGCGCAGCGTGGGCACCCTGCAGCCTCCTCCTGCAAGCAGCACCCTGCAGGCCGCCCTCCAGGGCCCGAAACCTGGACCCCACTGGGCAGGAGGCCGGCCTGTGGCCACCGCACAGGCCGGATATATCCGGGAATGGCACGGCCATCTTCCCAGCGGGGAGGGGTGGCCAAGAGCGGGACCCCGAGGGGCTCCACTTGACAAACTGGCACCGATGCCCTGAGTGAGGGGGAAACTGAGGCTGGGGGGCAGGCACTGTGCCCGAGGTGCCCCCCCTGGGGAGTGGCT
>NW_006293349.1:349985-351958 GCF_000327345.1 Myotis davidii
CGCCTCACAGTCCAGACCCCGCCCAGGCTCCAGCCACCCACCTGCCCGAGGAGGCTGGGCGGGTGGCAGGACCCTCGAGGCCAGAGGGCTAAGGAGTGTGACAGACGCTGGCAACCATAAACACGTTAGTGTGAATTAGCTTGCCCTGGGCATCCTGAGCATCTGGCTTTGGGCCCTGCCAGGAGAACGGTGACTGGTAGCTGCCTCTAGAATGTATCACCAGCCTTTCCTGCGTCCCTGCTGGCTTCCTGTGCGCTCACTGACACCGCTCTCCGACGATCCAGGAAGGAGGTGCTCATCTTATACCCGCTTCACAGACGGGCCCAGAGAGGTGGGGTGAGCCGCCGGGCCACACAGGGGTCAGTGGTGGAGTTCGGATGCTGCCCCGCGGCTGGCTTTGGCCCAGGCTCCTGCCCACCCGTCACGGCGCCGCGTCCTGTCTCGCGGTGTCTCCTGATGCCGTATCGTTTCTCTCCCCCGGGCTGAAGCTGGCGAGCTCTCACCCTCGCTGACGTGCTGAACCCCAAAATCATTCCTGCACACCACCCTCACTGCACACCCCCAGGTGTCCGCCAGGGGCAGGACGTGAAGCTGCCTTGTAGACTCCTACTCATCCTGCAAAACCCAGCTGTAAAGGCCCTTCCTTGGGGAGGCCCTCTGGCTCGGCTCCCAGAATCCACAGTGACCACCGCCCCACTACATGGTCCGCAGGAACAGGGCTGTGTGGGGGCCGCTGGCAGCCTCGGTTCCTGGGGACCCTCAGGTCCCCCCAGGCTTCCCCCAGAGGAAGGGTCCTGGGTGAGTGCTGGGGTGGGGTCCTGGCTGCCACCCCAGGGCCACGGGCCTCCGTTTCTCCAGCTGCAATGAGGTCCTGACGCTGGCCCCACCCAGGGCTTCGGCCTGAGTGTGTGGGAGGCCCTGTCCTCACCCAGGCGCCCACTCGGCCCCAGAGCCCCCTGACCGCCACCGGCCAGGATGCCAGGCAGCCCGCGAGGCCGAGCTGCTGGGGCCGCGTGGGGGAGGGCATGAGCGGGAGGCAGACCAGCCTACATGGCGGCCGAGGGCAGGGCCGGCTTCCCGTGTTTTCACTCTGGACTCTAAATTTAGATCCCGGGAAACCGGAGCCCAGCGGCCTCCGATCGGAGACCCCGGGGCACGAACAGAGGCGCCGTGTGTCAGAGCCCGTCCCCGCCGCCCGGCTCGGACACAAACACTCGCGTTTTGTTCCAGGGGCGAAGGGAAAAGCCTTCCGTCCTCCCCACACCCAGCGGCTGGGCATGGGCGCCGCACGTGGGGGAGCGGGGAGCGCTCATACCAGAGGGGCGTCCCCACCCGGGGGGGGGGGCTCTGTGGCCGGTGCCCCTTCGCTGCGCAGAGCGGGAACTGGGGCTGGGCAAGGGGAGCACTGTCCCAGGAAGTCCACCCGGACGCCTGCTGTCCTGGCTGAATAGTGTCCCCTGAAATGTGTGTCCACCCGATCCCCAGCCTGTAAGCGTCCGTGGACACAGGGCCCTTGTCACGGAGGCTGAGGGGTGACCCAGTTATCCCCGACCAACGACGAGTGTCCCTGTAAGAGACAGAAGCTGTGCCACACGCCCAGAGGGTCCTGGGCCCCCCAAAGCTGGAGGCGGCAGGGGGACCCTCCCCAAAGCCTCTGGAGGGACGCGGCCCCCCGACACTTAGAGGTTAGCCTCCTGGCTTCCAGACCTGGGGAGCATGCGGCTGCTGTGTAAGACCCCGGGGGGACCCCGGGACTCTGGGACAGCCCTGGGAACCAGCACCCCACTGCCCAATGCCAGGCAGGGCCACCCCGAGGCACCGGCTCCTTCACTCATTTGTTCACCCGGCAACCACCAGGGCTGACCGGCGGGGGGCACTGGGCCACCCCTGGCTCCTATGGCCCTTGGGGCCCACACGGCCTCCCATGGGGCTCCCGGCTCCAGAGGGGACGCAGCGGCCAGCACTCAGGCCCC
>NW_006293349.1:352019-352248 GCF_000327345.1 Myotis davidii
GCCAGGCAGCTCTGTTTGTCCGAGACGCGCCAGGAACACAGCCCATAACTCAAGCCGCGGGGGGCACCCGGACAGCTGCAGGGGCAGCCGCCGCGATGAATGGGAGCTGTTTGCCCCCGGGCCCGGGTGTCAGGGGCCTGGGCGGCCCAGGGCCCAGCGGGAACAATGGCCAGGCCAGGGCCCACGGTGGCCGAGGCTGGGGCTGCAGCTGAGGGGAAGGCCTGGCGCA
>NW_006293349.1:352347-353292 GCF_000327345.1 Myotis davidii
CAGGAGCCGCGAGGAGGTGGGGGCAGCACCAAGCCCGGCCGAGCCTCAGCCTTCACCCACGTGCTTCTGGCCCCGGGAACCCTCTGCCCCTCACCAGGGCCAGTGCCCTCTCTGCCCACCACGGGCCAGCTCGCTGCTGAGGGTGAGGCCCCCAGCAAAACTGCCGGGGATGCCACCCTGGACCTGAGGGGCATGGGCCTATGGGAGGGAGGCTGCCAGGGCCAGAACCAGGGCCGTGCCCACCCAGAGCTGGGCCAGCATGCCCTCGCCTTCCCTGAGCAGCCTGGCACGTTGGAAGCTTCCAGAAAACACACGGTCTCCACCAATGTCAGGAGCCCTGTCTGGGAGCCCGGCCTTGTAGATGGGGACCCGGGAGCAGCAAAGGCACGTGCCTGCCCAGAACCAAGAGGGCCCTCTGCCCCGACCATCTGAGAGGGGTGCCCGCTGTGGGGGATGGTGGGGAGCCCTGGAGAGAGGGGCCCCTCCTTCTCGGAAGGAGAAACATGCGGGGCTGGCACAGGCCCTGCCCCTGCCCCTGCCCAGTGCCCCTGCCCCTTGGACCTGTGCTGTCCCCAAGGCCCGGGCCACCTCCTGCAGGATGCCACCCTCTCGTCTCCCTGGTCCAAGCAGGCCTGGGTACCCCCCAGCTCAGGGGCTCCTGCTCGGCCACTCGCCACCTAGGCCGCGAGCTCACGCAGCCCCCGAGCGCTGTGCCCTGGGAAGGGGTGTGGGAGACCGGGCCCACGCCTGGCCCCACCACTGGTGGCCGCACACCTGGCCCTCACACGCCCAGCCCTGCGCAGGCGGCGTTTCCAGCTTTGGGGCTGGGAGTCCCCATCAATGAGGCATTGAGTCTTGAGAAACCAGAGCCCAAGGGCCACAGGGCGACATCCTGCCCCTGTCTCTGTGCAGGCACCGAGATGGGGGTGGGGGGTAGGGGGGAGA
>NW_006293349.1:354384-355411 GCF_000327345.1 Myotis davidii
GCCCAGCAGCCTCCAGGTGCCACCCTGGCGGTCCACGTGCAGCATCCGCAGGATCTGGAGGAAGCGGATGCCCCTGCGGAGGAGAAGCCTGTGTCCCCACGGCCCCCGGCGCCTCCCTCCAACTGGCCGTGAGCCGCCACTCACCGCGTGCACCCCCTTGTCCCCTCGCCCTTCCCGGAGCCTGGGCCAGACCTGCACGGTCCTCCCTCCGCCCCCCACCCTAGGCCGCCTCCGGCCGGATCTACCCAGTTTACAGAGGAGCAGACTGAGGTCCCTGGATGGTGAGGTCACAGACAGCGAGGGGGAGCCTGGGCCGGGCCTGCATCCCTCACTCAGCTCAGCCGGGGCGGTCCCGGCCCGAGAGCCTGCAGCCGGCGTACCTGATGGCCGAGGTGGCGAACACCTGCCCCTTGGAGCCCACGCAGAGGACCACCATGGAGGCCACGACCACGATGAGGTCTGTGGGTGGAGAGTTCCCGCGTTACCAGCCTGGCAGCCGGCTCCGCGGAAAGAGCCTGGCGGGTGGAGGGGACGGGGTCCCCCAAAGGGACTGTCCCGGCACCTGCAGAGCCCACCCGGTCCGCCCCAGGCCAGCCTGCAGGCCGCTGAGGGCAGCAGGCACCCCGCTGTGCCGAGCTTGCCCCAAACCCGTCCCGGGAGCAGCGCCTGAGGGCAGGGGGCTGGGCGCTGAGGCCGGCTCCTGTGCTGGGGGACCCGGGAGTCACCCCGCTGGCCTCGGGTCCTGCCTGTCACGGGCAGTGGAGCCTGGGGCCTCCCCCGGAGGCACTCAGGATGGGGGTCCGCCCTGCCCGATCCGCCCTTCCTGGGGCGCTGGCCTGGAATCTCGAGGGGACACTCCGTGGGGACGGACGGGACTCACCGATGATGGAAATGGGCTTCCGGGCGAAGCGCAGCCGCCCCCAGACGCCCACGTACTTGCTCCGGCAGCCGGCTGACCAGAGGCGGACCACGTACTCCGTCCCGAAGAACACGACCAGCACGATCTCCTGTGGGGACAGAACCGTGA
>NW_006293349.1:355538-357347 GCF_000327345.1 Myotis davidii
TCCAGGGTCACCCGCCGCCTCAGGCGGGGAAGGGCCAAGTGGGGTCAGAGGGCATCGCTGGCCCCGTCCCGAAAGGAGGGGCAGGGTCAATGTCGGCGGCTGTGACTGCCACGGGGGAGACCCCTGCCATCGCCCAGGCTCCGAAAACGACTGCCCCATGTGAGCCTGCAGCCGGGGACCTGGGTGAAGCTGGGTCAGTGTGAGTTACAGCGGATGGACGTACACTGGACAGACAGACGATGGAGGGAGGGAGGGAGAGCGGGTGGGCGGGTAGACAAGTGAAGACGGGCGGGTGAAACTCAACTCAGAAGGCCAGCGCCTACGCCAGCCACCACGCCGGACAGCCGGGTAAAACGGGCCGATTCCTAGAAACGCAAAACCTCCCACGACGACACCAGGGAGAAGCAGGCCACGCTGGACGTGCCTGGGACTGGCCGGGACCTGGAGGCGGGCATCAGGCCCCTCCCAGGAAGGGAGAGCCCTGGGCCTCCCGCTCTGCTGGGGAAGTCCATCCGGCGCTTACAGAACCGGCACCGGCCCATCTCCGAAGTTCCCCAAAAGCTGAAGAGGAGGGGACACTTTCCAACCCGTTTGGCAAGGCCAGCATCACCCCGATACCGAAGCCAAAGACACCACGAGGAGAAAAGAAAGAGAAGAAAAACCCCAGAGCCACGTCTCTCAGGAGCGTGGATGAAAAACCTCCAGTGAAACCCAGGCCCGCGGCCGCCGCATATTGAACAGATTAGACGCGACGACCAAGTGGGATTTGTCCTTGGAATGCAAGGACGGTTCGGCGTGTGAGCATCAATCCGTACCACACCTCACCCCGACGGAAAGAGGAGCAAACACAGGACCCCAGCCGCTCGGAACAGGCGCTCGGCAAAATCCAACCCCCTTTCGGGCCAAAAACGCTCCACAGACCAGGAGGAGAAGGGCGCTGCCTCCTTGGGGTGAAGTCTCCAGAAAAGCCCACACCAAACAGCGTCTGGACGGGGAGAGGTGAAAGCCTTCCCCCCAAGACCAGCCACAAGAGAGGGGTGCCCGCTCCCCCACGTCGACTCGACGCAGCCCCTGCCTTCCAGCCGGAGCCGGGAGGCAGGAACGGGTGGTGAGAGGCATTCAAACTGGACACGAGGAAGAAGAGCCTGTCTGCTGGCAGGCGATGCGAACTCAGCCGGGGAGACCCTCCCGACTCCCCCAAACCCTGCTAGGCCTCATCCACGGGCCTGGCAAAGTAGGGTACGGGGTCAGCACACAGAAATGGGCGGCCTCGCGGATCCGCTGCATTGTTTCGGCCAACAACGGGCAATCTGCACAGGAAGCTGCCAGCGCGGCTCCGTTTACACTGGCATCCAAGGAGCACGCAGCGCCGGGCACTCGCTTAGCCACGGAGCGCGACGGCCTGCACGGCACAGGCTGGGGAAGGCCGCGGGCAGAGGCAAAGGGGGGCACGTCACTGCACACACACCCCGTCGCCGTGCCTGGCAGAGGCCGCGGCCGAGCCGGTGCCACGGGGACGGCGATTCGGGGCGAATCCTCAGAGACCCCCAGAAACAGAAGAAAGGCGTCTTCAATGTTGGTGGCATCTCCCGGGCCCCCACAGCCCCGACAACCCGTGGTGCCTCCACACAACGGCATCACGCACGGCCTCAACGGGGAAGCGAATCCCGACACAGGCCCCCACGGAGACGGGCCTGGAGGGCGCTGTGCTCAGTAAGACGCGCCGATCGGGGGTCAGGCCACCGGCAGCTGGTTCCCTGTCCCGTGCCCCCCCTCCAGGACCCGGCGCTGGCAGGGGCGTCTGCTCCC
>NW_006293349.1:358050-359087 GCF_000327345.1 Myotis davidii
GATGTGGGTGGGGTTCCCTGTGCCCCCCGCCTGTGTGGGGGGCCCGGCCTGTGGGCGACAGGCGAGCCTGCGGAACGCCGCCTGCCTGCCTTTTGCAAAAATGTTCTTGGTTTGTCAGGTCGAGTCCTTCAGGGGTCGGGGGGGGGGGGGGGTTGGGGTGTGGTTGGGGACATGGGGAGACAGTGGCAGGGCAAACGGGCGCAGGCTCTGCGGCCTCATGGCGGGCACCGGTCCCTCCTCTCTCCTCAGCTTCAGGGGCAACGGCCTTGGCTGGGAGCTGGCTGAGCCCAGGGGTCAGGGGGCACGTCCATCTGTCCACCCCCAGCCCCGGTGGGCACTGACGCAGACACACAGAATGAAGAAGGGAGGGGGAACGGACGGGCGCACGCCGGCAGGGACCGTCTTGCTCATTTGTGTCCCGCGAATGCCCCCGATGGCACGGGGAGTGTCCGGCGGCACGGCTGGCCGCTGAATAAGCCTATATTATTTCCCTAAAGCTATTTGCTCTTGATAAGGGGGCGCCGGCCGAGACGCAGGACCCCTCCGGAGGGTGAGGTGTAGGAATAATTTTAAACAATGCTAATCCCCAAATCCTGTTTGAGTCTGGAATGCAGAGCCGGCCGCTGGGCTCACCGTATCTAAGTGGCCCGGGCCCCCGGCTCGGCAACACGGCAGCCGCCCCCTCACACCCACAGGGTGGCTCCATCAGAAAGAAAAAAAACAGCCCGGCCAGCGTGGCTCAGGGGCTGAGCGTCGATCTAGGACCCAGGAGGTCACAGTTCGATTCCTGGTCAGGGCACGTGCCCTGGTTGCAGGCTCTGTCCCCAGTGTGGGGCAGGCAGGAGGCGGCCGATCCATGATTCTCTCTCATCATTGGTGTTTCTCTCTCTCCCTCTCTCTTCCTCTCTGAAATCAATACACATAGATTTTTTTAAAAAAGGAAAAAACAGACAACAAGTGTTGGCGAGGTCATGGCGAAACCGGAGCCCTGGGCACTGAGCTGGGAACTCCTGGCCCCTCGCCGGGCGGGTCTCGGC
>NW_006293349.1:359296-360287 GCF_000327345.1 Myotis davidii
CCGGGGCCGACACTCCCGGGGCCGGTCCAGTCCAGGCATCGTTGGCTCGTCGTGCCGCTCCTCCTTCTGGGAACACCCCTCCTTGCTGTGGGTTTAGAGGGGCCAGCCTCCGGTCTCAGGGCCCACCCGTCATGCCCGGGGGTCTCTGTCCTGGGAGGGATGGGCCCCAGGGAGCCCTGGGTGTGCGCCTGGTTGCCCATGGAGATGGCCCTGAACTCTGCCCCGAAGGCAGGAGGACAGGGGCCTCGCCCGTGTCAGAGGTGAGACACAGACACCCCCCACCCCCCACCCCCCGCACTGACCCTCCGACAGAGCGAGCCTGCCTCCTGGCTGCTGGCTTCACGGATGGGCCCGGGCCGGTCTGGGTGCCGGGACTGGGTACAGACAGGGCATGGCCGAGGGCGGGGGGCTTTGAGCAGGGGCCAGAGGCCCCCGGACCTGAGACACAGGGACGTGGGGGGTCTGAGCAGCCACCCCCCCACCCCCCCTCTCAGCGGGGTGATCTGTGTCGTTTAGAATTGCCAGTAAGGACACCGTTCCCACAGACACCCAGTTACAAACGGGCGAAGAACTGAGAAGATGCGCCAACGGCCAGCAAGCCCACGGAATCCCTCGTCACCAAGGAAACACAGACCACGCCCCGGGAGGCCCCCCTCACACCCACAGGGTGGCTCCATCAGAAAGAAAAAAAACAGCCCGGCCAGCGTGGCTCAGGGGCTGAGCGTCGATCTAGGACCCAGGAGGTCACAGTTCGATTCCTGGTCAGGGCACGTGCCCTGGTTGCAGGCTCTGTCCCCAGTGTGGGGCAGGCAGGAGGCGGCCGATCCATGATTCTCTCTCATCATTGGTGTTTCTCTCTCTCCCTCTCTCTTCCTCTCTGAAATCAATACACATAGATTTTTTTAAAAAAGGAAAAAACAGACAACAAGTGTTGGCGAGGTCATGGCGAAACCGGAGCCCTGGGCACTGAGCTGGGAACTCCTGGCCCCCC
>NW_006293349.1:360705-361148 GCF_000327345.1 Myotis davidii
AGCCCCAGGAGTCAAGATAAAGGTTTGGAAAAGCAGGTGCTCATCTGGGCTCGCTCCCGGGCGCCGAGGGAGCTGGCGATGGCTCGTGGGGATGGAGGGCGGCGGCCGCCTCATCTGCCGCTTCGTTCTCATCGGCCTCGTCCTGGGGGGACTTCAGGGCACGGTGTCAGGGCTCCCCTCGACGGGGGTTCTGGCTGCGCAGCCCAGGCAGCCCCGTGATTCCGACCCGGGCGCCCTGCTCTGTCAGAGGAAAGGTCACCTTTGGGGGGGGCGGTGCTGGGCTCAGGGGGCTGAGGGACAGCAGGCTGGGGTCAGGGCTGACCAAAAGCAGGAATCGGGTCCAGGACAGACATCACCGCGGACCCTGGCGGCCTGTGGGTGCTGACGTGCCTGACTCGGACCCGCCTGGGGACCTTAGGGCGCCAGGGCCCCTCGGGCCCCTC
>NW_006293349.1:361989-362835 GCF_000327345.1 Myotis davidii
GTAACCAACCGACAGCATCCGTGTTTGCACAGAAGCTCAGGCACAGATAAATCAACGAAGAACCTTCACCTCAGCCCTGTGCTCAGCCGCTTCCCTTGCCCACAGCCCCCCACAGCCTTGGCCTGAGGTCCTGGCTGCCCACAGTGACCCTGAGAGTCTGCCCGCTGCTGCCCGCGACCTCTGACCTACCCACCGGGCGCTGGGAGTGGTGGGAGGGGTGACCCTGGTGGTGAATGGCCCCAAGAGAGAAGTGACCAGAGGGAGGAAGGAGGACCCAGGTCCCAGCACAGGTGGGGCGGGGGGTGGGGGCTAGAGGAGGGCCTCGCCCACACCTGTCTCAGGGCCCCTGCCATCGGGACCCCATGCCACCCACAGCTCAGAAGACCCCTCGACATGACACCCGAGCCCCTAGGACACACCTCAGGCCCTTCACACCACCCAGCCCGGCCTTCTCTCCCTGGCTGCCTCTCCCGGCCCAGGCGGCGGGACTCACCCAACCCAGGGGGCACTTACCGCAGGATAGCTCTACATATTTGATGCCCAGAAATTGCAGAATGTTTAACTTCCCCACCTCCTGCCTGCTAAATGCCAATAGTACCACCACGTCACTGGGTCAGCCACAACAGCCCAGACAAAGACTGCGGATGTGCGTGCCACTCACGTGGGCATCTGGGTGACTCCTCCGGCGGCGCTGACAGCCGTTCAGGAAGCACCAAGACTGTGAGGATGCCCCTTGAGCAAACCTGTCCTGTGTCCGGAGGCCCGGGCGGCCCTGCTCCCGCCCCACACTCCTCTCCGCCCCCGTCACGCCGGTGCCTGCGGGCTCCTGACGCTGGTCACCAGCTC
>NW_006293349.1:362999-365838 GCF_000327345.1 Myotis davidii
CACGTGGACTGACCGACGGCGCCACCGGGCAGACCAAAGGCACCGACGATGGGCGGCTGCTGGAGGGGCCCCGGCCCGGGACCCTGCCCGCTGCACTGAGGGGTCCCGGGCACAGCAGCCCCCCGGCACCTGGCGGGTCAGGGAGGCAGGCGTGGCCTTCTCTGCGGGCGGAACTGGGGTGACCCGCTGAGGACACAAAGGCGGCGCGGCCCCAGGAACCCCACGGAGACGGGTGTCGCGTGTTTGTGCACCAGGTGATGTGCGTTTTCTCTCCTGTTATTTGCTTTTAACGGGGGACCGTCACCGTGTGGGAGCCAGTGCTGGCAAACCCAGAGAAGCACCGCCAGCCCCAGGGCCCCGGTGTGAGCAGCCCGGCCGTCAGGCAGAGCTGGGGACACACGGCGCCGTGCCGCCACGCACACGCCACGCCCCAGCTCTCCACGTGGCCGCACGCTCATCTCACCCGAGAGAAATCCAGGCCGTTCGCATTTAGTGTAAAACCGGTCCGTTGGTTCCGTGCCACGTCCTCTGATTGTCGCTTCACGTGTGGCTTCCTCCGTGTGGCCTGTGGCTTCTGAGCGGATCGCTCCGTCTCCCTCATGCAGGCGGGCAGCCCCCCGGCCTCTTCCACCCGCGAGGCCCTTCCTGGCCCTAAACGCGGAGCCGAGCCTGCTCTGCGCTGGGGAGCCCCCACCCCAGCCATCCTATGGGACAGGACTGCGTGTCCGACTTAATTTCTTCCCTCTCCCTTCACCCCTCGACAGTCTAGGGGGTGAATAAAGCGACATCTCCACCATCACTTCTGCAGGCTTCACAGGAACCTGCATAGGAATAGATATAGATATGGATATGGATGTAGATATAGATACAGGCATAGACAGATATAGGTATAGATATAGATATGGAGATGGATGTAGATGTAGATATAGATATAGACAGGTATAGATATATAGATATAGATATAGATATAGATATAGATATAGATATAGATATAGATATAGATATAGATATAGATATAGATATAGATATAGATATAGATATAGATATAGATATAGATATAGATATAGATATAGATATAGATATAGATATAGATATAGATATAGATATAGATATAGATATAGATATAGATATAGATATAGATATAGATATAGATATAGATATAGATATAGATATAGATATAGATATAGATATAGATATAGATATAGATATAGATATAGATATAGATATAGATATAGATATAGATATAGATATAGATATAGATATAGATATAGATATAGATATAGATATAGATATAGATATAGATATAGATATAGATATAGATATAGATATAGATATAGATATAGATATAGATATAGATATGGATATGGATGTAGATATAGATACAGGCATAGACAGGTATAGGTATAGATATAGATATGGATATAGATGTAGAAGTAGATGTAGATATAGACATAGACAGGTATAGATATATATATATAGATATAGATATAGATATGGATACACATACTAGAAATACACAACTTACATATTGTATAGGTATAGGTACAGATATAGATATATATGGATATGGATATAGATATAGATAGATATGGATGTGGAGGTGAAGGTGGAGATAGAGAGATAGATATAGATATACAGACACAGGTAGAGGTAGATTATTTATTTTTCTACAAGAAGCCTGTGCTTGGGGGTGTCCGGTCTCCCCCCGGGCAGGCCCTGGCCCTGGTGCCCGCCACACCCTGGCAGGAGTCATGATACCACAGGCGACGAACCCTGGCCGCTCTCCTCGGGCACCAGAGCAGCACGGTCAGAGTGAACCCCAATGTCCCTGCTCCACAGGCCACACCGCACCCCACGCCACAGTCCCTGCTCAGGTGGAGCTGTGTGTCCCCCTCCGACTTCCCACGGTGAGGCCCTGAGCCCGGGGCCTGTGGACGGGACTGGAAATGGGGTTTCTGCGGACGGACCCAGCCTGATGGGACCCCAACACGTACGCAGGCAGGGGGGCCCACTGAACTGAGGGCAGAGACGGCGAGGCTTCTGGGGCCCAGGGAGCCCACAGGTCACCGCAAACCAGCAGAAGCGGGGTGGGGGGCTGGATCAGACGCCTCCTCACGCCGGAGAGAGGGCATTCCCGGGAGAGGAGCCGCCGTGCCTGGGCTGAGGGCAGGAAAGGAGGGGGGGGGGCCAGGACTCTGAACAGCGAGAAGGTCCAGAACCCCCCGAGCCCCGCTGCACGGCTCGGGGCCAAGAGTCCCGTGAATCACACACAGGCCTCGCGCACACAGGAGTGGCCGGGGCCGCCCTGCATTGGTGGTGGGAGCGGGAGGCCGTGCGCCGTGCCCGCGGCGGACACCCCAGCGCCCCTGCCAGGTGTACGCACATTTAGAGCAGCCCCGTCCCCCTGCTGGCCTATTCCCGTCCACCGGCCGGCCACGCGGGGACCCCACTACTGAGGGCTGTTCACCCCAAAGAAGGCCCACCCTGTGGTCGCCACCTACCGGGGGCTGGGGCGACGGGCAGTGGGATGTGACCACCAAGAGCCTGAGCTTCTAGAAAGTTCTATGGAAGAAGTCACCCAGAACTAGACGCGCACCAAACCCAGAGCCTCCGATGGACAGCATTTCTAACCGTCTGGCCGAGGGGCCGGGAAGGTTGCGAGCAAGTGGGGTTTCCTGCAGCCAAGCCGAGGGAGCCCGGGACCCAGGGACCCAGCGGGCGGTCGGGGAGCGGGGGCCGTGTGTGCGGGGGCGTGCCCGTGGGGAGTGGGTGCCGTGAGCGCATGTGGTGTGCACGTGTGCGCGCCGTGCCCACGGGCCCTCGCTTGCCCCCTGGCATC
>NW_006293349.1:366234-366576 GCF_000327345.1 Myotis davidii
CCACGGTCCCCAGGCCCCCGGGCTGACATCCATCACGAGGGGCCTCGCTCCCCAGCTGGCCGGGCTCCGCTCGCGGAAACGTGGGAACCAGCCCCTCCAAAGACACACAGGCTCCGTGGCGGCTCAGGGGAGCAGGGGCGCCCGAGGGCTGGGTCTAGGGAAGACACGGGGTCCTAACGGGGTTCCCACAAAGACAGCTCTGGGCCGGGGGCTCCGCACGGTCCCCCCAACATCTCGGGAAGTAGGGCAGCCATCGCACACGAACCCCACCCCCCGCTCCCCCTGAGCGGGCGCCGGGCCGCCCCAGCCCTCCGCCGGCCCCTCACCTGACGCCAAGAGCAA
>NW_006293349.1:366605-368580 GCF_000327345.1 Myotis davidii
TGACCGCAGATGCGGAGCCCGCCCGCCCGGCGCTGGCCCGTCGGCCGGGATGTGCTTGTGGAAAATGCGTCCGACCGAACGGCCGTGAGGGGGTCAGAGAGGGGCCATCGGTAACTCGCAGCAGCGAGGCGTTAGGAAGAGGGGAAGGAGGAAGAGAAGTCGGAGCTGGTGGACGCCCGGAAAGGCCCCCGGTGCCGGCGCCATGTTCACCAGCCAAGAAAGAAACACATAACCCGCTCAATCAACGCAGGGAAAACGTTTGGCAAACCCAGCTCACTGCCCACTCCCGGCCGGGAAGGGGCTCCGCTGAAACCCCCAACCACACCCACCCCACATGAGGGGCCGCGGCCTCCCGGCGAGGGCACCCAGCAAGAACAAACAGAGCAGAGAGCCCGGCCGGCGGGGTTCAGGGGTTGAGGGTCGACCTAGGAACCAGGAGGTCACATTCGAGGCCCGGATGGCAGGCTCGATCCCCGTGAGGGGCTGCAGGAGGCGGCCGGTCCGTGATTCTCTCTCATCATTGATGTTTCTCTCTCCCTCTCCCTTCCTCTCTGAGATCAATAAAAATATATTTAAAAAACAAACAACAGAAAAAGCAGAGGCGGAAAAGGAGGAAAGAAAAGCGAGTGTTTGGGTCGACAGGGTCCTCTCCACGGAGAATCCTGAACAAAAAAGAGGGTTCGAGAGCGAGTGAGCTCAGCCCCGGGTACCAGGTCGGCCCACGAGCAGCAAATAACCCAGACGAAGCTGAGAGACACGCGGTCCGCGGCCCAGCACACGGAACTGCTGAGGCATCGCACACGTGACGGAGGAGGCCGCGCGCTCGCCGCCAGGGAGGGCGAAGACCAGAAAGTGGGGGACACGCCGTGTCCGCGGTCAGGATCGCAGTCCTGTGTGACGCCAAACCACGGCACCGGTCGGCGCAAGAGCCCCGCGGGTCTCGGGGCGAAAGGAACAAACCGAGTCTCGGACTGAGTGGAATGCAGGGCCCTCAGCAGACAGCGCAGGCCTCTGGCCGGCACCCGCGTCCCCTTCAGGGGCCAGGCACGCAGAGCGAGACAGATCCCATCGGAGCAGAAATCCCGGAGCTGACAAACGGGAGAGAAATGCCAACGAAGCCCCAAACCAAGGTCTGTCCTCGGAGATCAGAGAAGTCGCGGAAACGCCAGCCACATTGGTGACGAAAAAGCAAAGGGGGAGGCACATGTGGCCGATCTCCGGGGTGAGGAGGGATGTCACTGCAGGTCCCGCACGTGCTCACGTCACGGACCAGATGAACAACGCACGCCAACACGCCTAACACACAACACACGCCGACACGCCTAACACACAACACACGCTGACACATCTAACACGCAACGCACACCCACATGTCCAACACACAACGCACGTGGACATGTCTAAAATCTCGGGCGGCAGGAACACGCTTCTTCAAAGGCACGGACACCACCGCCCGGGAAGACGTGGGTGACCTTTGTCCCCGCAGCTACGGTGCGATCCCGTGACCGCCTCCCGCACCAAGGACTCGGACCTGGACCGCGCCCGGCGGTTCCTCCACAGGCAGCAGAGGCGAGGCCAAGGCCGCCCCAACCCCCCGCAAACGGAGAGGGGCTCGCCTCCCCCACCCGCTCGTCTCCCCGGCCTTACTCTGGGACCGAAACCAGACGCAGGAGGAGCCGCAGCCGGCAGCATTCACGCCCTCCACGGGACGGGAACCGCGGCAGGGGAAGCCCAGCCGTTCGTCACTGCCGGGAGCCGGTCCATCCTTGCTGTTTCATGGGACCTGGCGTATATGGCATACTGTCCTTAATATGTTTGCTCACCTTCTTGGCACTATGTGTTTTAACCAAGGTAACCTCTCTGAGAAAGGTTGTTTCCCCAGGTAGGGATTTTCCCCTGAAGTTAGGGAGGGAATAAAACTCCTTAACTAAGTGCCAGGCGGGTAGTTAATCACTTTAACTACAAACAATCACGC
>NW_006293349.1:371312-374332 GCF_000327345.1 Myotis davidii
CCTGCCACTTAGTTAAGGGGTTTTATTCCCTCCCTAACTTCAGGGGAAAATCCCTACCTGGGGAAACAACCTTTCTCTCGGAGAGGTCCTTGGTTAAAACACATAGTGCCAAGAAGGGGAGCAAACATTAAGGACAGTATGCCATATATGCCAGGTCCCTTGAAACAGCAAGGATGGACCAGCTCCCGGCACGTCACCACCGTGACACACAACCACGCGCGTCGCCCAGGCACGCCAGCTCAGCGTGGCGCTCGACCCGCATCGGCCACCAGAGCAGGAGGCTAACGGAGAGAGAGCCAGTGGGCCTCTCGCGAGATGCGGACAAGCATTTGACAAAACAGCCTCCGTTTGCGTAAAAACCGCACAGAAAGCGAACTGCAAGCGTCCGTCCTGAGGGAGGCCCCTCGGCCACATCTACAGAAACCTACGCCCTCATAGGGGGACGGGAGGGTCCCATGGTCGCTCCTGAGGCTGGAACGGGCGAGGACGGTCACGTTCCCACCCGCTGGACACGCACTGGAGAGGCCGCCAGGGCCGTCCACCAAGGAAAACCTGAGAAAGGAGAAGACGTGGACCCCAGATGGGACACGAAGAGGGAGAGCTGCCTTCATCGCGGACACGCTCATCGCTGTGAAAGATCCATTTAATCCACACCCAGAACCGGAGCTACGAAGGGCGCGGGCGACGTCCCCAGAGACAAGACAAAGACATCACATCCGTCTCGGCGCTCCACGCGAACAGCGAGCCGTCAGAAGTCAGGATTCGCAAACTCCATCAACAGCAGCATGAATACGAAACGGGTTCCCGACCAGAAAACAAAAGGAAGCACACGGCCTTGGCCCCGGGCACCACCGCCGCCCGACAGAAACGCAAGGTCACGATGAACGGAGAGGCAGCGCCCGTGGGTCCAGGCTCGGCGCCGGCACCGATTCATTCCCTCCCCGTGGGCCCCTGGGCTCCGTGCGACCCAGCGAGGACGCCCGGCCTCTCTGCACACACGGACGAGCAGCTCCTACAGTTTGTGTGTAAAACACAAAGGACCCGGATGCACCGCGAAGCGGGAGGCCGGCGACCTCACTTGCTTCGAGCCGATTGATGAAGCCGTGCCCTCGGGGCCGTGCGGCGTGGGCGCGAGGACAGACGAACAGACCCACGGGCCGCACAGCCCCCCGGAGCGGCCCCGGCTTTGTGGGGCCACGGTGACTCGATGGCGAGGGCCGCTCTCTCCAGCACGTGGCCCCGAGCAGTCGGACGTTCACGTACGTGGCTCACCTCCACCTTCACGTACAGCGTTTGCAGAGAGTCACCGCGATCGGAACGTAAGCTTCAAATTAGAGCTACAAATCGACACGACCAGAGGGGCCAATGCCCGGACACGTGCAACAACTCTCTCTCTCTCAAAATCAACACGTGGGAAAAATAAAACTACCGGAAGAACACAATAGAACATCTCAGTAATCCCGTGTTTGGCAGAGATTTCTGAAACGTGTCATAAAAACACATAAAAAAGGGAAAAACAATACATTTTACTTCGTGAAAATTGGCCGCTTTTCATCTTTAAAAGAACGAGAAGGAACGCCGTGTTGGGGGGGGGAGGGGGCATAACCTGTAAAACGCGCATTCCTGTGTCTGAGGGACAGACAGCGCCACTGGAAACGGGTAGAGACCCGACACCCTGCTCGCTCATCAGAGACGCTGAACGGAGGTGGGGGCGCGTGGGAGATGGTCGGGATCTATAGTCACGAGGAAGGAACATTAGAACACAGGACACCACGTCCCGGCCACGGGGTGGGCCCACGTGAGAAGATGCCCCGCATGTGGGTGAGGGCGGGAGGCACAGGATGCTCTCGGAGGCGGGAAGGCAGACGGCGAGGTCGGGGGTGGGGGGTGCTCACGGAGGCGGGAAGGCAGGATGGCGAGATCAGGGGGCAGGGCGTGCTCACAGAGGCCGGAATGCAGGACGGCGCGGTCGGGTTCTTAACAAGTAAACCCCAGCCCGGCCGGCGTGGCTCAGGGCTGAGTGTCGACCTAGGAACCAGTAGGTCACGGTTCGATCCCCGGTCAGGGCACGTGCCCAGGTTGTGGGCTGGTCCCTGGTGGGGGGCATGCAGGAGGCAGCCCGTCAATGATTCTCTCTCATCATTGATGATTCTCTCTCCCTTCCTCTCTGAGATCCATAAAAATATATTTAAAAAGACAAAAAAGTAAAAGCCACACCGATCGTGCGATGGGCCGTCTACTCCTGCGTATTCATCCACGAAAAAGGACACGCAAGTCCTTCCAGAGACGCGGGCACGTGTACTCACGGCAGCTCGCGCCTGGGACGACCCAAATGTCACCGAGCACATGACGGACACACAGGCTGTGACACATCCCCACGTAGGAACACGCTTGGTCATGAAAAAGAACAATCGACACGCCACAGCCCGGAGGGGCCGCGCACGGCCACGCCCCGTGAAGGAGCCACACGGGCACTAGCGAGTGAGCCCAAGGACAGAAAACTCTAGAAAACGCAACCCAACCCTTCCGGACAGGAACAGGCCAGCGGCCCTTCCGGAGTGGGGAGCGGGAGCAGGAGGGGTCTCCAAGTCATGAGGACACTTTGGGGGTCAGGGATGTGCTTGCTGTCCTGATGGTGGTGATGGTCTCGGGGTGTCTGCAGACGCCAGCGTTTACACCCCTAAAGCGGGTGTGGCTGTACGTGGGCCGAGTTCATACACCGGAGGCCCCGGCAGCTGTGCAGACCCGGGGGCGTGGGCTGCCGTGCCAGCGTGGGTCTGTCCGTCCGTCTGTCCGTCTGTCTCTCCCCCTTGGGTTTCAGGAGAACGTCAGGTCTGCAAACACCCGATCGATCTCCCCACCCCCCGGCTCCCACCGGCCCCGCTAGTGGCACAGGCGACTCCTCTCTACCCCCAGCGCCCGGCCCCGCTCCATCCTGCCGGGAGCCCACTCTGTCCTCAGCCCTGGAGGCAGTGGGCTCAGGACTGAACCCTCCCGCCCCCCGTGCCCACCCCCACAGC
>NW_006293349.1:376036-376503 GCF_000327345.1 Myotis davidii
TCATCCCATTATCCCCCCCATCCCAGGCCGCCCGCAGCCCCCATGCGGCGCGGTGCCCGGCCCCCGCTGCGCCCTGAGCCCCGTTATGTTGTGTCAGCTGCTGCCCGTGCTGACGGGAGGCGTCCAGCTGGCCGGGTAAAATATTCAAAGGGATCAGATGTGAGAACAAGGCCCGAACAAAACCGGCCCCCGCTGCCCCACACGGACCCCCTGCATGTGGCTCTAATGACCGGCGCCCCCCCTCCCGGCCGAGCATAAAGGAGGCACCTGTCCCAGGACCACGGCCCCTCTAATCCCCCCAAATCCCCAGCGCAGCCCAGCCCCGCGAGGGCCCGGGCAGTAGAGGCCACGAGGGCACAGGGGAGAGCGGGCCCAGGCCTCGCAGGGCGGCTGGGGTGCAGGCAGTGGGAACACCCTCCTGGACAGGTGTCCCTCCTGGGCGGGCAGAGGGCCTGCTGCGCCCCGAG
>NW_006293349.1:376636-378023 GCF_000327345.1 Myotis davidii
CAGCGGGGCCCCCACCCGCCTGCACCCCAACCCGGGAGGCTCCGTCTCTGGTTACCAACCAACCTGGAGCTGAGTCATCAATTTCTGAAAAGAGGAAAAGAGGCGGGTCGGGGGGAGGTGGGGAAAGAGACCACCCAGAGCCTGGCTGTGCAGAGAGAGACCTGGAAACCACGCACACACAGACTCACACATGCACATGCAGGCACACACAGAGACACTGACACGTACACACAGAGACACACACGGATACACACAAAGACACACACGGATACACACAATGACACACACACAGAGACACTGACACGTACACACAGAAACACACACGGATACACACAAAGACACACACGGATACACACAAAGACACACACGGATACACACAAAGACACACACACAGAGACACTGACACGTACACACAGAAACACACACGGATACACACAAAGACACACACGGATACACACAAAGACACACACGGATACACACAAAGACACACACACAGAGACACTGACACGTACACACAGAAACACACACGGATACACACAAAGACACACACGGATACACACAAAGACACACACGGATACACACAAAGACACACACACAGAGACACTGACACGTACACACAGAAACACACACGGATACACACAAAGACACACACGGATACACACAAAGACACACACGGATACACACAAAGACACACACACAGAGACACTGACACGTACACACAGAAACACACACGGATACACACAAAGACACACACGGATACACACATACGCACACACAGACGGACACAGACACACACAGAGAGACACACAGAGACACACACGGACACGCACACACAGAGACACACACGGACACAGACACACACGCGGACACGCATACACAGACGGACACAGACACACACAGAGAGACACACAGAGACACACACGGACACGCACACACAGAGACACACACGGACACAGACACACACGCGGACACGCATACACAGACGGACACAGACACACACAGAGAGACACACAGAGACACACGCAGACATGCACACACAGAGACACACACGCACACACAGACATGCGCACACACCCGGTGCCGGCCATGGGGTCTGCTGAGTGGGCACCTGCATGGTGATGGGCCCTGCTCAGCCCAGAGGGGACCAGGCCCAGAGCTCCTGCCCCCCAGGAGGCGGGTGGCTCCCCAGGAGGCGGGTGGCTCCCCAGGAGGAAGGTGGTCCGCGGGCCGGGGCAGAGGGGCTCCGGGAAGGTCGCCCCCGGAAGGAAGGCCTCAGGTGCCAGCCCTCCCCTTCCATCACCCGGTTTTAAGGCTGGAAAACAGGAAATGCCATGGAAACACAGCCCGGCTCGCGGTTCCCACAGCAGGGGTGGGGTGGGGGTGGGGG
>NW_006293349.1:378238-378627 GCF_000327345.1 Myotis davidii
CCGGGTCCCTCCCTCCCTCCCGGGACTCTCGCCGGCCAGGACCGTCCACCTGGCTCAGACCCTTCGCCAAGGCTCGGGTTACGTGTTCCCCGGGAACGTTTCAAACATTTTCCACGGCTTCCTCTTCCTCCTGCCCCCACCCCGCGTTCCGAACAGACTTGATCGATATGACAATTCTGGCAGTGACGCCGTGGGGCCCGGCCGGGGGCCGCACAGAGGCCGTCTTTGTTACAGAACAGACATGCAGGACGCCCCCACAGGCAGGGTCCTCGAAGAAGGTTCTGGTTACAGCGCGATCCCCGTTTTCACGCTCTGAGGCCCCGCGCGAAGGAATGCCAGCTGTCCCCCAGCAGCTGCCTCCGCCCGGAGCCCGGCCAGCCCAGCCTGTG
>NW_006293349.1:378666-379531 GCF_000327345.1 Myotis davidii
TGCCCTGGTGAGGACACAAGTGGGAGGTGACCAGTTGATGTGTTTTTGATTCATTCTCCCTCTCTCTCTCTCTCCCCCTCTCCCCATCTGTTCTCTTCCTCTCCCTCCCTGAATTCCACACTCTCTAAATAATCAATGGAAAACTATTCTCAGGTGAGGATTGACATCCGGCCTCGGCCCCTCCTGCTTGGAGCCCCTCGGGACCAGAACACGGACCCCCTCCCACGGTGGGACGCGCCCCAGGGGTGACCGGGACGGGAGGGGTAAGGCTGCTCCAGTTCCAGCTGCTACCACCACTGCCAGCCCCATGAGAAGAGGAAAAGGTGCCCAGCCCGGCCGGGGGCTCAGGGGCGGAGCGTCGACCTAGGAGCCAGGAGGTCACGGTCGATTCCCGGTCGGGGCACAGGCCCGGGTGGTGGGCTCGATCCCCAGTGGGGGGCGTGCAGGAGGCAGCCGGGGCCTGGGAGACTCAAAGGGAGAACTGCCGAGGGGGAGGGAAGACGGGCCGGCAGTTCACTGGGGACCTCGGCCTTGGAGTCTTGTCATGGAAACAATTCTCCCTCTCCCTTCCTCTCTGAGATCAATAAAAACATTTTCTTAAAAAAGAAGAAGTTGCTGCAAACGCTGGGCGGGTGGGACAAGGCACCCATCAGGGTCAGGGGTCAGGGAGCCGAAGGCCCTGCCTCAGGGGCGTGGCCTGGGTTGTGTCCCCAGGATCCCCAGGGAGGGGTTCTCACTCTTGGGGTCCCTGCTGACCAGCACAGGCCCCGAAGGCTCTGCTCACAGCCTCACGCAGGGACCTTGGGCCTCCCGACCCCACCTGACAGGCAGCCCCCAGCCCAGCCCTGGACCCCACTCCACTCTC
>NW_006293349.1:381188-381908 GCF_000327345.1 Myotis davidii
ACCGGGAGCCCCCGGGGCCCACCCTGGAGATGGTGAGCTGGGGAGGGGCCCTCCTGCCCAGGTCTCCCCCCAGCACCCGCGTGCACCCTTCCGCCATGCCCGTCTCAGGGGGACCCTCCAGGGCGCTCTCACGCCCGGCCATAGTCTCTCTTCACCTCGCACCCCCTTTCCCAGCCAGTCCTGACGAAACTCACCTCTGCCCCCCGGGGTGGGGGACCCAGGGCTGCCCCGTCCCTGTCTCCCCAGCATCCCCCACACCCCGGCCCTGACTTAGCGGCTCATGAGACCCAGCAAGACCTTGGCTGAGGCCGTCCTGCCCACCCCTCCCCTTCACAGGCGGGGAAACGGAGGCCCAGGACCCTTCAGCCACTTGGCTTGTCCTACGGGGGCCGCTTGGGGTGCGTGGGCTTGAAGCAGGGAGTGGCAGACCCAGGAGGCCACGTGGGCACGTGGTGAGCACCCCCTGGGCCTGGCCTGCTGGCGTGTGGAGGGAGCACTGAGCCCCCCAGAGCCCCCAGCACACGGGTCTGAGAGCAGGGGCGAGGGAGGGTGGCAGGGGCCCATGGCGGGCTGGGACCCCATGGAGGGCAGGTTTGGAGGGCTCATGGAGGGCAGGGACCCCACTGAGGGCAGGGACCCCATGGAGGGCAGGGACCCCATGGAGGGCAGGGACCCCACGGCAGGCTGGGACCCCATGGAGGGCAGGTTTGGATGGCTCAT
>NW_006293349.1:382179-382694 GCF_000327345.1 Myotis davidii
GGGGGCAGGGACAGGCAGGCGGAGCTGGGAAGCCGAGAAGCTGGGCCTGGGCCGTGCCCGTGGAGGAACAGCCTGGTCTAGAGCGGGCAGTGCCCCGGGTCAGCGAGAGGCACGCACGGGGGAGCGCGGGGAGAGAGGGCGGGCGGGCGGTGCGGCAGGGGTGCCTGGCTGAGGGGCACCTGGGGTCCGAGAGGAGCTTCTGGAGCGATCAGACCTTTTCTAAACACGTATGTTTTCTTGATGTCAGAGAGGAGGGGAGAGGGAGAGATGGGAACATCGATGATGAGAGAGAATCATGGACTGGCCGCCTCCCACACGCCCCCCACTGGGGATGGAGACCGCAACGACCTGGGCCTGTGCTCTGGCCGGGAATCGAGCCGTGACTCTGGGCTCATAGGTCGACGCTCAGCCCCTGGGCCACACTGGCCGCGGGATCAGATTTTTAAAGCAGTGGTTCTCAACCTTCTGGCCCTTTAACACACTTCCTCATGTTGTGGGGACCCCCGACCATAAAA
>NW_006293349.1:382980-383394 GCF_000327345.1 Myotis davidii
TTTAAAGGAAGACCTGTACCCCCCCCCCACGCAAACAGACACACACACACATGCACGCACGCGCACACACATGCACACACACGTGCATGCACACGTACACACACACCAGGCCTGCTGTGTGCAGAGGGTGCCTGGGGGACAGCAGGGCAGCAGGGGGCCACAGGAGAGAAGAGGGGAAAGGGAGTAGCCCAGGCCTCTGCCCTCACAGGGATGGAAAGGGGGGCGGAACCAAAGTGGGAAGGGGCTCTGTGCTCAGGGCACACCCCGCTCCCTGGCCCCCAGCCGAGGCCCAGGCCCCATCCTCAGTGGACACTGTGCCCGCAGTTCATAGATTGGCCACCAGGGGGCAGGCAGACCTCAGAAATGTCAGGAGGAGGCGGAGACGCCAGGAAGGAAGCTGGCAGCGGGAAGGGA
>NW_006293349.1:384097-385485 GCF_000327345.1 Myotis davidii
GCTGCCTCTGAGCCCCGACGGCAGAGCCCCAGCCCCCGGACACAGGCCCCACGCTCACGACGGGCGCCCCCAGGCTCACGACAGGCACCCCCAGGCTCATGGACAGTGCCCCCACCAGATGCTCAGGCCCCCACACTCACGAGCAGAAGCATTGGGGTCCCGGGGGCAGGACAGGTGTTTGCGGGGTCCCTGGGAAGAGCCAACTGGGGGGCATCGGCAGGTGGCCCCTGGGGAGCCGGGCGGGGATCAAACCATGAAGTGAAACAGTTCGGGGCTCGTGTCCTCGAGGCAGGCGGCCCTGGGAAGTGAGGTCGCTCAGACCCGTGGCCCAGAACAGGGGTCCCAGGCAGCCCGCTGGCCCCCGGACACCTGGTTACAATAGAAACGCCCTCACGTACCGGCCGGCGGCCCAGGGGTGGGGCAGCGCCCGTGCACCAAAAGGTCGCGGGTTTGATTCCCGGTCGGGCACACGCCCAGGTTTTGGACAGACAGGCAGCCGCCTGGGGACCCGGCCACCCCGCGTCCCACCAGCCCGGACGCCAGCCTCACAGATGGGTCCCCTCGGAGGTGCCCCTCCTGGGGTCAGTGTTCCAGGCCCTGGCCCGAGGCCCTGGGGGCTGTCTCAGGCCCCGTCCGAGGGGTCAGCGCTGGTGGGGAGAGAGGAGCCCTGAGTGAGGCGCTCAGACAGGCTGGGCAGCAGGGGACCAGGCCCGGTGTTGGCCATTCTTCTGTGCTCACGGCTCCCGAATCCCTCTTTGGGGGCCGGGGACCTAGGCATGAGGGTGAGAGCCTCGCAGGGCAGTGCAAGGGGTGTCCAGGGAGAGGGGAGGGGCAGGAGGAGAGGCTGGGACAGCTTCCGGGTCTGTGTGTTCCCATCGCAAGCCAGGCTAAGAGTCACCCCGACCTAGGGCCCAAGTGCAGGCTTGGGCGAGTCCCCGCCGACCACAGCCCCAGCTCCCCGTGGCCGCATCCTCCTGTCCTTCCTTCCTGGCCCAGCTCAGAAGACGCCTCCTCCAGGAGGCCCTCCCAGACCACCCACCTCAGGCCTGCTGGCTCAATGCTCACATCCTGCACATACCAGAGCTGGGGGTGGGGTCCCCCACTTCTCTGGTCCCCAACATCGAGGCAAGACCACAGCCGTCGGCCAGCAGAAGGGGCACCGGTCCGGGGGCTCCGTGCAGGCGGGAGCAGCCAGGGGCAGCTCACCCCGCCCCACGCCCACACGGCGGGGAGACGAGGCCCCAGGCGGTGCTAACGGCTGTCGGTACGTACCATCCAGAAGAGGGTCCCCGTGGCCAGGGCGACGTACTGCTCAATGGTGGACAGCACGCTGAAGATGAGGCAGACCAGCACGATGAGGAAGCTGCGAGACAGGGGACAGCGGTCAG
>NW_006293349.1:385651-387219 GCF_000327345.1 Myotis davidii
TGAATTTGTTCATAGTTTTTTTTTTAAACTATAGTCCGGCCCTCCAACGGTCTGAGGGACAGTGAACTGGCCCCTGTTTAAAAAGTGTGAGGACCCCTGGTCTAAAGTAATGAGTATCTGTGCACCAAGTAACATAGCTTCAACAGTCATCAAGCAAGAACTAATGGAAACGTAGAAACAAAAACGACCCGGCCACACAGCGGGCGGGAGCTGACCCCCGGCCAGGGACGTGCCTTCAGGCAGACACGGCAGCACGAGCGGCCACTGATAAGCACAAGCCTGGGACCCCAGGCCCCTGAAGTGTCCCCGTGGGAACTCCCCAAGGGCAGACGGACAGACGGATGGACGGGACTCCCCCGGCCTGGGACCAGCCATCCCTCCTGCCCCCTCCCGCCCGGCCCGTGGGGACAAGCCTGTCCCCCTGTGGGACCCACGGCTACCAGCACTACACACAGCCGCGCATCCCACTGCCTGTAGGCCGTCCTCCCCCAACGTCATGGACGGGGAACCGAGCCTCGCTCTCCCAAGGCCCCCGAGAGTCAATGGGGAGGGGGGACAGGGCTGTGGCCGGCCTGAGGAGGGGCAGCGAGGACAGCAGCTGGTCCCCCCCCGACCTCTGACCATCCCTCCAAGGACACGAGTGACAACCATGGGGGCCGCAGGGAGACCCGGGGGTCCCCTATCCCGGGACACCTTCCCTCGCCACACCTGAGGCCCCTCGGCACAGACGGTCATTGCCCCAGGGTCAGGGGTCGGGACCCCAACATCTCTGGGGCCTTCACTCCGCTGACCGAGTCCCATCAGCACGCCGTCCGCCCGCGTCACCTGTCAGGCCCACACCTCACGCCGCTGCCCCAGCCTTCACGCCCCAACGCGCGGCCCCGGCCCCGGCCCCAGGTTGCAGCCCGTCCCTGCTCCGGGGGCATCGGTGCCAGCCCTGCCCGGTGTGACAGGGGCCGCAGCGGGAACGTCTCCCTCGCCCACGTCTGCCCATCCTCGTCTCTGTCCCTCCAAAAAAACCGGCCAGTGCGGCTCAGCCTCTGGGCTGCGGGAGGCCTGCTGGCCGGCGCCCTTCAGGTGAGGGGATGGGTTCAGGCCCCGCGTGGCTCCGACGTCGGGAGGCACTGTGCTCACAGCAGGCAGAACCTGCCACCCGTGGGCCTGTCTGCTCCTCCTGCGCCGGGGGAGGGGGGCCGGGGCTCAGAGCCCGGGGGCGCGGCGCCCCCTCCTGCCTGCGCAGGGCGAGCCCAGCCCTCGGTCCTGGCCGGAGTCCCGAGGCTCTGAGGCCAGGCAGCCCCGACCCTGAGAGCGGGGACACAGGCCCAGGGGACGAGGGGCTCGGACCCACTTCCCAGGCTGGGCGAGGGGAAGAGGCGCTGGGAGGCAGGATGGGCCCCAGGGCTGCCGGCCCAGCCCTGGAGGGCGCGTGAGCGTCCAGGGAGAGGCCCTGCCAGGGGCGAGGGTGGCCCTGGGCCCAAACAATGCCCTGCCTGTGCCCAGCGGCCGAGCCACCTCCACGCTGTGACCGCAGCCCAGCCCCAGGGCGTCCGGCCTTATCGGACATCGGG
>NW_006293349.1:387420-387913 GCF_000327345.1 Myotis davidii
TCCCGGGAGAGGCAGCGGACAGGCCCTGACGCTGGGGAAGCCCTGAATCTTCGGTGACAGCGTCCCCCCCACCCCCACCCCCAGGAGGTTCCTGGTGACGCGGACCACACACGTCACCTGCAGAGGAAACATGGCTGCTGCAGGGGCCTCGGCGCCCATGGCGGGCGGACCCGGGTCGCGAGCTGAAATGCCAGGCCCCACAGGCAGCAGCCGGACACCGCGGAGGATGTTGACTCACTGAATGTATCGCATTAATTATACATTTTAATTATAAGCCATACATGTGTCACTTGCTGACGGAGAAGTGCGGACGGACGCTGGCTGGCAGGTGCAGAAGCCATGGTCTGCAGCCACAGAGGGCACTGTGCCCAGTGGAGGGAGCGTCTGGGGGTGCATCTGGGTGGGGGCACACGTGCCGTTCCGTAGGGGTCCACTCCATCGGAACACGACAGCACATCCAAGGGCCAGGCTGGGGTGGCCGACCTCGGACCGG
>NW_006293349.1:388325-388650 GCF_000327345.1 Myotis davidii
GCGTCCCCTGCACCACGCCTGGCAGCCTGGCCGTGATAAGAAACCCCTCACAGGGTATATTTAGAAGGTGCCGGAGAACAGCCTGAAGGGGCCTCACAGATGGGGCCTCATCTGCCAGGGACGTACGACATCTCCCCGTGAGGGGTCCTGGCTGGGCGGGAGGGCCCCGCGGGCCTCGCAGATGCACCTGCACCCATCACTCTCCCTGTCAGGCCTGCATCTCGGGCAGAGACAGGAGCCTCTGCAGGCCTCCTTGGGGCACCGGATGGCCAGGGCTGCCCGCTTCCTCCCACAGCAGGCGGCAGTGCCCGAGGACTTGGGCACC
>NW_006293349.1:388887-389176 GCF_000327345.1 Myotis davidii
TGGAGGGTCGGAGGGACGGTGTCTGGTGCGTGGCAGGTACCTGACACTGGGCCTCCCCTGGTCATCCAGGGACAAGACGGTTTGCCCACTCGAGCCGCCGCTGGTGAAGGGTCAGCGTGTCCAGGAAGCATCTGCTTCCTCCCTGTCGGCCGCCTGGGGACACAGCCGGCCGGGCACTTCCTCCCACTCTGTCTCCCGCTCTCATCTGTGTCCTTCGCCCCGAAAACACACTCGGGCCCCACACGCGTGTGAGAGGCCGGGGCCCGGGCCCCAGGTGCAGGCACTCTGC
>NW_006293349.1:389259-390003 GCF_000327345.1 Myotis davidii
GCTCCATCCACGCCGGATGCAATTGGCAGTTTTATTTCGGTCTCAGCATCCTCGTCCCACCAGATGGCAGCCCGGTGCCAACCCCAGGGGCAGGTCAACACGTGCACCAGCGCTGGTGACCGAGCGAGGGCATGAAGACACAGTCCTCTGTCACCGGCCGCCCGCCGCCGCCAGCCCCGAGGGAGGCTTCCCGGGCCGGGGAGGGACCAGGACTCAGGAAAGCCAGGCCCTCGCCCGCCAGAGGTGGACTGTGGAGGCCGCCTGGGCCTGGCACGGCCACTCTGACCCTGTGGAGGCTTCAGAGACGGGAATCAGTTGGTGCCACTCCGCTGCCCTAGGAGGTAACGTCTGAGCTAGGGCTGAGGCTGGAGACTCCAGGCAGAGGAAACTGCCGTGCAAAGGCCCTGTGGCAGGGATGGTGGTCGGAGGCCAGGAGCTGAGAGCAGGACAAGGACCTGGGGGCCGGCAGCGATGAGGTCCGAGGAAGGCCAGGCCCAAGAGACCTTGCAGGCAGCGGACAGGCATCTCCGAGTGCCACGCCTCCTGGAACCGGCGGACACAGCTCTGGGCGGGAATCTGCTGATTGTCAACCAAGCTCCTGGCCGGGGCCCCAGCGAGCCAAGCAGACGTCGGCGAGGCTCCTCTTCCGTCCACACCAACCACAGAGGCCGGGAAAACGCCAGGCGCTCTGAACCCCAGGAAACCGGCATCGGAGGCCGGACACAGCCCAGCAGAGGGGACGTC
>NW_006293349.1:390152-394610 GCF_000327345.1 Myotis davidii
TGTCGCCCGCCCCCCCCCTCCCCCGCGCCAGCCCCTCCCCCGCCCCCCCACCCCGGCCCCTCAGCCCCCCCACGCCCACGGCCCGCCTCCCAGGCCTGGCCACTCAGGGGGCAAGGGAGCCCCCTCAGTCGGGGCCGGGGGTCCTGGGGGCAGAGACAGTGAGGCCCGAGGAGCGAGTGGGTCACGCGGGAGGACGGTTGTAGCCCTGTTTACTGCTGCGAGTTGCTAAGAGGACAGAAGGGAAGTGTTCTCGCCGCACAGGGCACGTGAGCGGTGGCGGTTGGACGCTTCACTCGCTGGGGGAATCCTTCCTCGATGCAGATCAAGGCCCTCTCGTGTGAGCTTTGCGTATCTTTCTATCTTATCCGTCGATCACACCGCCGTGAAGCTGAAACAGCCTGACGCGGAATGAATCAACGTTTCTCTGCGGGAGGCCCACGGCGACAGGAGGTGACAAGGGTCGCATGGACGTGGGGCCACGGGAAGCCTGGGCCGTCGGAGGGGATGGGGGATGGCCCAGCCCCCATAAAACCAGGATGGCAACCCCGCAAAAGACTTAAAGGCAATGTGACCATGTGACCCAGCAATTCCACTTCTGGGAACAGCAGCCCCATCGTTGAACGCAGGGCCCGGGAGCGAGCGTGTGCCCCGTGCCCACAGCAGCCACTTCCCAGACCCCAGATCTCAGCAATAAAGCCGCTCAGATGGACGGGCGCCTCCTAAGCAAGTGTAAGTGTGTTGGGGTGGACGCCATGGCCGCACGGAGGCGGGGAAAGGCGGTTCCCGGGGGCGTGGGGACAGGTGTCGTAGGAACACCCCAGACAAACAGGGCGGCGCACGCGCTCTGGCCGGAACGCTGTCTCCGGTGAGTTGGCAGCTCCGCGATGCGCATCCCGGGCAGGACAGACGAGTCGGTGTGAGAGCCGCGCTCCCTGCCGCCGAGACGTCACCTACAGACAGGGCGAAGCTGAGCCCATGGGCTGAGCTGGTGTCAGAGACGGGCATGACGGGCGCTCTAACCACTGAGCACACTGGCCAGGGCTTCTACGCTCATTCGTTCATTCGCTTATTTATTTATTTCGTCAACGCTCACCTGATGGTATCTTCCCCATTGCTTTTCAGAGAGAGTAGAAGGGAGGGAGAGGGGGGAGGAGAGGGAGGGAGGGAGAGGGAGAAACATTGATGTGAGGGAGACACATGCATTGGTTGCCTCCCATACGCGCCCCGACCAGGGGCAGGGAGCGACCCCACAACCGGGGTTCATGCCCTTGACCGGGAACCAAACCCTTGGCTCTTCGGTGCCGACGCTCTAACCACTGAGCACACTGATCAGGGCTAAGTTTAAGTTTTTGGTTTTTTTCCGACTAAATTTGTTTAAAACATACAGCCCAGGCGGCGGGTGGCGGCCGGGCATGATGGCCTAAAGCCGTCCACAGCAGCGCCCCTGCCCCGACGGGTCCGCCCGCGGGCCTGCTCGCTCAGACAGCCAAGGGGACAGGACAGACTCGGCCGTGGCCTCGGAGCCAGTTGGTGAGGGAGCCGATGCCCACGGCAGAAGGCAGCTTCCTCTTGGCCGCACGTGTGGACGTGGGCCTCGCAGCGAGGGGGCCCACGGGACCCAGGCCCTCACGGAAGCCGTCCTCGGACTACACTGCCATCCTCACTGGCGTTTAGGGGGCTGGGCTGGGCAGGTGTGGGGTGCAGGGGTCCAGCCGAGTCCCCAGGATTGAAGGAGAAGGGGCTGCCCCCAGCACAGCCGGCACGCCGGGCGCTGGAAGAAAAGACCAGAGGAGCGCGGACACTGACCCCTGTCCCCGACACGGGCCGCCCGGCGGTGGAGACGCGGCTGCTGCTGCTAAAGCCTGGCCGGCCTTGACCAGCCTCCCCTGGCCGTTTGCCGGAACATGCGCCTCTTTTGTCCACAGACGTGTCCACATGACAATTGGAGGGGAGCTAGAGGCCCCGTGCACAGCGTTTGTGCCAGAGTCGGGCTTCCTTCCCCCGGCTGGGGCACCGGCTTCCCTCACGGCCCCCGCCAAGTCCGGTCTAATGAGCACATTGCGCTTTTATGATTACAGCTATGTTATCTATTTAGGTGTTAATTAAAGGCAACAGACAACTGAAAATGAAATAAAATATAAGATAAATGAGACGTACAGCCCAGCCAGAGCGGATCCGTTGGTTGAACGTCGTCCTGTGCCCCGAAAGGTTGCGGGTTCGATCCCCGGTCAGGGCACATATGGAGGACAACCGATCGGTCTCTCTCTCTCTCTCTCTCTCTCTCTCTCTCTCTCTCTCCCCACATCCTTGGGTGAAGATTAAAAATAAAGTGCAGAAACTAAAAGAAGGCAGGTCCCATCACTCCTCGCTCGAGCCACTCGCTGCCCCCAGGGCTCAGCGTCATAGCCTCCTCCCCTCCACCTTCCCGAGCCCCTGGCTCCACCTCACAGGTGCCAAGCCCAGCCCGACCCCAGGGCCTTTGCACATGCTGCCTCCTCTGGCCAGATGCCCGTCCTTCAGGTCTCTGCTCAGTGCAAGAGGCTGGCCCTGACCACCCCTCCCCACAGGGCCCCGTCTCGGTCTCCGCCGCTTCCCTGCTTACTGCCTTCCCCGGCCCTCACCACCGTGGGGCCCGCTGGTCGCTGGTTCACCTCCCTCCGCCCTCTCTCAAACGCCGTCTCCGGGGCAGCGATCCTGTCTCACTGACTCGTGCTTCCCCGAGGCCCAGGGCACGGTGGGCAGCGGGGGAAGGAGGGCGCAGCACAGAGGCCGCAGACGTGAACGTGTCCTCCCGACTTCGCACAAATAACAAGACGCTATTTTTGCCTCATCCAAATGGCAGCGTGTTTTGTGGTGACACCCAGCTTTAGGGAAAGTGAAAAGAGCGAGAGGCTGGCCAGGGACGGAGGTGAACGGCGGGAAGGCTTCTGGGAGGAGGTGCCCACGCTGTAGACACGCGGGAACCCTTTGACCTGCCCGTCTTCTCACACGTGTGACGCAGGGAAATAGTGCGGGTTCCGGCGAAAGTGCGTCCACGGGTTCGCATTGCGGTGCTATTTACAGGGCCACGCAGGCGATAACCCAGCGTCCACAGAGGGAGACGGTCACTGTGCCGGTTCCAGAAACGGTGGAAACGCCAGGCGGCCGCAGAAACCCTGCTGGCGGAGGATGGACGAGGGGCGATGTCTACCATACATCACATGATGAGAGGGACAGTGAGTGGTCATCTCAGCTTCCCCTCCAGGTCACACATGCAAGGGCACACGGACGACCCTGCTCACCGCGGAGCGTGCTCTGCACTGGCCCTGCCGTCACGTGCCCCCGCCGGCGACCCCTGGAGCCTGCGAGCACACGACAAGGACCCACGTCGTTCCCGCGGCACAGAGGGGAGACCGAGGCACAGGCAGGGTAGGCCAGTGGCCGGGGGTGGGGAGTCCAGCTGCGGACCTGCCTCTCACCATGACAGCACCAGGTGCTTTCACACACATGCCCAAAACACGCATGGGTGCGCACACAGACATCATCACCTGTGTGCACATGCATGTGCCTATACATCACCTATGTGTGCAGTCACACATGTGCACACATATAGGCATGTGCATATAGGTATACACACATGAAAACATATAGGCATCCACGCATGCCCACATAGGCACACACATGAACACATATAGGCACACACACGCACACATACAGGCATGCACACATGCACACGTGCACGCGCACACATGCATGTGCGTGCTGCCCTGGAAGGACGGACAGCAGGCACTCCCAGGTGGTGGCAGAGTCGCTTTAATTGTCGTCCGTAGAAGCTCTGGAAGGTCTCCGCCCAGCAGGTCTGAGGCCCATCATCGGAACGAGGCCCCTCCTGGCCGCACGTCCCCGTGGCGGCGGGACAAGGGCCGTGAGCAGCGACTGCAGAGGCGCAGGCCGCTCCCCTCAGTGCGCTTCCTCCAGGCGCTGACACCGCCCGCTCCCGGAGGGACAGGAAGCCAGAGCGGGAGGTCACTTCTCCTTCGGGCGGTTCACCCTCCAGCGCTCGGAGCAGCTGCGAGAGCAGCACAGGAACTCCCAGCGCCCTCTGCCCGATTCACCAACAGCCCCGCCACTCCCTGCATCAGCATCGCCCGCCTGGCGGCTCCCCGGCCCCCTGGGCTCCCCGGTCCCCTTGGCGGGCCTTCTGAGCCTCTGAGCCCAGCTGGGGACACCAGCCTGCTCGCGGCTCCACGTGCCAGCAGTGCTCCTCGGGACCAGGGCGTCGGCACAAGCTCGGCACTCGGATGCGTCCGCGCGGACACTCCACACCGACACTGGCCCCAGCACTAGCGGGCCTTCAGCCTCTGAGCCCAGCTGGGGACACCAGCCTGCTCGCGGCTCCACGTGCCAGCAGTGCTCCTCGGGACCAGGGCGTCGGCACAAGCTCGGCACTCGGATGCGTCCGCGCGGACACTCCACACA
>NW_006293349.1:397541-402731 GCF_000327345.1 Myotis davidii
CCTTACTCATTGCTACTGGGCAGATATGGGAGGGGGGTGCCCACACTGTGTAAGGTGCCCGCAGAGAAAATGCCAGCTGGGAAGTGATGGCAGGAAAAGCAGAAGCTGACCGCAGGAGAGGAAGGCAGAAGACATGCCAGGGAAGGCCTGAGATGAAGCAAGAAACAGCGCTCTCGGGAGCCTTTCCTGAAAGGCGCTGCTGTTCCAGAAACAGCCACAAGGTGGCTGCAGAGGATCCCTGATAAAGTGGCGCGCACTTCACAGCGCACGGAGAAGGGATGGCTGATCAATCCTGACTTGGAACAGCACACACCAATCTGAAGCTGCCAGCATGGAAAACTGAAAACTCCTGACACCCCCTGGCGGGGAAGCACAATGGAAATCTGCAGTGGAAATCATGAAGGACTGACCCAACTAACCTGTGGAGGCTCTCTCACCAAAGCATGATGCAGCGCAGGAAAACATGCAAACCAGGGCTGACAAAGCTTCGTTGACCAGGCAAGTAACCAATGCAGAGACCACAAAGCAGACAATGTAAAACGGCTGCACACGCAGACATGGCAGAAAGGAGTCATCACGACATCACTGTCAGTGACTGATAATGTGGAACAACACCCAGATGCCAGCACGCGCACACACACACATACACACACACACAGGCAGAAACTGTGGAAAAAGAGCCAGTGGCATCCTTGCTTGAGGAAACCACCTCTCTGAAAACAGAGACGGGGAGATTTTCCCTGCACCGAGCAGAAAGCAGCAATGCAGCACGCAATTTCAGCGACAAAGATGCCCAACAGTCATTGGCCTCCTTTCATGGAGAGTCAAGGCCAGGGATAGGGCTAGAAGGAGGGTGGGTGCCCTGGATGAAAACAGACACACGCAGCAAGGAGAGAATCTAGCACAGCAAGCAGGAAAAACAAAAGGAAGACAAGCCAGGGACAGCACTGAAAGCAGCATTCCTTTGCCATGGCACGGAAATCCATTGCCTCATGCACAGAGGATGGTAAAACTGTGCCACTTTCAGGAACACAGGTGGCCCCTGACGGCAGAGCGCACGCCTCCTGCAAGCACGATCCCCGAGCGACTGTCATGGGGCACCTCAGAGAAAACACACCCTGGAAAAAATGCGAGGCATTGTAGGTCCCAGAAGAGGAAAAGACGGTTGTGAGGTCCAGGGGAAACTGCAAAAGGAATCGGCAGGTGCTATGGAGGAGAACAGGAGTCATGGAAGAGCTTCCTGTGCTCAGCTAGCAGACATGCAAAGTACAGCAGAACTTCGATATCCAAAGCACCCCTGGCATAGCAGGAAACAATGATGCACCAGACGCTCACACCACCGGAGCTAATTGCAGGCAGGCAGGCAGGCATGCAAACAAACAGGAAGGAAGGAAGGAAGGAAGGAAGGAAGGAAGGAAGGAAGGAAGGAAGGAAGGAAGCTCATAGACAGCCTTCAAACTGCTCTGGACACATCAATGCACTAAGAAAGGGTAAGGGAACAACACCACCTCCCCACCACTGCTGAAATACTGCGCCATCCCACTGACAGCCACCAGAGGGCAGCAGAGAAACAGAAGCGACACTCAGAAACTTGGAAGCGCAGCAGTGCAGAGACATCGTGAACAATCCTCAAACAGCGCTCAGCAGACGCTGACAGTCTCAAGCCACAAGCGCACAGCGGCGGCTCATTGCAGAAGAGTCACAGGCCAACATCCCACAGCAGCACGGAAACATGCAGGACAAACCACAAACCAGCAGTAACATCCGGAATCGCACGGAAGCCCTGCCAAGAAATGCCTAAACAGCAAAACAGGCTACTTTTGAGAAACATGCGGTCAATCGGAGAGCACACGCACTCGAAGCCGGCAAGGACACCGCACAGGCAGCAACCGCACGCAGACAAACACTCAGAAAATGACCAGGAAGAAATGGCCAAAGAGGACGACGCACCAATGGCAGTGGCTGCACTTGCTGGGATTACATGTGCATGTCATCAGTGACAACGGGCGGAAAACATGGAAATGGGCAGCGGCATCCCCAATTCTGGAAAGCACCGCTATCAGACTTGCAATGCAAGGACCTTTTCCCACCAAACTTGCAGACCGGGAGTCAACCAAGAAATGTCAAAGTGACAGATGCCCAGGTCTTCTGTGGCCCCTTCACAGCACTAACTGGATCAAGAAGGAGCATGCAAACAGGGCATGTGGCAAGGATGGACATGCAACCATGGAAGCAACACGAGACTACCGGAGAAGAACGGGAAAACAGAAAAGTGTGACAAGGCAGAGCACAGCACAGAGCAGCGCATGGCCCCTAATGGGAGCCTGAGAATGTGAAGCCAGAGCACCGCAAGGAATGCCCACTATCCAAAACCAGACCTCTCCATGGGAACCTGTAGGAAGGAGGGGTTGGGGGCAGTGGGGGAGAACTTCAGCTCCTCACGGGAGGCAAGCAGTGAGTGGACATTCGCATGGAAATAGCAACACAGAGCCACCCTTCATGACTTCCTGTGAAATAGCACATGGGAGCTGTGCACCTGCACGCCAGGTGACTGTGGCTGGCAAACAGCAAGGACGAAAAAGCTCAACACACTCTTCTCAGCCTTCAATGTCCCATGAGTTCAAGGCAATCAGGGAGCAGGCAGACAAGCCTACAAGGCCCCAGGAAGGGGAGCCAAGCCGAGAGATTGCTCTCCGCACAGATCACAGTCAGTCAGGCACACACCACAATGTAACCACTGGAATTCATGAGCACATGCCAGGAAAGGGAAATGACCGACAGGCCGAAAGAGGACCCCACACAGGGGAGTGAGCAAAGCACCCTGAAAGTTTATTCTCTTGGAGCGGGAGGACTGAGAACGCTGGAACATGAGCCGTGCAAATGCTGTGGACCCACTGCCATAAAACTCGCACCTAAAAGGGAAGCAGCCCCACACCTGACGTCCTCCTCATCTCCTCCGCAGCTGCGCAGCTGCTCCAGAGAGGCCCGCAGCGCTCTCACCTCAGCCTCCAACACATGCTCTGAGCGGCTGAAGCCAAAAGCAAAGGAGGCAGCAAGCGGCTACCAGGACAATGGTCGCCCCTTCCTTCCCCTGAAGCAAGCCATTGTGCTCTGCAGCGGGAACACCTCCCTCTCCTCAGGGCGGGGACCGAATCCCCAGCCTCAGACACCAACCTCGTCCCTGACAGGACCCGCTGTCTCTGGGCAGCAGAGACGACAGAGCCGTAAACTGTCTGCCGTAAACTGTCCCTGGTCGGGGCTTCCCTGCTTCCGGTGCCTGGAGAGCCAGAAAAGGCGCGCTGAGGTGCCCACTCTTTGTCATAGAGATGGAGCTCACCTGCGGGCAAGAGCTCTCCCAAGCAAGCAACCCCCCATCCTGGCGGGAAAAGCTGAGTTGTTGCCCACGCCCCTCAGCTAACACCCAATAAGTCACAATGAGAACCAGTGACGTAGCTTCCTTCTGAGGGAAGCTCATAAAAGCAAGGTGGGCCCTCCTCATCCCCTCTCCACACCATGGCTGCATTCCACTCTGAGCACAGCCGCTCAGCTCAAAGAGCAGACCACACAAAGTCACGGCATCTGCGACTGCAACCATCTCACGTCCACAGGACTTGCCATGGTTGTGGGAAAATTCCAAGGACGGTAAAGGAAGCACTGGGTGCACTGTAAATCGCTGCTGTGTTGCACCAAGGGACCCTGTGAGCCCTGCCGACTGCCCGCCGCCTGCCTGCCCCATCCGGCAAATCTGGGTAAGGTTTTCCTTGCATGTAAGGGGGTCCCTCCGCTACTTTTGGAGAGTATCTCAATGAACTAAACCTGCATTCTTTAAAAGGGGGCGGGGGTGCTCCGGCAACCTAACTAAATCACGGCAGGAGCAGCAATGGAGCATCTGGGCCACATGTCAAATAAAAAATTTTAGAAAATCCAAACGCACAGGTCATACATACATATATCTTTTCTTTCAAAAGAACCAACATTGCTTCCCATGGAACTTTACGTACAGTAAAACAGGAGGACAAGGGAAAAAGAAAAACACATGCATGCAAGAAAACCACATCTACAAATGGTCTTGCCTCCTCTCCTACAGGGGACAGACACTGAAACTCCTATCAGACCGACACCATGGACACATATAGTACACCACATGGACACTCAAGACGCTTCAGTCCACAAGCAACAAGCTGCACACACTCTCAACAAGCCACTACCTAAACCTTCTGCTCTGGGGCATCCAAAAAGGGACACACATACCTTCTTCCTTTTCACCTAAGAAAGGAATGGCAATGCTTCAGCAGGTCAACGTTGCACACATACAAATCAATACAAACATACACAGAATTGGACTCACTCAGAAACAACACTACATGGCACAGCCTTTCCCAGAAAAACGCAAAACACATCCTCATGGGCTCAGCTTTCACACTTTCTCTTCATCACTCGGTAATATCCTGGCAGGCTTTATCCTCACACTCAACTCCCCTACAACGGTACACTACCATCTAAGCAAACATGCCTACTCTCTGCACCTGATATCATTTCAACAAACTCTCATCATTCTGTACCATGCCACCTTCTTACCTCTTGATGCCATAAACACAGCCACCCAAAGACACTCTGGTCCACCTCACAGGGAAGATACAAAGAACAGCAACCTTCCATGGATGGCCAAACAGGGACTTCCATGTTCAATAAATGACCTGACCTGAAACAAAGAAGCAACAAACATTTGCACAGCAGCCTTCACCACAAACGGTGAGAAGGAACCCAAAGCACACAACACACATGGTTCCAGGGCGAGGGGGAAGGGAGCCTCACATGCCTGCATAACACCCAACACTGGGCTGTCATACTCACAACTGCCTCCACGACGGATCACTCAAACAGCTGGCCACAGGACTCCTGTGCAAAGAATGGGGCCAGGGGGACAACCCTGAAAGTGGCACAGGACCAAGGATCACACGAGACACTTACCAACACATTCCCTGCATAGCTGCTCATCTTCACCACACCCACCATTTCATGAGGACCCCAGACATACTCACACAAACACATCGACCTTATGGCTCCCACCTACAACCATTAAAAGCACACATGTACAATACTCAAAACAAGTCTATGTAATTAGCAATGCTGATTCAACTACCTCTCACATCCATCTTTCTTTCTCTGCTCCCTACCCTCCCTCCCTCC
>NW_006293349.1:402822-403335 GCF_000327345.1 Myotis davidii
GAAATGTCCGCAGTGCTTCCGTGAGCATCTAAAAAAATAATTGCGAGTGAGGGAGGACAATCCATGGAGTTCTGAGACACAGAGACAAGCACATCCCAAACCTCAAAAGGAGTGGGGGAACTCACACCCAAGGGGTACCCCCAAGGGCTCAAATACTGATGCTGACATAGATGCTTACTATGGACACACATCCTCCATCCATGCTCCTCAATGAGCAAAACATCATGGGACTAGGTCCCTACCGAAAACACAACACAAATCAACTCAAAACATCTCAAAGAATGACCAACCTCTCATAGCACATACACAAACACCTTGAAACTCAAAAACACGACAACCTCAAAACCCATCCCCTCGGCCACTCTCCTCTCCAGGGAAACTTCCCTTCTCTTGCATGCTCTCCCTCACTTCAACAGCACAGAAGTGGTCACAGACCTTTCCAACAATCATGCCCAACTTCCAAAATGCATGCGGACACTCCTTGCTCTGGTCCATCACCACACAAATGCCGGG
>NW_006293349.1:403839-404657 GCF_000327345.1 Myotis davidii
GAACTTAGAAGAGAGAACCTAAACAGAACCTAGAGACAGAAGAACTTCTCTGGAGAGAGCATGGCAAAAGATCCTGGACAGAACCTGGATACAGAACTTGGCTGGAGAACCTAGTGAGAGAACATGGCAAGAGAACCTGGACAGAACTTGGCTGGAGATCCTGGATAGAACCTGGCTGGAGAACCTAGCAAGAGAACAAGGACACAGAACCTGGCTGGAGATCCTAACCAGAACTTCGCTGGAGATCGTGGCTAGAGATCCTGGCAAGGCTGATGATCAACTGAACGCTGTCTCCATGTCATTCCTTCTTCACCGACTCCGTCCACACCTTTGGGGACCCCTGGACCTGCTGGGGCTGGACCCCAGCACACAAAAGCTTCTGCCAACTCCTACACAAACAAAACACAAACAGCTTCATGCCCATCACCTTACCAACTCCATGGCCTCTTGCATCCTTTTCTTTGCCTGGGATGACAAAAATACACACAAACACAAACTCTACAAAACCTGAAACCACACCTACACTCCCACCTCCCATCCACAACCCCATCACCTACGAATCGCTCAGCTGCACGCTCCTTTTCGGGGATGATCGTCAGCCTTCCACATGCCAGGACACAGATCCATGCACAGACTGGGGGGCACTCCAACCCATCCCACCGACCTTCCTCCCACATCAAAACCTATTGCACCAAGAACACTGCAACAACTGCACCCACCTGGCTGCTTCCATCAAAGGAAACAACCATCAGGGCCATTGGCCTTCTCTCAAACATCTAACACTAAGGATTGCTGGAAGCAGAAGAAGGGAGGGAGGG
>NW_006293349.1:404708-409766 GCF_000327345.1 Myotis davidii
AACAGAAAAAAACTAAGACTGATAGACCTTTTAGGACATGATCATCACACACTCTTAAATTCTACTGCATTAAGGACACTTGGACACGCACAACGGAGCACGAATGGGAGCACTCGCACCTACCACACAATATCGTGTGGGGATCAAGAACACCACTGCACAGCAACACTCCACCGACTGATGACCTACATGCTCCAAGACACATCAACAACATACAAGCGTCCAAAAACACCTCTCCATCAGGAAACAATAACATGACACTCCAAAAACGTCACCGCATGCACAAAGAAGCACCCAAAAGAAAACCATGCACCCACTCCCACAGCAAAGGGTCCACAAAATCACAAAACAACTTACCTCCGCGAACAACTGCTAGGTAGGTTGCCCAGGAAGGAACGCAGGAGGACAGAGTGCTGAGGGATGACAAATGGTTTCCATCAGCCGCACACCAGGAGGCTCAGCCTCAGTGGCTACAAGAAACAGTGAGGAGAGTCACTGACTTTTAAAGGACTTTGGGTGGGATTTTCACAGGCGGGAATTTTTAGGGGCGGAGATTTCCTCTGGCATACCTGGAGGGGAAATAATGCAAAGTGTTCACCAAAAATCAGCACTGGGCTTCAGCAAAGACAACGTCCACAGTGAAATGACCTGAAAAGCCAATCCTGGGGAGAAGGGGAGCAACTCGATGGCTCCATCAAACCTAACAAAAACTATCCATGAACCTTGGGGCACTCTGGGACTCACCTGCCACCCAGGTTCACCAGGTGGGACACACACCTCCTCACTTCTAACCAGGTCTCATCTGCAAAAACAGTCGCATCTCAGCTTTCCAACTACACTTGCCCTTCTCCATCTGTGCTCACACAGGAGTGGGCGCTGCTGAGGTCACCCCCATCCCCACGTGGACGGGAGGCTGCCCTTCACAGTGCCTGGGACACACAAACCACCTGTCCTGGCAGCACACAGCACAACCTTTGCCTTCCTTACAATAATCAACACCCAACAGTCTTACCTTGCTTTTCTCCTCCTGCAGGTCCCTGCAATCATAGATCACAGGCACGCACAACACTCAGCCACATCTCCAAGCCCACAAATGCCTTGGGGCAGTGGACGGGCTCCATCTGAAACAACAACAGAGGCAAGGGCTGGATACTCTGCACACACACCTCCAGGAAAACAAGGGCCGAGAGGACACCAGGCTCCCTCAGCAAACACAAACCCTAGCCCTGCCTCCCCATTTCAACCTGCCTATTAGCATGCAAACATCAACACCTTCCAGGCACAAAGCACAATTGACTGCCCTTCCTTCCTTCCTTCCTTCCTTCCTTCCTTCCTTCCTTCCTTCCTTCCCAGTAAACCATGAACATCCCTTTCAAATACCCACAGGCACTGCCTCCTTCCAAATCCTGGCAACTAGTCTCAATGAATTGAGAGCCCAATGCTAGCCTTGCTCTCTCCAAACAAACAAACAGCCTCTCTAGAGGCAATACCCAGAACACACATTGACATGCCATCTACTTTCCCCACGACTGTGACTGGGAGGCCCGCCACAAAAGCCCGCGAGTTAGCAAACAGACAGAAAACACAGAAACCTAGAAATATAGACATGGGACAATCTCATGCCATCGTATCTTCAGGATTTGGATGGGAAATCCCCTGACCCAGCAGCGCTGCTCCTTCAATAAAGGTCTCCACTGACACCTCCAGGGATAACATTTAGCTTTTCCGCCAGGAGGACACAACAAAAATACCTGGAAACACGACAGACGAAACCTCTGGGGTTTGTTGGACAAAAAAGAAAAACTATGGAGCTGGGTACAGGGCACTTCATATTCACCCATTCACAAAACCACAACAACAATACAGGCAGTTCTGCTCGGAGCCAGGGTGACTAAGCTGCACCCTGAGGGGAACAGAGAAATGGAACTCCAAAGGATCAAGGACATTTCACAACTAGCTCATCTCATACACAAAAGAACAAAAGCCTGCATCTGCATGCAAATGGATCTTTGTCACAGAAGAGATTGCCTGAGGATGTGATGAAACACTAAACTCATTTGTAGTTCAAGGTTTGGCTTTTGACACCATCCTGACAGGTGACTTCCGCTCTCTTCCTTTGCTGAGGCCACCACGCAGCACTTCCCTGAATGACTCATGCCAACCTGGGAACGGTTCATATTACACATCCGGAACTCAGGATGCTGCAAACATCCCATCTGCTTTCTCCTGCTACAAAAGTGTTCAACACAATTCCATGCCATCAGCGAGTCCAACTCAACACTCAATCCTAGGATTCAAACCACAAGAGGGTGGGGGGCGGGGGAATTCCAGCATTTCCAATGGCAGCAAGCAATTCTTTGCGCTGTTAAAAAACCATTGAAACCTGTAAAGAATTTTTGTGAATTTATTTGAGCCAAACTGTGGACATATGCTAGGCAGCAGAACTTCATCGAATTGAGAATGACAGGGTTACATCTGCATTTATACATGAAAGTCATTGGTGATAGATTTAAGGAGGTGGGATTAAATGAAGGGGGGGAACCTCTGTGATAGGATAAAAAGTAAAATGATGGACACATACTTAGGTGGGTGCAGGAACAATTAACATGATAAATAAAAGAATCCACGGCATCTGTCCTGGGCCCAGAACACCTGGCTGTGCCCAAGGGGCTCCAGATATAGGGAAGTCACAAGTTACCTAGACATTTCAAGGGTATGTTATCATAGATGCAAAAAAACAAATAGGCTCAGTTAAGGTAAAGGTTGACCTTGTCAGTGGAGATACTGGCCTAGGACGTAACTGCCCACCATAACTGCTTTTACTTTAAGTTTAATTTCAGACCATCCTTTGTGGTTACTTCAGGTCTCTGAGTCTGCAAAACTGCCATGCAGGCCTCCCCTGAGCTTGTCAGGTCAGCATGTGGCCCCCTTTCATCCATAGCACAAAGCTTACATCCACCACCCAACCCATCAAAGGTACTCAACCAACAAGCTCAAACACCTGGGGAAGCGTGGACTCACAAAGTCAAGCCTGGTGATGGCGAACCTATTACAGGGGGAGGGGGGGCAGGTTACAGACCCTCCCTCCTCACAAGGACGACGGCCCTCACCCCCCAATGCCATGCATCCTTCCAGGAAAACACCTTCACATGCTTCACCTGGGAATCCCATCCTTTTCTCAACAACTCACACACCAAGCCTTTGCCACCTCATACATCACACAACTGCATGGCCCAGCGACAAATCAACCCTCCAGAAAACCGGCTCCTCACAACAATGGGGACTGCTGGCCTCAGTTCCAACACACTTGGCTGGGGGGAGCAAAAAAATACACAACACAATGGACAGGGGGACCATGTGCCTCAGGGAGCATGACAAATGGGAAGACACCTTTTTCCTTAGCACCACCTGAGCTGGCATGCGGTCACACTCAAGCAGCAATTTCAGGGGGGATGCAGACAGGATTAGGCATTTGGGAGAATTGGGGTCCATGGAAAAAAGACAAGGGCACACACTGGGAGAAGGGACATTGCCACAACACAACCAAGCCAGGGGCACTCACACCTCCATAACACAAGGGAACACCAACACTCGCATTTGCATGACACATACAAAATGCAAATAGCTTGCAAAGGTCAATATTTACAAAATAAAGACAAGGAAGCCCTGCATTCAGGTGGAAAGGAAGAAAGCCCAGAGGGAAGCAGGGGAGAAAACCTCAGGAGGCCCATGGGAAGGTCAACCTTGGAGCCCAGGACTTACTAGGGCAGTGATGGCGAACCTATTACACGCGTGTCAGAGGTGACACGTGAACTCACTGTTTTGGTTCATTTTGCTTTGTTTAATGGCATTTAAATATATAAAATAAATATCAAAAGTAGAAGTCTTTCTTTTACTATCATGGCAAATATAAAAAAATTTCTATATGTGGCATGGCACCAGAGTTAAGTTAGGGTTTTTCAAAATGCTGGCACGCCGAGCTCAAAAGGCTCGCCATAACTGGACTAGGGGAACCAACTCCAAGGGGAATATGGACCCAACGGACGGAATAGCAGCCACCAGGATCTGCACCCTTCACAGGCCATAAGGAAAGGAACCCAGTGGAACCCTTTCCACCCTCCCTACGTGGCAGTCTGCACTTCTTCAACACATCTCCACACTGGCTACAACACTTTCTGGCCAGGAATTCATTCTGCCATTCCGGCCGACAAAAAACACGGCTTCCAGTACAAAAAGGATGGAGCCATGGGATCCCCCCTTTCATACACCCGCTACAAAGGGGCAGTTCTGCCCACAGTGCCCACTCATGAGCCTCACCTCCTGCAGGGATGACAAACAAATCTCTCCAACACACACACGCACACACACACACACACACTCCTCCTCACCTAGCTCTTGGCTCCACCTGCTGGCCCAGCAGCGACAGGCATTTCCAAATGCAATCCTCTCACCAAAAAAACCGACACACACACACACACACATTCCTCCTCACCTAGGTCTTGGCTCCACCTGCTGGCCCAGCAGCGACAGGCATTTCCAAATGCAATCCTCTCACCAAAAAAACCGACACACACACACACACACATTCCTCCTCACCTAGGTCTTGGCTCCACCTGCTGGACAAGCAGCGACAGGCATTTCCAAATGCAATCCTCTCACCAAAAAAAACCGACACACACACACACACACACACGGGCTCCCACACAGCTTCCTGGGAGGAACTTGACAACACTACGATGCTCTCCTCCCTCCATCCTTCCATTCCAAGAAACAGCTTTCCATTAGGAACACCTGTGCTTTTAGAAAAAATCTTCTTTCTGGAGCGTCATAGTCGCACAAGGAGTGGAAGAAAAAATAGCATACAACCCTTTCACTTTCAACAAAGATTGCTTCACTTTCCTCAGCTCATTTCACACACAGTGATTTTTGCATTTGAACTTCAAGGGATTCACAACATTCAGAAACCACAAAGCACTGCTTGATGCTGATCACATTCACTTTTACGATAAGGAAAATAACACAACAATCCTACTTCATTGCATGGCCACTTCAACAGGA
>NW_006293349.1:409833-414559 GCF_000327345.1 Myotis davidii
TATTTCCGCTTAGGGTGGATGGAATTTGTTTCAAATTGACATCTTTCACAGGAAATATGAGCACTAGCCCATGCTCCTCGCTGCATCAGCTTCACAGATAGACCTGCTACAACCAACACTCTCTGCTTTCTTTCAAAAGAGCACAAAATCAGCAGCTTGGACATGGTCGGAAAGTCGCCTCACAGGGAACCTCAGTGCACCCGTCTCCAGGATGCCCCTTGGCAAGGCTGCAGGGGGTGCACAACCCACAGCAAAAACAGTAACTTCAGGGAATTCGCTCTCATGAAGGATTCTCTCTCAGCACGGATAGTTTCTCTCTCTCTCTCTCTCTCTCTCTCTCTCTCTCTCTTTCTTCCTTTCTAAAATAAAAAAAATAACTTTTTACCAAAATAAAAACATTGTTTCTGCAACAAGCCATTCAGCAGAATCTGTTTCTCAGGGTACTAACACGTTTCCATTACAAAAAATCACTCTAAATACCTCCACCCGAAACAATGACAGCCGCCCGGCACTGACTGCACCCAAAGTGGCCATCTCCATGGTATGGACGGACTCAACATGGGCAGCCTTGCCTCCCCACTACTAAATGGCTAACTGCGTAAACAATGGCAGCCTCCAGGTCAATAACTGCCTGCTTCTTCAGTCATGGCCATCCCCAAAGAAATGGCTGCCTCAATCAGAACGGCCTCCAAGTCACTGAGGACCTCAACAATGGTCGCCTCTCAATGATCATCGCGGGAATAACATGTTCTCACCAGACCCCAAAGACTCCAACGACAGACTGGAGGCTCCACAATCGCAGCCTCCTGGGGAATCACTCACTGCCTCAACCATGCCCACCTACAGGGGACCAACTCACAATCTCAACGCACCGGCTCACCAGGCCAGGGCAGCACTCTCAAAGGCCTCCCTCTGCAAGCCTGGGCCAGAAACAGGTCACAAATCTACACATGTCACTTCAGTCTATTCAGCCACGGAATCATGGCCGCCCTGGACAGCCTTTAGGATTTTTCCAGGGTTTCTTTTCAGGGTTTTTTTCCAAAGACATTTTATGGGACCTGAAATTTCAGCACCAAGGACAGAGGCACAATGTGTTTTCCTGCAATGGCCACAGGAGAGCAGCACAGGAGCGCTTGGCAGGGCGGGGCGGGGATACCTCACAGGCAACATCTTTTACATTGGCTCCTCCAAAATGCTCTCTTCTCAGTCCAAACACAAGAAAAACTCTGGGAAATTGTGGAGCACAAAATACCACATTTCTACATCGGCGCCCCCTCATGCACAATAACACAAGTAAGCACAGAGGGGAATCCTAACCTTTGGGTCCCTCCCTGGAATGGAACAGACCCTGGCTACAACATTGACAGGCTTTATGCTATTCACAAACACATCTCAGGCCTTCTTTCTAGAAATTATAAAATTCAGGCACTGACACCCCCCCCTTTTTTTGGTGGGGGGGGGTGTTAATCCTCACACAAGTATATTTTCTTCTTTCATATTTCAGAAATGGTGGAAGGGAGGGATGAAGCACAGAAAACACACATAGAAACATCCACCACAGGGAAAGACATCCAGGATTGCTTGCCTCCTCCTGGACTCACAGAGGATCAAACCCGAATCCCACAAACATGCCCTTCACTGCCAATCTCACTCGGGAACCTTACAGAAAAAACAATACACTCTAACCAATCACCATGCCAACACGGACAAATTCCTGCTTCCTACCTTACTACATTCAGTACTGGAACAAACAGCCACAACGCCTAGGCTCTCCTTCCACAGAGACTGGAAGAGGGGACCGTGCAGCTCACCACACTCACAGGGAAATGCTGTGCCCCACAAGGCTGCTCTTCAGCCTGCACAACATGCCCCTGAAAGGTGGACCCACACCAAAGGCTCACAGATGTCCACTGCGCCTCTCCAATTGGGAAAAATCATACTTGTTCCCATATATCTGTCACCGAGTATTTGTGCGGATCCCAAAAACCACTTATTTTAAGGAGACAGCTTCCTCAACATACACAATCAATGGATGCTTTGGAATCATTTACTAAAACTTCTATGCTGTTCCGTCGTTTACATAAAATTCATGCTAAAAGCACTTAGAGATTTTGAATAGAAACGTTTTAGGAGATGCTCAACTGGGGTGATCTTTCGGAAAACTGCAGCACACTTAGCAGGTTACACAATTTCTAAAAATAACACAAGAACCAATAGCACATGCACAGCTGGGGGTGCTGCACAGGCTCCTGTGGCCAGCCTTCACACCTAAACCTGAAGCCTTGAGGATCACATTCCCTTCCTAAAACCAGGTATCGCCATGGACACATCTTAGGAACAATTGGGAGAGAAATACAGGTTCATTCTTAACTTAAGCAACACTTTCACAGCAACATGCAAACTGCAAAACCTCTGCTCCTCTACATTCACACCTTTCCTATGGTCAATACAACTTTCACATCCACAGCCTCAGTCTGGACTATTGGCAAACTTCAAAGCTTAAAATACCCACACATTTTTCCACCCTTTCATCTTCAATGAATTCACAAACAATGGGGATGAGACAGCAAAACCCCACAAACACCCAGACCAAACCCGGGACCACAGGCCCGATACGAGTCACAGGGACATAGGATGACACCTAAAACACGTCATTTTTAGAACAACCTTCACTCACCCCAGGGAATGGGACACACAACAGGGCTCAGCACACAACACACAGGACACACGGAGGGGTGGCTCTGGCTCCCGCCTCAGAAACAAAAGTCACACCAACAAACGGGACCCAAGCCTCAGCAGCCGCACCTGGGGCCCAACCACTCCTCCAGGACACTCTGGCACCTCCCGCATCACACCTGGGGGGCGGGGGGGCCTCTCCTCACATCCTGCAAGCGCGGATAACCTCTCAGCCTCACACCCGGCTGGCGCTATAACTGAGCCGTCAGGGGCATGGACCTTGCTTGCGGGCACATATTCAGTAGGGGATGCATAGGAAGCAGCTCATGGATGTTACTCTCTCATCCATGTTTCTCACTCTCTAGCCCTCTCCCTTCCTCTAGGTGAAAAATCAATATAATATGCTTTTAAAATATCTGGAACTTGCAAGCTCTCACCAACATCTTCTTCAAAGGCTGCAACAGGGAAAAGGAGAGACATACATACATCAATAGATACAGGAGGTCTCAGTGTTTTCAAGAAGGCAATGACAAACAATTCACAACGTGAAAAAGACAACAAGATCTAAACAGCAGCCAAAAAGCACACTCTGACGACCGCAAACAAAGCACAGGGGTCCAACAGGAGGACGAGGGCATGAGCGCGGGTCCTGTGAGGCTCCACATTAACATACACATGGAAGAACCTGGAACAGGGGGACAATGGCACACTTGGCATTTTCACTGTCACACTGCTTCACTCAACAATTTCAGGACCATTCCTTTGAAAATCAAAGGGAAGCTTCACTGGGCCATTCCAGGAACACCTTGTGCCTCTGCAGGTGCTGCTGACCTTGCAGCTAAAGCCATGGCACTGTGACCAAAAAAGAGGCCCACATTTGAGCAATGCTGTCCAGAGCAGACATCATGCCATCCCGGGACAGAATGAACTCAAGCCTCTGGGTCTGCACCACTGCCCTCCCAGCACTGACAACGGGTTCCTCACACACCGCTGCACTGACGTGGCCTGGAAAGTGACTGAGCGAACTCCCTGCCTCATAGGTTCCTTGCTGTCTGTTTCACTACAGAGTGCTGAGGACTTCTTCTCCAGGCTGTTGCTCAACCATTGACAAACACCCGCTATTGCTTCTCTTCACTTTTACAAGGGTCCATTTCAAACCGTTCCCACTCACCTGGACTGTAAATACACATGTTCTTCTGCGCCTCTTGCCACCACTTGCTAGAGGCCTCTGCACATCCTAAAGGGAACCTTTAGATGCAGAAACCCGTGCTTATTCATACATGAACTTTCTCAAGCCAGCACACTTCCAAAGCCAAACTCAGCAACTGTGTGTGAAATAAACTGATGAAGCCCAACACATCCTTCATAATCAGAACATGGGTTCATCCTACATCTTCTTCTTCTTTTCACTCTGTTCCGGAAATAGATGACACAAAACATGGGTACAATAACAACATTGGGTTGTTCCATCTCTAAAACAGTCATTCAGATTGGACATATGCCCCTTGGAATTGAAATATGGACAACAGCATGACACTATTAGGAAACTTCGTCATCAGGAACCTCAACGAAAACTCTTGTGTCTCTGTCTGTCCGTGCTGCTGAGATAAATCCACATGCAAACACCTGGGCCTGCTTCCAAACCAGGGGGAGCCAAGTGCAAATGGAGTACCAAGCTTTGCGTGCCTCTGATACACTTCCCTCTCACCCAGGATCCCATGGCACTCACTGGGCACTGACACAACAACAGCACCTTTGGAGGCTGTGCAACAAACGGGGGATCCACTCACCTGCTCCGAAACACAAACATCTCCTCCTTTTGACAATGTTTCCTGAAAAACTTGATCACCCTCTCGACTCTCTTGGGGACTTCAGCATTCCCCACAACTCTCTTACAGCTGATCCCAGCACTCCCAATTCTTCGGACCAGCTGCTTCGGGGCAAGGGTGGGAGGGGTTTCTTTTGACATGGCAAAGGAAATTGCATCGAGTGTGATGTGGAACACTCATATGCAGAGTCCTTGAAAAAACGATGGCATTGCCATATCAAC
>NW_006293349.1:414914-416163 GCF_000327345.1 Myotis davidii
CTTCACACTCGCCTTTTCCTACATTGAACCAATCCTGACACAGCACCTCAGGAACAGGTGAAATCTGCCCATTGGAATACTCTTTTCTGCAGGTCTCAGCTGACTCGGGAGGAGCCAACCCTGACTCATGGAGCTGATGAGACACAGGCAGGGGCCCCTGTGCACGGTGGGAGCTGGGCTCTCTCGCCCAGGTCAGGAGGGGCACCCCCACACACACCAGCCTCGTTGGAAGACCACACATTTCCAAGTGGCTCAGCACCTCTGCTGACTATCTCTCAGGGGGTGAACAAAAGCTTTGCACAATCAAGTCCTCATTCACATGACAAATGCTGCTGCCCCCCCAGCCCCAAACCTCCACATACAGGATCTGCTTGGAATCATCACGCCTTCATTTCTTCAATTCATCTTTTCCAGCTCACAATCAGTAGCCTTCATCTTCATGCAAAGCTTTTTCGACCATCTCTTTCCATTTACAATGAGAGGAATCTCACTTCCTTTCCAAGGAAATTGAAAATTCTACAGGATGGGAACCTCAGCTCATTGTGTGGATGTGTGGACACAGGTTTGCATGTGACATAGTGGGAACATTCAGGAAACACAATTCTCAGTATAACTAACAAAGAAAAGGGATGGGTGGGTGGTTGCACTAAAATCGGATACCTTTTGGGGGGAGAATAGGAGGAGAATCGACACTTTATAGTTTTACTTTGAATTTGTTATGGATCTAACACAGACAGGGAGAGGGACAGAAAGAGAAACATACATGTCACAGACAAAAAAATCAATCCGCTGATAGGCATGCCCTTACCAAAAATCAAGGGGACTTCTTGCTTCATGCCTCAACACTCAATCATTGACCCTCACTCGCTGACCTCTGTGTGGCTATTTGCATGACCTCTTTACTACAAAAACAATGCAGCCCTGGCTCAGTACATTAGATGCTACAGTGATGACAAGCTTTACATTGATGGTGTTCTAAGGTTACTTTCAGCGTCAAGCCTGGCCTGTTTCCATCAGCACGACAACTGGCAGGTGTTGTATCACTACAACTCTGCCGCAAGCCGTGCCATCCTTGATGCTTCACACAGTCGCTGCAGGGAAGAAATATATGCACAACAGATGTTCCAAGGGACCTGGCATCTAGGGCAGACTGTTTTGGATAGGTTTGCTTCCCTCCTTAGCGCTATGTGTTCTGACCACGGCCACCTTCCCGGGAAAGGTGGTTTCCCCAGCTGGGTATGTTTCCCAA
>NW_006293349.1:416181-417352 GCF_000327345.1 Myotis davidii
TTCCCTACAATTAGGGATGAATGGGACTACAGAAGGGAATCAAATCACTACAACAACCGCCTCATGTGACAGAAAGACACTATGCCACTTAAGGGGAACTCAGACGAAGACTATTACCAATGCACTTAGTACTTCCTAGGCCCACATCCTCAGGGGTCTACCCACCAGAGAAACTACCAAAGCCTACACCCCTAAAAAGTGACAATGCAGGGCAGTCCCAAGTTAGACCACCAATAAGGCTAAAAGGAAAACTATCACTTAAAGAAATACCGCTGTAAACAATGCACGCAGCCTCCTTATCTAAAAATCTTAGGCGACCCATGCAACCACAAAGATTTCAACGAACTGCCACGCAGGCAGTTCATCACCATAGCAAACAACAATCATGCTTAAGCTACACTACAGAACCTTGACTTACGACATACAATAGGAAAACCTCCTTCCGGTTTTGTCTTATAGCAAAACAGTGGAGCAATACAATAGGAAACATCTCTAATCTAATAAAAGAGAAACATGGTAATTGGCGTACAACCGCTACCCTTCCCATTGGCTAATCAGCGAGATATACAAATTAACTGACAGCCAAGATGGCGGCCAGCAGCCAGGCAGCTTGAAACTAACATGAGGCTTGCTTGCCTCAGTGATGGAGGAAACCAATGTTCCCCACCTGCGGCTGCAGGCCTCTGAGCTGGCAGTTTAAGAAACTATGTAACAAATACCAAGGGATTTCAGCCAGCAGGATCGCAACATTGTATGCAAAGGCCAGAAACCTACTTTCAGCAGTGGAGGCCTAAGAGCTGGAGCCAAGCCTCAAGCTAAAGCTGGCCCAGAATTTAAAAAAAAAAAAAGGAAAAAAGGAGTGGTTGGGAGCTTCAGCCACCCCCAGCCTGAAAACAGCCCTCAGCCCCTCAATCAAGCTGGCCAGGCACCGCAGTGGGGATCCCCACCCTGAAGGATGTGTGACCAGCTGCAAACAGCCATCAGACCCTCACCCAGGCTGGCCAGGCACCCCAGTGGGGACCCCCACCCTGCAGGGGGTGTGACCAGCTGCAACAGCTATCATCCCCTCACCTAGGCTGGCCAGGCACCCCAGTGGGGACCCCCACCCTAATCCAGGACCCCTTTCAGGGCAAACCACCCAGCCCCCCCCCATGCACCAGGCCTCTATCCT
>NW_006293349.1:417899-421486 GCF_000327345.1 Myotis davidii
CTCCCCAATCAGCCCTGCTCTGAGCCCGACCAGGGGCTGCACCTAGGGATTGGCCTCTGCCACCCGGGATCAGGCCTAAGCCAGCAGGTCGTTATCTCCCGAGGGGTCCCAGACTGCTAGAGGGCACAGGCCGGGCTGAGGGACACCCCATCCCCCCAACTGCACAAATTTTTGTGCACCAGGCCTCTAGTACAATACAAATAACAAACTAGCCTTTATCATGGAACACTGAGACTAACCTTTACAACAGAATGTACAAACATAGACAATAAATAACATTAAAATCAGCAGAGCTAAATAGAAAGGAGATTTTTACCAAAGGTCACATAAGAAACTGTAAACAGCCCTCACTGGTTTGGCTCAGTGGATAGAGTGTCGGCCTGCCGTCTCAAGGGTCCCTGGTTCAATTCCAGTCAAGGGCATGTACCTTGGTTGCAGGCACATCCCCAGTGGGGGGTATGCAGGAGGCAGCTGATTAGTGTTTCTCTCTCATCAATGTTTCTAAATCTCTATCCCTTTACCTTCCTCTCTGTAAAAAAATCAATAAAATATATTTTTAAAAAAAGAAAATGTAAACATAAAACAAGAAACTTTAACAGGTCAAAGGAAGAGACAAAACATGCCATGATATAACTATGGACACATCCTTATAGAATCAAATACTATAAACACACTTGCAGGAAGCCGGTCCATCTTGTCAATCTAAGTTCTGTAATAACTACCTGCTTACCCTACTTATCCTCTATAGGAGGGGTCTGCAGCACCCTATGGTGCAGTCCTATCCATCCCAAGTACGGGGGGACTTACCTAAGGGTCCCTGTTTGGGCGGCAGATGCTGGGGTCCAGCCCCAGCAGGTCCAGGGGTCCCCAAAGGTGTAGACGGAGCCGGCGAAGAAGGAAAGAACCAGAGCAAGGGGGAGCAAACATATTAAGAACAGTATGCTATATACGCCAGGTCCCTTGAAACATATGCTGTGCAGATATTTCTTTCCTGCAGCGACTGTGTCAAGCAGCAAGGATGGACTGGCTTCCGGCAAATTCCCCCTATTTTATTTTTTAAATGATAGCACATGCAAATCAGTGGCCACCTCTCAGATTGGGCCATTTAAGACTCGGAAGACTGACAAGCAATGATAGTGAGCATAACTATAAACATAGTGGATGGAGCACACAAGGAGCCCCATTCCTGTAGAAGGTTGCCGGCCTCTTCAGTCAAGGGATTAGGGTAGTAGGCTCTCAGCCTGCTGAGATGGAGGAGTCTTAGGCTGGAGGACAGGGGGATAGGCAGATAGGTCAAGAGTGGTAAAAGAGGAGAAGGATTTGAGCCTCTGGGGCTTATAGTAAAGAAGGAAAAATCTAAGAGGGAGAGCATCTGAGGAAATGGTTAATACAGAAAAGAGGGGGGCCATCAGCAGAGAAAGCAGACCAGAAGTTTTGTTGATTTTTACTTATCTGAACTATGCTAGAAGCACAGTAAGTTTTTCTCTGCCCCATTTTGTTCACTTTAACCCTTCCAATGCTAAATTAGACTAATACAGTATACTTGAAATTGCATAGGGAAGGAAGCACCTGCTCTTAGTAATCTAAGAAATATTGGCTGTAAAGGATTAAGGTTTCTAAGAATAAGGAATTACTGAGTAGAAGGTCTGAGGCATAGTTATGCATTTTTTATGGACATAGAAAGAAGGTTTAAAGGCTAATTTGAAAGTATGAAATTTAGAAAGGTTGTGTATGTAATAAGGAGAAGAGAAATGTTGAAAAGAAATTAATCAAATGGTACAGGCCAATAAGCCAAAAGTGTAAATAATTTTCCAACAGTTACTGTTTTGTTATAACTCTGGAGAGTCCATAAAAAGGACTTGCAAGGAAAATCAGAAGATCTTAACGCAGGTCAATAGCTTTTTCTGCTTATATAATTCCTCCAAAATTTAAAAATCAGAAGATCTTAACGCAGTTCACGCGTGTCATAGGTTCGCCATCACTACTCTAGACAGTTTCACTTTAAAAATTGTCACTGGAAAGGGTTTTAACCTTGAGTCTGCCCAGACTTGGTCTGGAACGTGTAACCCATTTGCTCCTAAGCATCCTAGGTTAGGAAAGATACGTTTTTGTGATTTATTAGTTGTGCCTATAAATTACCAGGCCCTGTTAGAGTCTCAGATTTCCCATTCCACTTGCCAAGGACTTTTTCTAGCTTTTTCATCACCAGCAACAACTCTATAAATTTGGGGACTCTTATGAGGTTGAATTCAATGCAATGAACATCAGTGGACAGACACTAGATGCCAGAGCCATAATCAGGCCCCAGACACACACACGCTGGACTCCAGAACCTAGACCCTACAGTGGACCACAAATCAAAACCTGGACCCCCGGCCCTAGGACTCAAAGTCGAAGTGATTCCCCTGATTCAAGAATACTATGCAGCACAAAAGCCAGAAACCAGAGGCCAGAGACTGACAGCAGATCCTTAAGACCAGATTCCACACACCAGAATCTGAATCTATAGCTGCACTCGGACCCCACAAAAGAACCCAAGACACAAAGCCACACCCAAAGAGACCCAAAACCCCAGACACACACGAGAATACATATTTGACCTGAAACCACAGACCCTGGACATATAGCAGGGATCTATGACTAAGATGCCATAGCCACAATCCGGAGTTGGAGACAGACACCAGACCTCAGTTGCCAGATGCATGAACCAGATCCTCACGTTGTACACAAACCCGTGATTCAATAAAGAGAAACCATGTCACTCTAAGTCCAAGAAGCTAGTTTCAAAAATACTTTTTTTATGCCAATGTGAATATCTAAGAGAAAAAAAAATAATCCCAGAACTTCAAAATTCTACCAAATCCTGTAGTGTCACACATATAGGCTAACAGAATGAAAGAGTAATGACAATGCTCACCTTTGCTGGCAGGTATCCATGATATCTCGGCTGCAGCAGTGTCAGAAGTTAGCCGTGTCCCAGCCGATAACTTCACAAGGCCGGCTCTTCAAAACTGTGGGAGATTTAAAAAATAATTATTTACCTCATACCTTGTAAGTTCTAACAGCTGGGCTAATAACCAAAATAACATGATCAAATTGACAAGAGATGTACTACGTTTAATACATGCAAAAGAAAAACTCACATATAAATGAATGCCAAATACAAGAAGGCAATATTAGGAACAGGAAATGTTGAAAAATGGGGAACCAGGGTCTTAGATTGTGGAGGTGAAATGGGTGATATTTAGGAAAAGTGAAGAATATGTGGCATGTTAATTTTTGTTAGGTAATCTCAAAAACTATAGGTGGGAGAGAAGAGGTAAGATATGACTATCAAGAAACTCCTGGTAGCCTGGTCAGTGTGACTCAGTGGTTGAGCGTCAACCCATGAACCAGGAAGTCAAGTTGGGTAATGTCCTGTGAATAGAAAAGTTGATGGAACAGAATACAAAGTCCAGTAAAAGACTAAAATACATATGGAAATTTGGTGTAATAAAAATATCTCCTTAGGCCAGTGGAAAATGGTGTTGGAACACCTTAATGAGAAAAAATATTGAAACAACATGAACTCTGTTGAGTATGATTCC
>NW_006293349.1:421745-456314 GCF_000327345.1 Myotis davidii
AGCTGATTAGCTCATCAATAGATTTCCAGGAATAGGCAGAGTATCTGATTAACAATAATCAACAAGGATCTACATAAGTATCTAAGGAATTAAGGGAACTAAGGTAGGGATGCTTCAACTATTATTATCTAAATTAACTGAGTGGTTCCTGGATTAACTGGGTGGTGCACAGCCCTGACCTTTGTTAGGGCTTTCAAGCCCTGACCTTTACTAGGACTTTCAAGGGCTACCAGCTTCTGGGGGGTCTCTGTCTAAACTCAGCTAGTGAATATAATGAAAGGGCTCCGGCATCCTCATTTCATTCATAACTAGTATGAAATACTGAAAGCTACCTAAAACATAAGGGTTCAAAGAGATCAAAAGTGAAAGAATGGAAAATATATATTAAGCACACATAAACCAAATAAAAATTATATAACACACGACACTTGAAGGCAAAAAGCAAGACTATAAATAAAGAAGAGCACTTCAAATCATTAACTTCATTTCACAAGAAGATCCACATTCACAAGCACTTCATAACATGAAATCAAAGTACACAGAACAGAGCTACAAGGAAAACCAGACAAATTCATATTCATAATAAATTTATAATCACAATAAATTTGTAATCATACTACCTCTACCACACCTCTCTCATTCAGAGACAGCATACCTCTTTCAGAACCAATAGCCTCCCACAAACCTTAAGATGTAAGACACTTCAACAACTGGAATAGCAAACTGTAGTCAACTTTCAGAGAACACACTGTACCCAACAACCTTCCCTGCTGAAAGGCACGAAGGTGTTATTCCCGAAGTTGAACACGAGGTGGCAGCAGAGGAGCACACTTCAATTATAGTTTATGAGACCATGTAGAACTATGGAGCAAGTTTAAACAAACTTCAAAGAACTGAAATTATATACAGTATGTTTCTTGATGTCATTGCAGTTAATCTAGAAATCAGGACCAGAAGGCACCTAGAAACTCTTACTATGTAAAGTTATGAAATACACTTCTAAATAATCCCAAAATACATCACAATTTGAGTTACAAAATAATTTGAACTGAATGATAATAGTACATACCAAAAGTTATGATGAAAAAATGTAAACTCATATATGCACATATTAGGAATAAAAGCTGAAAAATTACGTTTTGCATCCATATTAAGAACCTAGTCTGTCCAGTGTAGCTCAGTGGTTGAGCATTGACCTGTGAACCAGGTCACAGTTTGATTCCAGGGCACATGCCAAGGTTGTGAGCTCTGTCTGGGGGGGGGGGGGGGGGGGGGCATGCAGGAGGCAGCCGATCCATGAGTTTATCTCATCATTGATGTTTCTCTCTCTCTTTCTCTGTTCCCCTCTGAAATATACATTAGAGGTCCGGTGCATGAATTTGTGCACCAATGGGGTCCCTCGTCCTGGCCTCTGGGAATAGGGCCAAAACTGGCTCTCTGACATCTCCCAAGGAGTCCGAGATTGCGAGAGGGTGCAGGTCAGGCCAAGGTTCCCCACCAGTGCATGATCAGGCCACAGAGGGACACGGGAGGTTGGCCAGCGTGGGAGAGACCGCAGGAGGGCTCCAGGGCATGTCCAGCCTGTCTCGCTCAATCCAGATTGGCTGGACCCCAGCAGCAAGCTAACCTACCAGTCTGAGCGTCTGCCCCTGGTGGTCAGTGCACATCATAGTGATTGGTTTTTCAGTTGACTGTCTGTCCCCTGGTGGTCAGTGAACATCATAGCAAGCAGTTGAGCAGCCTTAGCATATCATTAGCATATTACGCTTTTTGATTGGTGAACAGATGACTGGACAACCAAACACTTAGCATACTAGGCTTTTATTATATAGGTAATTAGGCCTTTATTATATATATACCATATATATGCCTAACACAGTAAAATTAATTGAGAGAAAAAAAGAATGAAGGAAATGTGTGCATCTACAGATGTCTGAAGGGGGGTATACTTAAAACCATAGCAGTTTTCTTAGTCTTGGAATAGAATTTTGAACTAATTTTATTTTTTCTGCATTATTTAAGTAAACTGCAACAAGCAAAGCCATTTTCATTTTAGAAAAAATGTTCTGGAGGAAAAAATGGGATAATTTATAAATAATAAGCTGGGCTGTTGTGGTGACAATACAAATCCTTCCTTTGCTCAATAAGCCTGGTCTCTTAGTCTAAAGAGAATAAAAACTCTTTCTAATTGTGTACCCCAAGGTGGCTCCTTTCCTAATCTGAACCTCTTCATGTGCAATCCCAGCAGTTCTGAGAGGAACTCCTAAGCTTTGCGTCCCTGGAATTCACCTGAGCCTGGTTCTAACATTTACAAGCTATTTTTCTTTTGAACACAGAACAGACCTCTTGGGGTCTTCATTCTGTAAATTGTAAAATTCACACACACACACACACCCTTTTTTTGCTAATCCTCAATCAAGGATATTTTCTTCATTGACCTTTCGGAGAGAGTGGAAAGGAAGGAGTGAGGGGAAAAGAGAGAGATAGAAACATCCATGTGTGGGAGACACATCCATTGGTTGCCTCCCGTACTTGTGGGGGATCAAACCTGCAACCCAGGTTCATGTCCTTGACTAGGAATCAAACCCGGGACCCTTGGGGATGCGGGCCGACGCTCTAACCACTGACCTACACCAGGCAGGCCAAATCCCCTATTTTATTGCTTAGAACATTCGTTGTTGACAGACTGAGCCTCAGCGCCTGGGCTCTGCCTCAAGAGAGCCTGTAGGATGGGACCACACAGCTCAGTTGACTGACAGGGAGGCAGTGCTCAGCCACAGGACATGCTCATGAAAAGTGGTCCCACAGGAAAGGCTCACTGATGTCCACCCCTCTCAAGTCAGGAAAAATCCTGCTGGTCGTCTTTTATCTGCGACTCAATGTTTGTCTCATGTCCCAAAACCAGTTATTTTATGAGGCGTGTTTAAACAACTGATCTAAGGAGACATTTTCATCATACAGAACTTATTGATGGTTTTGGGTAATTTACTAACACTTCTATGCTGCTTCATTAATTTACATACAAGTTAATGTGAAAAGCAATGAGGTAATATTTGTAATATAAATGTTTTAGAAACTGGTGAGGCAGGGTGATATTTAGGAAAAGTGCAGCACACTTGGCAGGTTATGTTTGTAAGAAAACCAGAAAGCAATAGGACATGGACAGGTGGGGGGCCCGCAGGCTCCTGTTTGCACCTTAAGGTCGGAAGCTGAGGCCATTAGGCTAACGTTCCCTCCTGACACCAGGCATCACCATGGAAACCTCTTAGGAAGAAATGGGGAACTACATGTTCTTTCTTAACTTACCCACCAGTTTAACATCAACATGCACGATGCACAGCTGTGTCCCTTTATTCCCACCTTACGACGGTAAATAGAAACTTCCCATCCAGAAGCTAATCAGTAGTCTTTGCAAACTTCCAAGCTTAAACTATCTACATTACTGATGGCGAACCTATGACACGCATGTCAGAGGTGACACACGAACTCATTTTTTTGGTTAATTTGTTTTTTGTTAAATGGCATTTAAATATATAAATATCAGAAATATAAGTCTTTGTTTTACTATGGTTGCAAATATCAAAAACTTTCTATATGTGACACGGCCTCAGAGTTAAGTTAGAGTTTTTCAAAATGCTGACACGCCGAGCTCAAAAGGTTCGCCATCACTGGTCTATGTATTTCCGCCTTTAATCTTCACTGATTATAGAGGATGGGGAGGAGATAGAGAAATCCCTGACAGACCAGGACCTGGGTCAAAGCCACAACATTGCTTGCTACAGGATCAACTGAGTCACATGGCCATGTTGTTAGAGCTAAAACACTTCATCATTCCTTAGAGAACGTCCATTAAAGCTACGGGCAGTGACACACAAGAGGGCTCCGCACAGAAGCAGCCACAGGAGAGCCTGGGAGGGCGGCTATTACTCTGGAAATGAACTGAGCGGTGGCTGTGGCTCCAAAGAAATAAAAGTCACAGCATCAAAGGTGAGCAGAGGCTGAGCGGCTTCGCCTGTGGCCCAGACACTTGCAGCCACTGAACCACCTCACTGCCACCCCCTCCCGCGTCAGCCTCAGCCTCCTGCCCGCCGGCCTCTCTTTGAGCTGCTCGCCTCACACCTCAGGACCCAGCCATGCTGCTCCCAGGCCACCACTCGCCTCAAGTCCACCAGCCACCTGCCTCGTACCCTGAAACCTGTGTGGCTCCAGTTGGGACACCTTCACTCCCGTCAGGTTCAACCCGCCTCTCGCCTCCGGTCTGTTCTGCAAGCACATCATGGCGGGTCTTGTGGTTTCGGGTGTAGAGCCAGGCCACGCCCCTAAGTCCCAGACCAGCTCCAGCCTCAAGTCTGGCCCCGCCCCATCATTCCAACCTAGCCCCGCCTCTTGAGAAAAAAGGTTGCGCCCAGCCTTTTTTTAGTTAATTCTTAATGAGGATATTTACATTGATTTTTTAAGAGAGAGTAGAAGTGAACACTAGTTGGTTTGGATAAGTGGGTAGAGCATTGGCCTCTGGACTGAAAAGTCCCAGGTTCGGTTCTGTACAAGAGCACATGTCCGGGTGAGCAGGAAGCAGCCAATCCATGATTCTCTCTCATCATTGATGTTTCTCTCTTTCTCCCTCTTCCTTCCTCTCTGAGATCAATAAAAATGTATTTTAAAAAGAGAGAGAGAGGAAGAGAGAAGGAAAGACAGAGACAAACACACCCATTGGTTGCCTCCCACATGCAGCCCACCAGGCCAGGAATAGTGCCCTTGACCCAGGGCTGATGCTCTAATCACTGAGGAAACATGCTAGGGCTGCAGCTAGACTTTTATCTGTGACCTGCTGCTGGTCTCATGGCCCAACACCATTTATTATTTAATGCACTTTTTTTTTCTATTGACCTGAGGAGACATGTTTATCATGCAAAATTCATCTTTGGATTTTGGACTCTTACTACACCTTCTATTTGTTTCATTAATTTGTCTATTTAGCCCAGCCAGTGTATCTCAGTGATTGAGCATCAACCTATGAACCAGTAGGTCACAGTTCAGTTCCGGGTCAGGGCACATGCCCGGGCTCAATCCCCAGTGTGCAGGAGGCAGCTGATTAATTATTCTCTCTCATTGATGTTTCTATCTCTCTATGCCTCTCCCTTCCTTTCTCCCTAAAAATCTATAAAAACATTTTTTGTAAATGTGTCTGTTGTGAAGCAGTGCACTCCTGACTCCTGTCCGGAGGAGGTGGTCACAAAAAGCAGTCCAACTGGAACCAGGAGGCCTCTCCTCAGGAAACTGGTCCTGAGGAAGCGCTGACTTGGAAACAGCGGGAGAAAGTGCTCACAGACTCCAGCTGGCACTGTGCACCCCACCCCAGGCATCCCCTCTGGTTCTCAAACACTCACTGGACTCAACCCTTATCTCAAGCTCCCTCTCTACCCCCCACACTGCCTGCACCAGGACGGAGAAATCGCATCCAGGTCTCTCCTCATCCGTTTCTGCAGATACCAGCTGCCCATTAGATGCCAGGCTGGAGTGGAACACATAATTCATCTCAAGGTCTCTACTGGCCCCTCATGTTCCCTGGCCCCTTTCCTCATGTCCTCATTCCCATCACGTCCTGGTGAAAGCAGGGATGGAAAATTCAGCTCCAGGTGTTTCTCCTTTTGCCAGGCAACCGCTGTAACCACACAGCTGGCTAGAGCCGAGGTACAGAATTCTGCTCAAGGCCTTTCCTGGCCACGCACCCCAACAATCACTGTGCTCTTCACAGCGGGTTGAAGCAGGGAGGGAGAATGTGCCCGCAGGTCTCTCCTTGCCCATTGACTCATGACCCCCTCAAAAGGTGTGTGGAAAGGAGATAAATAATTTCCCCCCAGTTCTTTCCTCACCCCTTATCCAAACACCAGCTCTGCCCCTCACATACTGGTCTCAAGGCAGAATGGAAATGTAGCCCCAGGTCTACTGCATTCTTCCCCAGACACTCCTTAATAGGTAGTTGGATCCAGGATAGAAAATCTGCTTGCAGCTCTCTCCTTGTCCCTTACCCCAGGATTCCCCATGCAACTCACACAGCAGACAACAGATCCTATATAAGAGGCTAATATGCAAATTGACCAATTGGGAATGACCATCGCTATGATGCACACTGACCACCAGGCAGCAGACACCCAACACAGGAGCTGCTCCCTGGTCAGTGCGCTCCCACAGGGGGAGCGCTGCTCAGCCAGAAACAGGACTCATGGCTGGTGACCGGACAGTGAGAGGGCACAGGCTGGGCTGAAGGACTCACCCACCCCAGGGCACGAATTTCATGCACTGGGCCTCTAGTTTATGGATAATAAAAATAAAGATCCCTACTATAAAGTGCTCATGATGCATAACTGAGCTCAAATTTAGCAAAAACTAAACAACAACAACAAAATAACAGAGCCTGGTGTTCATTTCTACACAGGAGCTTCTTATACAAACCTTAATTCAGGGAGTGACCTGCAAATGTCCTACCACTTGAACTGACTGATAAAGTCATCTGAACTGAACAAAGAAGAGATGACAGGACCAGACCAGAACACATAGACTGGAGTACAGAGCGGCTGAGTTGTGTGGCCTGAAAGGGAATTCACTCAGGGCAGCCTGACCCCAGGGCTCCTCAAGCCAAGACAAGGACTCCAGATGGCGTTGAGCTGAAAACAAGGACCATTAGTTAACAGGCACCAGACAGCAGAGCCAGGCTCAGGGTCCCAGAAACAGGCCCAGGTGCCCACAGCAGACCATGAACCAAAAAATAAACCTCAGACATAAAGCCAGACCTTGGACCATGAATGCCAGAGTCAGTGCTCACAGCGTTGTGCGGGGTGGGGGATGGGGGGAGGAGGGCAAGGCGGGGTGCAGAGTGTCCACTGGGTGTCTGCACCCCTCTGTCTAAGAGGTCAACCCACCAGCCCCTCCCAGACTGGTTTGAGAACCCTGGGGCTGCAGGCAGGACCATAGAGCTTCAGGGGAGTGCTGAGTGTGCTGTAAGCTGAATGGGGGCTTCACGGGACAGAGGTGGGGTGGAATCAAGGACATGAACCAGGTGGCACAGGGCAGAGCCATGTCTCACAGAGCGAATGCAGGAAGTCAGCCAGTTTGTAGACCCTGAATGAATTTCTTTTTGAAGTAAAACAAAATCTGCCAGGGGAGGCAGGCGACGGAAACCAGATACAGGAAAAATAATGGTACTTTTTCATCTAAGCCACAAGGGGAGGTGGGGCACTCTCCACACAAGGCCCTCACCCCAATGCAGTGGGACTCCGCCAAGTTTACCAGCTGGGGGGACCGTGGGACAAAGAGAGCAGCCACTCAGAGGCACTGGAGCAATGACAGGACCCCTGACTGCTGGGGGTGGAAGAGGGGGTGGGGGAAGGGGAAGCCCATCAGAGCAAATGGCCATCAGGTGAAAGGCTGCTTACCCAGAGGTCACAGGTAAAGGAGGCACAGGCTGTGGGCAGCCCAGGGTTCCATTTTTAGCTCCACCCTTTTACTGCGTGTGTGCCTTCCCGGAAGTTGCCTGCCCTCTCTGTGCTGCAGTACCCACACCTGTTCAATGGGCCACAGGTGCTCCTCACAGGAGTGGGGTGACTGTGTGTGTGCCCCACTTGCCCTGAGGGATTTCGCTCCCTAATCAGCAACCCCACCTCACCACCCTTCCCTCCCCTAGCCTTCCAGGGATGGCACAGGCCCTTCTGGACCTCTTGCATGGATTCTGGACGGGCCACTGCTCTCCTGTCTTCTTTTCAACCCCAGCTGTCACAGTCCCAGCAGGAACAGACGGCACCACCAATGGTTTTCAGGAAGGACTTTGGCAAACAGACTGTGGACAGGTGTGCGAGCAGGTACAGACAGCCAATCAGGGAGGTGGTACCCTGTAAACAGAGATCGTCTGGGTCTCAAGGGGGAGGGGGCCACAGGAACACGTGAGAATGAGCATGTGAGCACGTGCGAGTGGTCACATGAACAAGGGGCGGTCCTGTGAGCACGAGGGTGGTCATGTGGGGATGGAGGAGGGGCCACGTGAAGACGGAGGCTGAGATCGACAGGATGTGGTCAGAAGCCCCCAGAAGCTGAGAGGCCGGGAGCCGTCGGAGGGAGCACAGCCCCAGACCCCGATTTCAGATGCACCTTCCAGCCTAACGGGGTTTGGAGAAAGTCATGCTGGCTCAGTGCCTGCAGCCGAGCGGGCAGGGCCCTCCCTCCATCTCCGTCTCTCAGACAGCTCAGCAACTGTCTCCGTCTGCGTTCTCCCTCCCCCTCCCCGCCTCTCTCCCCTCTTCGTGTGTCCAGCAATCCCACTTCTGCGTATCTACTCAAAAGGACCGAAAGCAGAACCTCGGTTCCCCGCACACCTGTGCTCACAGCAGCACCATTCACACGGCCCGAAGGCGGGGCCGCACAGGTGTCCGTGGCCGATGGTGGATGAACAGCGGAGGCCCAGCTGCAGGAAGCATGTCACTCAGCCTTAAAGGGGAGGGAGATTCCGGCTCGTGCTACGACCTGGAGGAGCCTTGCGGATGTGCTGAGTGAGGTGAGCCAGTCACAGAGGGACACAGGCTGCGGCTTCCCTGTGTCTGAGGCACCGGGAGAGGTCAACGTCGGAGAGAGGGAGAGAATGCTGGGAGCCAGAGGCCGCGGGAGGGGAGAGAGGTGGTGTTTCCTGGGACGGTTTCCATTTTGGAGGAGGCGAAGGTTCTGGAAGTGGAAGGTGGTGATGATTGCACAGCAATTTGAACTTTTGTACGAATGCACTGCACCCTTAAAATGGTTACACTGTAAATTATGTTACCTATGTTTTACCACAATTACAACAAGTGTCTTACTGTCCATCTCCAGGTCTTTTCACTTTTCCGGTAAGAACAGAATACATTTGCATGTACAAACTAGGAAACACACATTCTGTGATCTTGGTGAGGCCTCATGTTAGCTCAATGCTTTGCATTTAAAACTGGTGTCACACGATATAATGATGAAGACTAAAATTCAAAACTTTTATTATTTTATTAGTATTATTATTTTTATTAGCATTTACTGAGAATACCAATGATGTATGTTTTTATTTTTTACTTAAAACCACATTAGCCTGGCTGGTATAGTTCAGTAGTTGACATGATTTCATGGATCCAGAAAGTGCTGTTATTCACCCTTTGCATGTCTAAAAAGCTAACTTCGAACAAACTCCACTCTTCTTTGCTATCACCAATGTCTTAACAAACAGGTGAGCCCTCGCTGGTTTGGCTCAGTGGATAGAGCTGGGGGCCTGCAGACTAAGGGGTCCTGGATTCGAACCTGGTCAGGGGCACATGCCGGGATTGCAGGCTGGATCCCCAGAGGTGGGCCTCCAGGAGGCAGCCGATCAGTGATTCTCTCTCATCGTTGATGTTTCTCTCTCTCCCTCTTCCTTCCTCTCTGAAATCTCAATAAAAAATATGTATATTAAGAAAATAGGTGAATGTATGTGAAGTTTGAATTGGCTCCAAGGTAGTCATGAATAAACTATGTAATAGATAGGATAATGTTCCACAAACACTATTTAGTGCAGGATAGCAAGTTGCCAAAAGTCAAGTGAATGCTTTTTTTTTTTTTAAATAAGTTAAATGCTCCCAGATAAATGAAAGGCTTTAACATGAAAGTTTGTGGATGTTAAAGGAACAGCTAACTTTTGTAGTGATTTCTGCTCTTTCTAGTGCACTGAGCTTCAGTCCTCGGGGTCATTTGCAGATCATGAATGTGTCGGGCATGTTCCTCTCTCGTGGCCTTTGCACATGCTGTCGCCTCAGTGTGCAGTGACTTTTCTCCAAAGCATGGGTTTGTTTCACATTTTAGTCAGGGCAACTGTCACCTCCTTAGAGAACCTTTTTTGGGGTATGTCCTGTCAGACTCTATTCCAGGGGTGGGCAAACTTTTTGACTCGAGGGCCACAATGGGTTCTTAAACTGGACCGGAGGGCCGGAACAAAAGCATGGATGGAGTGTTTGTGTGAACTAATATAAATTCAAAGTAAACATCATTACATAAAAGGGTACGGTCTTTTTTTTTCAATATTTTTATTCATTTCAAACGGGCCATAGTTTGCCCACGACTGCTCTATTCCCTTACCCTGTATGTTCCTCGTGACACTTGAAATATTTCAGGTGTTTATCGTTGAGTGTCTTTTCCATGATCATGTGAGGTCCGTGGACCTGTGTGCTGTATTCACAGGACTAGGAAAGTGCCTGGAACCTCTCCAGCGTGCACACGCCTTAGAATTGTTTTCCAGCTCAGAATCAGGAAACGCAACTGAGAGAACCTTTAACTAGAAGGTTTACTGCTTTACAGGAAGCCTGCGTGCACTGCCACAGGCCGAGCGGGCGTCAGGACTCTCTCTGGGGGCACTGCCACCTCCGGTGTGTTGTTCTTCATCCTTTGGTGTCTGACTCTCAGACATAAGATGGCTACCTCACTTCCAGGCATTCTTTTTAAAATCTAGGGAGAAAGAGGAGGAAAAGGGTGGCAATAGCAAAACCTGTTCCTTTTATCAGTCAGCAGAGATGTTTCCATAATACACCCCCCCCCCCCACCAAAAAGTGCCTTTTGATTACATCTCATTGAACAGAGCTGTTTCCTAAAGGCTACTCCAAGCTGAAAGGGCATCTGGAAGGTGAATATTCAAAATACCCAGATGCGATGGCAGAGGTGTGCAAGGGGAAGGGTCTTAGAATGACCACTGGGATCGCTAGTCAATAGTGTCTGCCAAGGCAGCCAATAAAAATCCATGGGATACATGCATGTGAATCAACACAGTGCAGGTCCTTAGCTCAGGAGCACAGTACATGGTTCACACTCCCGCTTATCGATACCAACTTCTCTAAGGAACATGGATTTTGGACAGTTAAGTAAATCTACAGAGACTATACGTGCCCTGAATCAAAGAACATGAGAAATGATAGCATAAAATAAAATGAGAAACACGTGTAGTCCTTGTTTATGAAGACAAAACTCCTAGGGAGCTCATACAACTAGTGTTTAAATGAGTCAGCAAACCTAAGTTTGGGCTTTAGCTCATCCATGTGAGTTACATAATTTCTTTAACTCTCAGATTTTCATCTTTAAAATGAAGATAACAAATACTCTATCCCATCAATGACTATAAGGCTTTATAGATCTAAGTAAAAAACAAATACAATCATTCACATTTACTTTCAATGATCCTAACTATTATTTAGAAAATAATGTTCTGTTTAGTGTGGCTCTTAGCCTTTTTAACCTTGCAACTGAAATATGGCTATATTTTCTTGTTCTGGTATATTTATTTTCACAATGGGAAGAAATTGTGGAAGTTTATTCGGCAGTCTTAAGGTAATTCTGCTTAAAAGAACCAATGGGCTGAATGGTTTAAGTTATGAAATTTTATGACACTAAAAGAAAACCGTAGTCTGTCATTACTCTTTATGGTTCATTAGGTTTAGTGCTTAGAAGGTAAATGCCACCTGGGTATGGACGCATTCGATTATTTTCAGCCAGAATGTCTATCTTTATATAGTGCTGACTCAGTGAGTCTTGCATCTAATGTATTCAAGTTGGCATAGAAGTGAAAGACATAATTCTCATTACATGGGCTCAGCCGGGCAGCACGGAAACAAGCCTGACTGAATGCTTGGATTTCACCCAAAGGTGCAGCAAACGAATGTTGTTTCTGAAAATGAAACCAGCGACTGCATTTGTCAGCTGGACTGTCTGGGGCCCGAGAGAAAGTATTCAGTAAACAGAGGACATTATGCACAGCGTTGACCCCTTTAATTCTCAGGCACTGAGATCGAATTCTCTGTGAATAACAAGTGCTGGTGTTAATAACAGAGAACACTCAGGTGACTTTATGCTGAAGGACAAATGGTGTGACGTTATTTTAACTTGATGCATTCTTTGGCAGCAGCCGCTAATAAGATTAGATTTCTTGTTGAAGTTTCAGAAAGTGTTCAAATAGTATGTCGGGGGGACTCCCTTCTCTGCGTCCAGCATGGAGAGAGAGAGGTGAACCAATTCTTTTAAGTGGAGGCACTTTGGGATTGAGAAAGTAATGAAGACGGACACAGAGACAGAGGGAAAGCTGGGTCTGGATGGGCTTCTGTTCTCTTCTGGCGGAGAGGCAGAGAGATCCAGCACCAAAGCAGCATGTTTATTTTATAGCCCAAATTCCCCCAAAATATCAGGAGGTTTCACCAAAACTCAAGATAAGGGAGCTATTCCGGGTGCTTGACTGGATTTACATAATAAAAACCCATTCCCAGCACCTAGGCTTTGAAGAATTGAGCTGAAGGCATTCTCTCCTCTTGGTTAGAAATGCCCCCAAGATAAGGCTGTGCCTAAATCATGGGTTTAGTCAAAATGAACTTAAAAGAAAGCCATGGCGCCTTCCCTGGCAGGGGGCCCTCCACAAAATAGCGCTTGTAGGTGAGTTGTATTGTCTGCAGTGTAAAAATTGGCACCTTCAAGAATTTTAGACATCTTTCCTTATTCATTGTGAACTTTGAACTTAATCTTTTTTAATTAAAAAATATTCCACTGTATTTGTGGTTAGAATTACTCTTATTGTAACTACTGACCTGATTTTGAAATAATCATACACATTTCTATTTTCTTCTGTGCTTAAAAGCTTTCCCATCTTGTTTCTCACTATCTTGCCCCACACTCAATAAGGCTGTAAAGTGGACGATCATTTATTAGAATACTAGAGGCCTGGTGCACGAAATTTGTGCACACCATGGAGGGCGGGGGGTGGGTCCCTTAGCATGGATTGCAAGAGGGTGCAGGGACTGGGGAGAGATATGGGAGGTTGGCCAGCTGGGGAGAGACCGTGGGAGGACTCCAGGGTGTGTCTGGCCAGTCTCGCTCAGTCCCGACTGGCTGGACCCCAGCAGCAAGCTGACCTGGTCTGAGCATCTTTCCCCTGGTGGTCAGTGCATGTCATAGCAAGTGGTTGAGCGGCCTTAGCATATCATTAACATATTACAATTTGATTGGTTGAACAGATTACCTGACAATTAGCATATTAGGCTTTTATTATATAGGATGTGATGGTTCAAATGCTTTTTATTAACAATTACCTATTAGGAGAGTAGTAGGTTCTACTTATGATCCCACAATTAAAATTGATTTCCATACAAAATCTTTATATTTTCTTAAAATGTTGCAGAAGGATAGTGTATGAGAGTAATTCATTGTGCATAAGTAGTCAACACTGTCAATAGGATTAGGACTTTACCTATTCAGTAAATTTTCATTTCATATTAATTTAATAAAATCTTTTCTTTTAATGTATCTGAACCTTTCTTCTCTAAATAAATTATTCTGGGATTTCATGCATAATTACTGACATAATGAATATTTATGTCTAGAAAATAAGAAAGAAAAATATTCATCAATATCTTTTACAAAGTCCCAAAATTTACCTTTTATGGAATATCATAAAGTGTTCATGACCATCAGGACTGGCTGTCCATTCACCCTGGAAGCTTCTGAGGAACTGCATGGAGTAAGTGGGTACCGTGGCTGCAGAGTGTGTTGAAAGTTGGGTTCGGTGCACATAAATTGTGTCTGACTCGCAGTTAGATGGGTCTTTGCTCTGAAGGGCTGTAGAGATTAGTATCACAGGCTTTGTAGTCGCGTCTCCACCACATTTGGCATTCGGCAGTGTTCAGTCAACACTTCTGTATGGTGAGTTTGGGGGTGGTGGTACAGACTCCAGTTAAAAACATACTTATTCATTAATTCAACCAACAAAAACTTATCAAACATTGACACTCACTTTAAAAAAATGTTTTTATTGATATTTTAGAGAGGAAGGGAGAGGGAGGGAGAGATAGAAACATCAATGATGAGAATCATTGGTGGGCTGCTTCCTGCACGCCTCCACTGGGGTTTGAGCCCACAACCTGGGCATATGCCTTGACTAGGAATCGAACCAGCAACCTCTTGGTGCAAGTTCCAGTGCTCAACCACTGAGCCATATCAACCAGGCAACACTCACTTTTGAACTCTACTGGACCTGGCACTTTTCTGTTATTTCTCCCGCCTATGCTGCCTCATAATAAATTCACAAAATGTTTGTTTGAGAACTTGAGGAAAGTTGTGCCCAAGTTGCATGCTTTAGTCTCCTCTCCCCTAATTCTGGCCGATATAAAGGTCACAAAAAGAAATGATGAAAGTTATTACATATGGTTATGAACATGCGTATTAAAATTAAAATGCCTTTGTAGGTTTGAAGATTCAGGAATTGCATTCTCAATTCTCATTTAAGACTGAAAAATATGTGTGGGCATAGAATCTTAAGCATTTTAAATACTCAGGAAAAAATATAGCTTACAGAAACCAGAATGCCAATCCCCTTTTCGATACTTTTCTTGTGATAGCCAGGCTTTGTCCCATCACATTTCGCCTTCAGGGCCACATTCCCTTCGGGCATTTCTCCAGGCTCTGCCTCAGTGACCCAAGCCTCTGCTTTGCCTGTCCTCTGCAGACACTTTGACCCAGATGCAGTTCTTTCCCTTCTGTGACCTAGGATTGTCCTTTATTTCCTCAGCTCACCTGCCCATGACTCAGATTTCTATTTTCCTGGTAACTCTGGTCTGAAACAAAGATGTGGACCTCCTCCTTGTCATTATGAACCTATACCAGCCAAAAAATAAACCTATGTGGCCCTAGCTGGTTTTTCTCAGTGGATAGAACATTGGCCTGTGGGAGGGTCCTGGGTTCGATTCCTGTCAAGGGGACATACCCGGGTTCTGGCTTGATCCCCAGTAGGGGGCATGCAGTAGGCAGCAGATCAATGATTCTCATCATTGATGTTCTATCTCTCTTCCTCTCCCTTCCTCTCTGAAATCAATAATGATTTCATGAATGGACATACATTTGACAATGTAGTTGTTATGTCTTTTTCATGACTAAGAAAACTGCATTAGGTTAAGTATTATTTCGATGCTTGACATTAACACTCTGGGTAGGCATTTTGGCTTTACCAGATTGTTCTGTGCTTATTATCTTTCCATTTTGAAGAATATAAAAGAGGAAATTTAATCTTTAAAAAGTATCTTATCTGATATTTTAATATCTCTACATGAATTTTGAAAAAAAGAATCTTGCTGAAACCGGTTTGGCTCAGTGGATAGAGCGTCGGCCTGCGGACTGGAGGGTCCCAGGTTCGATTCCGGTCAAGGGCATGTACCTGGGTTGTGGGCACATCTCCAGTGGGAGATGTGCAGGAGGCAGCTGATCGATGTTTCTCTCTCATCGATGTTTCTAACTCTCTATCTCTCTCCTGTCCTCTCTGTAAAAAATCAATAAAATATATTAAAAAAAAAAAAAAGAATCTTTAGGAAAATGCCCTGCCTGTAGCTTGCCTCTGTGTGCCGAATCCATTCAGATGATATCGGGAGTAAGTGTGAAGAGCCAGGTTTCCAAGGGCTTGTTGTGCACACAAGCCCAAGCATAGGCTTTTAAAAGGACGTAGATTTGTTTAATGACGGGATGGACAGAGCAAGAGGAGTCACAGCAAGAGACAACAGAGAGCAGCCACAGTCTGAGATACTGGAGTTAGGGTTTTAACATATGAATCTGGGAAGGGCACAATTCCATAACAGTGATCTTTTCTGAATTTTACTCCTTGGAGTAACTGTCATTTCTGTTTTACTTTTCAGGTTCATTGATGGTTTTTTTTTTGTTTTGTTTTTTTGTTTGTTTGTTTTTGTGTGTGTGTGTGTATGTGTTGGTTTTTTTTTTTTTTGAGTTCTTGCAGGCTTGCTCTGTCAATGTCCATAGCCCAAACACTCACTCTAATAATCCTCACCAAGCAAACTTCACAGTTTAAAAAAATATATATTTTTATTGATTTCAGAGAGGAAGGGAGAGGTAGAGAGAGAGAAACATCAGTGATGAGAATCATTGATAGGTTGCCTCCTGCACACCCCCTACTGGGCATGGAGCCTGCAACCAGGACAAGTGCCCTTGACTGGAATCGAACCTGGGACCCTTCAGTATGCAGGCCAACACTGTATCCACTGAGCCAAACCAGCCAGGGCCCTCACACTGTTTTTAGTGGAAGTTCCCGGGGCTCAAGCTGGAGGCGAAAGCTCAGCCTCCCGATGTGCACCTGTCCCAGCAGAACAACAGCATCCCCATTACAGCCTCAAGGATGTAAGTGTAAACCCTTATCAGGCTGGGTTTATGGGTAGATTTCCTTTCTCTTCCCACCTCCCAGCAATTTGTGAAAGTATCAGAATATCATATCTATGGAATGCATTCCCTTTTGACTCCATAGGGCAATGGATTTGTTCTTTTTTGGTCCCTTTTATTATTTCAAAGAGGATTTGGGAGGGAGGAGAGGAAGATGTATGCTTTGTATGACATAGTGAGCTGGAAGTAAACTACACCATTTTAAATGATCATGTTTGCATTTCTATTTGTTGTTTTTGTAATAACATTTTGTACGTCGTTTTTTTTAATTTTTGAGAGTTGGCTATGAACTGGCCTGGGCTGTGGGCCCTTCATTTATGCATTAACGCTGATAATGATGATGCCTCTATCAGCGCTTTTAGGATGCAAAGAGATCAGCTCCTGACATGTAGCCGTCTCTCTGAAAACGTTAGTTTATTTGTCTGGTGCGAAGCCTCTAGCATTCTTAGTGGGCAGGAAGCTCCGCCCACTGCTCAGCTGTGCTGGCACAGAGGCTGCCATGCCCATCCATTCTCCTTCCTCACGTGCTTTGTGTGCAGCTCCCTGGGCTACTGAATATGTTCAGGTTGCTAGTTTGTAAAATTCCTCTCCTAAGAACTCACTTATATTAGAAAAGTTAATAGAAGTTCCTGCAAGACACGATTAAATAGCGTATGGTTGGAAAGGTTTTTCCTGTGCAGATATATCCTTTTCAGTTGATAAAATGCATTGTCTGAGAACATTGAACATAGGAAAAAATTCTCTATTTTAGTATTGTTTTTAAGTGGATCATATTTGATTCATATTGTTCTAATGTGCAGAGACCTTGCAAGGTTGAGGATTGTCAACTCACAGTTAGTGCAATAAAATCCTTGCAATGCTCCTGTGACGTTTCCATTCCTCCACCTCTTTTGCTCCTTCTCTTGTCCCCTTTACTCTCTGATGTGTCTCTTGGGCTTGGAGTACAAATCAGGATACACAGTGCGCCTTTGGTGCCTCCGTGGTGTTATGTGCCCAAGTCTCTGATCTGCTGGGATGTGTGACTACTGTTTCCAAACAAGTTTATGATCCGAGGTGAGGGAGAGATCTCCTATGTTGTGGGTCATTGACTTTCACTAGGATGGAGAATTAGATGGAATCTGAAGGCACATTATCTGTTAGATTTATAAACCCTGAGAATTTCAAGGGAAACATAATCCATATGTATCTCTTCTGTTTACAACTTTCCTTATCAAAATGTTATACTGTTAAGCTCAGAGGTGCCTAGAATGTCAGTTAAGCCTTTTAAAACCTCCGCATTTAATTGTGTAACTGGAGATCCTATTTTTGCAAGTAACACCCTCCATTCCTCAACATTTAGTTGTTTTTATCATCACACACACCCCACCCTCAAAAGGAATTTATATTAGTAAAAATGAGCTGAGGCGCCCTAACCGGTTTGGCTCAGTGGATGGAGTGTCGGCCTGTGGACTGAAGGGTCCCAGGTTCGATTCCGGTCAAGGGCTACGGGGACATTCCCAGTGCGGGGTGTGCAGGAGGCAGCTGATTGATGTTTCTCTCTCATGGATGTTTCTTACTCTCTATCCCTCTTTTCCTCTCTGTAAAAAATAAATGTATTTAAATAAATAAATAAATAAAAATGTGCTGAGGCTTTAATAGGCACAAAAAGAAAAGAAAAGAGAGAGACTCTCTCCCACCACTATTTTGACTATTAACCCCTTCCCCAACAATTTTTTTGTTAAAAACGTTTCTTTTTCAGATTACTTTTTTTTATTTTGGTTCTATATAGTATTTTTGATGCTGGTTATGAAAACAGTTTGTAACTCGTCTTCCTATAAACCATATTTTTTACCATATTTTCTTAGTATACTCGTCGACGACTGAAAAAGAACATTTTGTGAAAACGAGTATACACGTTTCTGCCGGGGAAGGGGTTAAATCTTAAGGTGAAAGAATACTGTAGAAAAATAGGTTGGTTGGTTTGTTTGTTTTTTCTAAAATGAGAACTTAATTTTTTAATTAGTTGGGATGCAGCTCTTACTGAAGTTGGAGGATTTTAGTTAGTAAGTGGAAACAGTGGGTAGAGGCCCTTAAACATTTCATGATAAAATCAACAAGAATTTGCATATTTTATAATTCAAAACTGATTTGGAACAATTTGAATGCCCACCTACCACCCCTTTGTGTTCTCTGATGTTACATAGGAGATGGGTTGTAGATGAATGATATTCTGCAGTCACTGGCATTGCTTCCAAAGGATTCTCTCACATTTGTTGCATTTTCTTGTAAATGCAAGTAAAGAAAATCAGAATCAGAATTGAAGAAAACGGGAAATTTCAGGAAACTAGTGGTCAGCTCTCCAATTTCTATTGTAAATTTAGTCTACTCTTGATACTTTTCTTATGCATGAATAATTTTTAAAAATATTTAAAATGGTATGAAAACATGAATGAGTTAAAAGGAAAAACATTGTTTTATATTCATGTAATTAAAATATTTTCAAATGTAGAGGTAAAACTTATTTTTTATTGAATTTAAAGGGCTGATATTGGTAAATAAAATTATATTGGCTTCAGGTCCACAATTGTATAATATATCATCTGTATATTGCATTATGTGTTCACCACCCAAGTCAAGTCTCCTTCCATCACCATTAATCCACTTTATACTTTCTTCTGCCTCTCCCAACTGTAATATAATTCCTAATAGTGTTGCTAATTATTATGAAATGACTTATAAAACTTTTGAATTTTGTTGTCTTATCTGTTGGAAGAGTTTCTGTGCATGACTGTATTTATAATTCACAAAAATGTGTGTTATGGGTAAATATTTTTACTTACTTTATAGTCCTACAAAATATTTGCTTAAAAACTGCATCACAGGTGATAGTGTGATTTCTATTGAGACTTTTCTTTCTTTCTTTCTTTTTGGTCTCTTTTGGTAAAATCTTAGATTTCAAATGGTACAGAGTCCAATCTAGAATTCACTTGTCTGACTTTTTTTGTGCCCCTAGGCTTCCAGTTGTAAATGCTTTCATTTGGACTCTGTTCAGTGACACTGGTGACTCAGGCACCTCCCTGAGCCTGTTTCCTGATGTATAAAAGAGGGGGATGAGAACTACATGCCTCACAGAGATTAGGTTCCTCCTCCAGTGCAGACTGCCTGCATCATGGGAAGGTGGCAGCCAATGACAGTCGTTGCTGTTGTTATTGCTACTCCTGCTGATAATGAACAACACATTTCCCAAGTCAGAACCTGTCCAACGGCCGTATTTGTTCTGTCAGTGAATGTACGTTGTTACTTGAAAGTCACACCTTGTCTTTGAGATCAGTGTCCTTTTTGCTTTCCTTTCCAGATATTTTACTAAAAAAGCAGTCGTTGATCTTACACTGTAAGTTATTGACAAAAAAAAGCTTCTATGACAGACTCAAGCTGAAGTTTGTCATTATGCTGAACAGATTCAAGTACAGATGGAAAAGCAACACTATTTTTAAGAGCATCATTTCCATTTCCGTGGGTTCTAACAAGAAGTGAGCACTGATGCCCCTGTTAACATTGCACGAGTTCCAAGTACGGGCCCTTTTCTCCTCTCATAGCCAGAAGACAATTCTAAAGTGTTAAAGTGAGAATTGTTCTTTTTATAAAAGTAAAGGAAATCAAAAATCAAATAAAATATTGCTGCCAAGGGAGAAGGCATTGGAGAACTGTGCAAAATCCCTCTGGGGCCCAGATTGTTGGTGCAGGAACAATGGGAAATCAGTCATGGCCTGAGGCTGATCATTGGCTTCTGCACCGAAAGGGGGAGAAAGACTGTTTTCGAAAGGGAAGCAAGCCCGGGGGCTGGTGTAGAGTAAGTTCCTTTATCCAGAAACAAAAGTCTGAGAGAATTAATACACAATTTACTAGGACCTGAGTGCCCTGTTATAAAGAAGGTTCCTTCCCCAGATAACAGACACAATATTATGAAATGTTACTTTAAGAAAATATTTTATAATATATTTCAGCCTTTTGAATATTAACTTTCCTTTCCTTCACAGTGATGAACATAAGGGGCTCTCCAGGGCCAATGAGCATCTGTCTGAAGCTAAAGATGGTGGTTTTCGGTAAGCCTAGAGATTGCTAATTCCCCCCTCAATTCCATCAATAATAGTAGAACTCTGTGTTTGCTTATATTTTTCCATTTCTATACTGTGTGAGTGGAAATGTAATAACATCGTTAAATGATTGCACTAAAGAAAATGGTTGTTTGAAAAGCGGCACTGCCATTAGCTAACTTGAAATGTTCCCTTGAATCTTTGTTAACAATCTGGCTGCTATGGATGGAAGGCGGTTTATAGGGGTCAGACAATAATGCAGAGAACTGTGGTCTCCGGTTTTTCTGTAACTGTTTGAGTGGAAGTTGAAGAATCCCTGTGAGTGGATCCTGAACGTACTGTAAAACCCCTTTCAGGAAACTCAGATTGCTAGGTTTGGAAATGAGCATTGTGTAGCTACCAGGGAAGTGAGGTATTGCCATTACACTAATATTTAAATGACATAATTGGGAAAGGTTGGGTAGAGAAGAGATTTAAGTATTTTACTAGAAAACTCTAGCAAAAGTCGATATTGGAAAGATCAGATGAAAAATGGCCTTTTCCCTTGCCTTCCTCCCCAAGTGTGTGCTCTCCAAGATGGAGTACTCCTCTGTTTGGCCCTAGTTTATGCCACCAGCTTCACAGAATATGTTTCTCTTCTTTATCAGTCAAAGCAGAGATCACATTGGAGCAAGGGAAACAAAAAAGAGAAACCCAGTCAATTCATGGCTACCTCATGCTATGCCAGACATAATCATTAGACTTTTGCTCAACTTATTGGGGAAAAGTAACTTAAGACTTTTACTTGACAAAGTTTGTCATTCAACTTGACAAAAAATACAGGGTGGGGCAAAAGTAGGTTTGCATGGAAAATAATACAATACTTAATAAATAACAATGCAAGAATAGACTCTGTGTTTTGCATCCTCACACCTGTAAGCCCCTTTTGCTCACCTTGTATTTAACCACTGATGCCAAACAGGTGCAGCTCAGGTGGACTAGAAGGAACAGGGAACTGGGACTGTGGACAGAGCCTGGCGTCTGGCTTTGATGCCCCCATGGAGCTCACTGTGCAAATCGGAGGATATCACATAATGTGATCAAGCCTCAGTTTCCCCCTTTGCAAAGTGGGTTGGATGAGGGGTTCTTTATGATCTGTTTGGGTTCTAAAATTATGTGACTCTTTTTTCATGTTCAGAATGTTAGTGATTGTCATAAATAAGTTCCACATAAGGGGCTCTGGAATTTCCGAAGAAATTGCTTCTGACGTTGAGCTTCAGGGAGGACGTCATGGGTGGTAATTTCACACTTGGAGAGGAAGGCAGATATCTTTGGGTCGGAGGGAACTGCAGAGTGGAAGCAGAGAATGGTGAGGCCATTACAGGGAACAGGAGGTTAAACATTTTAAAAGCCTTGTTCTTTTTCTTTTCAAGGAAGACAGCCTCTTAAAAACAAAGGAAACAATAATACCTCTCTAATAGAAAGCCTTAAGCAAAGGGAATCAAAGATTAAAGTAAAAGGTTATAAGTTATAAGTAAGAAAATAAAACTCAGGCATCATTCTAACATGCAGAGATAATTACTGTTAATATTTTGATATTTCATGCACTTCCTGCTAATCTTTATTTTATGCATAAATGTACATATATTTGTATAATTGTGCTCACATTGTACACATTATTTCATTACCTGTTTTAGAAGATAATATACCACATGGGGTTGCTTCTTCCTGGCTCCTTTGTCAGAGTCAGCTTTGTTCTTGAGTGGACACTAATAGATCTCAGGAGGAAATGAATGCTTAGATCTATGACCCTAAAGAAAAACCCTGTCCTGAATTTTGTGGACCCTCCTAGACTTAGTGAAATGGTCATCAGTACGCTCCTGCCCAGGGCAGGCATGCTGAGTACTGGGTCCTGAGTCTGTTCTAACACCTGGGAATGCAGAGACCTTCCCTTCTTCTCTGGGTGTGCACAGAATGCAGGGCAGGCCGAGGATGAGTCCTGAGAGTGAGAGAGAAAGGGGATGGGTTGGGAGAGGCTGACCATGACCTCTCTCCCACTGCACTGAGGCTGGGGACAGGAGTGCCTGCTGAGTGACACGTGCTCCATGAGGGCCCTCAGGCACTTACTCTCCTGTGGTTTCTTCAGAATTTGCCAACTAGAAGCGTAAGGTATCAAATGGCAGACAATGTTGTGTATTTCCCAGGCTCTGCTCGATGCTTAGTAAATGATGAATAAGATGCTAAAGCTTATTTTGGTCTACCAATGATTAGCTTTTTACACCCTAAGATGTTGCTTTTGGGCATTGATGAGGTTTAAGTTTAATTATTTTGTGATGAGGTTTTGCCGTCTTTTAGCACCCTACATGTGTTTGGAGGGTGGTTGGTATGGATTGGGTTTCAGTCTGAGGATGTGGAGGGAATCAGCCAACATGACCCTTGGTCATACTGGTATCAAGGCCACCCAGCCAGATTCTGGGACACAACTCTGTGTTCTAGGTTGATTTTTCTTCTTTCTTATAGTTATATATTCTTTATTTTGTGCCCTTATATTCCTTGATTTCTTTTAGGCTGACAAGTTATTTTCAGAAGTCAACTTGAAAAATATGTTTTTTTCTAATTTGAGACTAATTCTCACCACACTCCATTTCTTCTTGCTTTTCTCTTAAGAGAAAACATTTGCTGTTTTATTCGTGCAGTTTTGATATCTTTTTTTTCATCCTCCCCTGAGAATATTTTACCCATTGATTTTTAGAAAGAGTGGAAGGGTTGGGAGGGAGAGAGAAAAAGAGAGAGAAACATCAATGTGAAAGAAACACATTGATTGGTTGCCTCCCTCAGGCACCCTGACCTGGAATCAAACATGCAACACAGGTATGTGCCCTTGACTGAGAACAGAACCCTGGATCCCATAGTGGGCAGTCCAGTGCTCTGTCCACTGAGCAACACCAGGCAGGGTTCAATTTTTATATCTTTGAATTAACCTTTCATAAGCACAGAAAAAAATAGGCTACGTAAAGCCTCAACTGCAGCATACACATTTACAGCTTTTTGCTTAATGTGGAAAATATTTCGTTCTACTCAATGGTAAGGCTTCATTTCAAGGGCACTCTCTGGGTGATGCAGATTCTTGGATTCCTCTGTGTTTTGCTGAAACTCATTATGCGCCTGAATCACTAAAGGGAGGATGGGTGTTTTTTTATTGCTCAATGGATGTCACTTGCAGTAAAGTTCAAGTAGCAAACAAAGCTCAGAGAGAATGGACAAGAGGGTGTTATCTACCAGTGGCATCTTCATTGTGAACCATTGTATATTCACAATAAAGGCAGCAGGCAGACTCTGCTGTAAGGAACCCTGATCTCCATTTAGTTCATCAGACTATTGTGGGTGTGTCATTAACATAAGAGTGACCTGCATGAGAGCCAGTTTCTTTGTTTTGTATCTACATATGAATCTGCTGCTGAGAATACTGTGAAACTAATGCAGAAAGTCATTTGTTATGGGAGGATACAGTCAAAAGGGCTAAAAATGCTCAATCTAGATATCAGACAGAAAATAAGGACTTGTTCACAAAGCCTCCTTGACAAAAGGACAAGCTTTTTCTTCCTCTGGTTCTTTACACAAATGACAATCTCAGTTTTTTGGTGGATATATTATTATCACTGACATTAATAAAATCAAATGTTAATATAAACTTTATGCCAGTTTTTTTCTAGGAATGACTCATAGTTGTAAGAAAATTAACATGTTCAAAAAGCTCAAATAAAGAGGGAGATGAAAAATACTGGGATCCTGTGGAATCTGAGAAGAGTTAGTAAGTGGAGTTGAACTTCTAATCCCGAGGTCAAGAGCCAAGCCTCCTTGCTCTGTCTTCCCCTCCCTGTGAGTGTTTCTCCATCCCTCTCTCTCTGAGTCAGCTCTCTGTGCGTGTCCATCTTACGCAGGGACCTGTGGGTATCTTATTGACTTCTCATGCTCTTTTAGCTCAAATGCCTACATCTGATGGCTCAGGCTTTCAGGCTTCAATTCCAAAACCCTTCTGGAGAAATCAGATTGATTATTAGCGATTCATTGGGGGGATGTAGGTTTGCATTCCTGAGTAATCAGACATGTTCAAGAATTGTGGAGTAGGGTAATGTAGACTTGGGTGTGGCTGGAGCAGGCAGTGATAAGCATATCTAGTATTGCCTCTATAGTATGTCTGAATCAATGGCCTGAAAGTTTTTTCACCATGACTCACAGGAAGAAATACATTTTCAAAAAGTTCTGTCCCAGCATAAATCTGTATTTCTTTCTTTAAAAATCCTCACCTCAGGGTATTTTTTCTATTGATTTTTAGAGAGAGTGGAAGGAAAGGAGGGAGGAGAGGGAGAGAGAGAAACATCCACGTGAAACACAAAGATTGGTTGCCTCCCAAATGTACCTGTGGAACTGAGGATCAAACCTGCAGCTCAGGTACCTGTCCTTGACTGGGAATTGAACCCGTGATGCTTTGGTCTGTGGGACAATGCTTTAACCACTAAACAAAACCAGTCAGGATTGTGTATTACTTCTTGAAGCAATACTTCCTCTTATTATGATACACTCTGATATTTCTTGTTCAATTTCTTTCTATCCCAATCCGTTCCATTAAATAAAAGCATGCTGCTCTTGTCTCTTTAAATTGATTTCTTTCTCCACTAATGAGTTTCAAAAGCACTCAAAAGCACTGGTCTGTACTTTCTTTGATATTGTTTTTCTTTGTGGCACCTATAATTATAATGAGGTCCCTGTTGTTTTTTAGTTTATACTTTGCAGGCAATAACACAATTAAATTGCCTCCCTTGTTACATTTCAGTCCATATTTAAGCAGAGACTGTCCATCTTGTTTACCCTCCCTTCCCCAAGTTCCTGGCTCATAATAGATGTGCAATTGTATACACACTGATGAATGGGAAAATGAGGACCCAGCAGATGGCACCTTAATGGGCTTACCTGGTTCTTTGCAATAAGGAGCCTCAGACACATATAAAACTGGCCTGTCTGATGTTGCTCTGCAGATAGAAAAAAGCAGATGGAAAGGTCCAGCAGGAGATTCTGGGGAGCAAGGAGGGCAGGCCGAAGAGGGAGGTTTCCAGTAGTCCTGACAGCTGTCTGAAATTCTCCACCAGGAATTCACTGTGATGGGGAAGCATCAATGGCCAGGCTGATCTCAGATGCCTTGGTTCTTCATAGAACATTTATTCCACCAAACTATAATTTTTTTTTCCGTTGGATCTTCAAAATGTTACTTCCAATATTTGCATTATCTTTATAGCTGATGGTAAAGAAAGGTAGAGATAGAACCACATAACACCTGCTATGAGGCCTCCTGGTACCTGCTATCCAATGAGACAGACGTCTGGCTGGGAGAGCTCTGTGCTCTCTCCTCGCTGCCTCCTCCTGGCAAGTCCCTGACTCCATCATGTCAAGATTCATGGAACCACTTCTGCAACCAAAGGCTCCTTTGTCTCCAGCAGTTGTTTAAAAAATGACTTCTTATCAATGGCTCTTTTCAATGACGTCACACACTTTCTTTTCCGATTTGCCAAGCTTATGACTCTATAGGACAATGTAACAAACAATGACAGTGGTTCCTTCTATAGACCCACTGAATGATCTGGGAGCACAGAACTGTATTTTTATTGAAAGCGATTTGCCAATTGATAAGCTTTCTACCATAGCTCCCTGGCATCCACAATGCAGGATTGAGAGGACTATTACTTTAACACTCAGCCTGTTCAGGTGCTTCCAAATATGAATTGACAAGGTGAGAATACTACACTTTTCAAAAAACCAACTTAATATTGAGTTAAAATTGTCAAAGTACAATTTAAATAATTATAAATAGGATTTGGCATAGGCATTTATTGTCCATGCACAGGTACAACTCCTGGGAGGAGATTTTACAATTAGGCCGGAGTTTCTCACCCTTGTCCTGTGGCAGGTGTAGAGGAGGGATGAGGAAGTTTCCTTCAGCTGTAAACAGCCTCTGAACCTTAATCAATGCATATATCAGACATGCAGCAGGGATGCGTTTTGTACTCAAAGGAATTCAGTTCAACGCTTTGGGGCAACAGCCCTTTGCTCTTCAGTTCAATCCCATTTGTTTCCTTCAAGCAAGTGGCTCTACTTTTTCTGAGGCTGGGATTCTTGGTGTCTAGTGTGCAGAAGTATCATGAAGGAACTTTTATCTGAGGTCCTACTCGTTCTCCTGGCACTCCCCAGAAGTTTGCCAATCCTCCTAAGGCCGGTTGGAGAAAAACGCAGGTCACTATTTGTAGTTCAGGATATATTCAAGTAAAGAGATCATGAATGCACACACATGACTATAATATTTTCTCCCTATGCCTGTCTGTCTGTCTGTCTCTCCAAATACTTTGTCATTGTGAAGGTATGTTCAGCTAATGAGTTTCTTTTAATTCATGAAAAAAAATAAGATACATGTTTCTGGGTGTTATTCATTGATCATATAAAACAAATTATGTACAGGTTAATCTATACTACTTTAAAGTATCTTTTGATAGGAGTGTGGTTTATCTTAAAAACAGCTGTTTTAGGATATGTACTTAAATGTTTATAGAAAAAAATGACTGATTTGCTTTAAACATGAGCTGGAGTAGGAGGGTAATGAGTGGGATTACAGATGAGACAAACTTGGCCAGGTGCATAGCAGTTCCTCTCTTTCCCATGTATATTTGAAAATGTCCAGTGAAAAGTAAAGTGCGTATATGTGTGAGTTGCACACACCTCTGCCCTCTACTCCCACCCTCACAGTGAGAACCTGCTCTGTCAATGTGCAGAGTAGGGCAAATGTAGGTTTGCAGTTATTCATGTGGAAAATAATACAATAATTAATAATAATACAATAATGAATTCTGTATTTTTGCGTATTCACAATTGTAAGCCTACTACTGCCCCACCCTGAATAGTCAACCTCTTAGGTGAACTTTTCCTTGACCAAATCAGACACACTTCTGAGGGCATTGTAGCCCTCTCAAGTGGAAGATATCGTTTTCACTTGCCCATTAGGGTCAGGAGACTACTTCTCACTGATGTGTACAAGCTATTCTTTACCTTCCTCCTTGAGGAACTAAATCTCCCCAAACTCTTTTCAAATGTTGCTCTCCCATTCTATGTTGGCCAGGTGCATAGCAGTTCCTCTCTTTCCCATGTATATTTGAAAATGTCCAGTGAAAAGTAAAGTGCGTATATGTGTGAGTTGCACACACCTCTGCCCTCTACTCCCACCCTCACAGTGAGAACCTGCTCTGTCAATGTGCAGAGTAGGGCAAATGTAGGTTTACAGTTATTCATGTGGAAAATAATACAATAATTAATACATGATGATTCAGAAATAAACTGTTTCATGTACTAACAACTGTAGACCTACTTTTGTCCACTCCACCGTCTGCCATGCGGTGTGAACGTGGGTCCTCATGCCTGCGCCTCACCTTCTGATTACTCAGGGGTACTGCAGTGCACACATCTCTTCCCAGGAGGATTTGACCATGTTTCTAATTCATTTCCTTTCCATTAAGTCTCGATCGCAACAGAACAGGTGCCACAAGCTGAGGATCAGGTGAAACTCGATGAAAATAAATGCAGAAACCCCCAGTCATGTCGATTCTAATAAAAGCAGAAGGAACATCTAGTCACCCATTTCCTTTTAGGAAATAAAGTTGTCAACAGGGTTACAGCCCTGCTATCCAACCTGACTACAGATTGCTTGGATTTGCCTCTACTGCTCCTTGGATGCTGTTTTATCACACTAACATGTACTCCATGATCCCATAGACTGACCATGTATAGAAAACTGCAAATATTTATAAAATATACGTGTGTGTGTATATGACAAAGTTTTTGTCATAAAAATTTTGTATTTAAGACATGCTTACTAAAAGGTATTTCATTGATATAGGTTTAAACTTTACTTAGTTTATCAGAAGGCTTGTGTCACATCTAACTGGTTATTAGAAAACCAGTTTTTCATGTAGAACTTTTCAGAAAAATGTCATAGTAACTGGGAATCCTAAATGCTGGAGGCTAGGAACAATAGTAAGCTTAATAAGTGCAGGAAGTCCATCAAAAGGTTGATGGACACCTTCGGCAGGGCTGGAAACCTGCATGTCATTACCTGCTGATGGAACAGCAGAAGGCAGTTCCCCAACTGGATCATCTTCTCATTGCTTACCAGGCCTTACCTTTGATAAGTGTATCTGCTTTCTTAAGGGCAAAATGTGTGAATAAAAGGCCCTGGGTGTGGAGATTATAATTTAGTCACTAGAATTAAGTTTTCCTCTGGCCCTCCAAAATGCCTTCAAAATTCATATTTCTTCTCTAGTCTCTTTAATCCATTTATGCACAACAACGGCACCTAAAAAGGAAATTTTTCTTATTCTTCCACATTTTGAGTTTTCCCCATACTGTCTCTTTGAAACCCATCCTCACCTCTTTGCCCACAAGCTTCTGTTCCCCCTTCCAGGGCCACCTTAGCTCAAGTTGCCTGCTTTCAGGTGTCTTTCCCAGGGGCTCAAGGCTGCAACAGGAGGCTTCCACTCTTAAAGTTTTGATTGATTTCAGAGAGAGGAAGGGAGAGAAAGAGAGCTAAGGATCAGGTGAAATGTTCTATGAAAATAGAGAGTCATTGATTGGCTGCCTCCTGCAAGCCCCACACTGGGGATCGAGCCCGCAACCTGGAGAAGTACCCAGTACCCTGACCAGAAATCGAACTGTGACCTCCTGGTTAATAGGTCAATGCTTAACCACTGAACCATACTGGCCAGACACCCACTATTTTTCTGTGGACGAAAGGGGCCACATGCTGGCCTGACCAGCTCAGGGGAGGCCTGCATGGCAGTCTTGCAAACTCAGAGACCTAAAGTAACCACAAAGGATGGTCTGAAGTTAAACTTTAACTAAAGCAGGTATGGTGGGCAGTTACATTCTAGGCCAGTATCTTCACTGACAAGGTCAACCTTTACCTTAACTGAGCCTGTCTTTTTGCATCTATGATAACACAGCCTTGAAATGTCTGGGTAACTTGTAACTTCCCTGTTTCTGGAGCCCCTGGGGCACAACCTAATGTGCTGGGCGCCAGGACAGATACAACAAATCCCTTCATTATCATGTTAATTGACCCTGCACCCACCTAAGTATGTGTCCATCATTTTACTTCTTATCCAATCCCAGGGGTTTCCCTGCTTTGCTTTATCCCTCCTCCTTAATCTATCACAATGAATTTCATGTAACCCATCTATGTCCCTCCTTTGATTGCAAATGTATAAATACAAATGTAACCGCCATTCTCCAGACCATTATCTCAATTCGTTGAGGCTCTGCTTCCTGGCATATGTTGACAGTTTGGCTCAAATAAACTCACAAAAATTCTTTACAGGTTTCAATGGGTTTTTTTTTTACGTTAACAGTTCTTATCTCCTTGTGTTGTAATAGCTATTTTTGCATTTTTTCTATTATAAGCTCCTGGAATGCACATATTTAGAAACTCATTAAATTGTTGGGTTGAATTGTGTCTTCAAAAAGCTGTTGAAATAATGGGGAGATTTCAACTAATAAACACAAAAAGTAAGAAAATGTCAAAGTTGAGGGAAATGTTAAGTGAAAAAATGACCCACCCCCCAAAGTAAGCTCTAAATACAACTTGCTTTTTGGGAAAGATTACATCAGCTTCATAAGAATCAGTGGCCATTTCTCCTCTGTTGTCACATCCAGTTGGAAAACTGCGTATAATAGTCACATTCAATACAAACTTGAACTCCTTCAGAATGTAAGTTGATTTTCTTCTTTGCAACAAGATACAGGTTACTTTAGTACTTCATAATAGAATAGAAAAATGACTTAGGCCCACAACATGAAAAATATACCAGGAAAGAAAAAGATTTTACAGATAAACCGTAATCCTACACTAAGCCAGAGCCTCACAAGATGCTGGGTAAGAATAATGTGCTTCCCACACTGAATCCAATAGCCTCATAAACAACAAAATCCAAGTTTAAATCATCCACATGAACTTGTAATTGAAATTTAAAAAATGGGATTTAATGTAGGGAAGGGAACAGGAATAAAATGTTTCAACTATAATAGCTATTGAACAAGTTAAAAAAAATTAGTTGAGAATGACTGTTAATACTGGGTAGTTTGCAAACATCTCCAGAGAGCAAAACCTCTCACGAGCCTCAGTTGACAGTGAGAGAGAAAGTATCATACTAGCCTCAGAAAGAGGACTAGTCAGCAAAGAGGATATGGGATGACATTTTAAATGATAAAATGCGTCCTATGATGAAAGTTGTAAGTATGGGTCTATATTTTCTCCCTCCCTCCCTCCCTCCCTCCCTTCCTAGTGCTAGATTCAAGTTTTGGGGAAATAATGATGAAGCCCAGATCATACGCAGAGAACTAATCAGGTGTCCAATTCCAAATATGAAGGCTCTTCTTTTTATTTAAGTGCATTCCATTTTACTACATGTTATTCAACACCAGGTGGCTAAAGGATTTATTGATGTGCTGACTTGTGAACGCCTTTACCATGGTATGAGTCAGGAATGCTGGGAGTCCCCAAGTGGTTTGTACAAATGACCTTTGGCTTTTCCATTGTCAGAGGTCAGCATTTGGTGTGGGGTTTGGAGCTGATACTAACAGGAGTTTTCTTATCTCTCTCCATATGCCAGTAGCAGGGCAGAGAAGCGCTTGGTCAGACAAAATGCAATCGAACGCCATTAGTTCTGTAGTAGGTGCTTTCTGGTGGACCCTCAAGGCGCTGAGTGGGGGTGCACTGACGTTTTCCCTGTGAGCAAGAGGCAGCTTTTTCCTGATGAGGCAGCTCCCAATTCTTACCCGTGTTCTTGGAGTTCAGAGTCAGTGTGATTCCAGGTACAGACAGCAGATGGAGCAATTTATTTACTGGTCTACTCCATCTCTTACAAACAGTCCTTAAAGATTTGATGTATCTATCTATCCACGTGCAAGTTTAACTGTGTCTCAAGACTTTCCATATATTTAGAAACAAGATATTAGACATAGTTTATTTCATTTTAAAAGAAAAGCAAAATTTATTTGTTAGTGTTTAATGGGGACTCTGCATTCTGAGAAGGAAGACCTGAGAGAAGGCAGACACTTCTCTCCATCAGCTTCCTCCTGCAACTCATGACCACACACCCTGCAGACCAGCATGAAGCTGGCTTAAAGGTGCCCGGGGACTCAGCAGCGCAGCTGTAATGTTGACAGCACAGGAATAACTAATGTTGAAATTCTGATTTAGGGAACAGACTCCACTGGAACTTTCAGGTTGAAATGTATGGAATCATGGCAGATATTGGACCATCCATCCTCTCTGGTCAGTGGAGGGCGGTTTTCTGTAGGAGGTGACGGATAGCTTTATAGGATTTGGGGATGCAACAGAATGATATTGTCCCCTGGAGGTCACACTTACCAACCAAAGGGTAATAACTTTTATTGCAAGCATGAAAGAGTCCATAAATGTTTCATTAAATCCTTAAAAATGTGCAGTTATCAATTCTCCACCCTCTTTTGATTCCTGGCTGCCACGCTGAAATGGATGAAGAATTCCTGGGGAAATATGATTGTGTTGAACCTGTAATATTTCCCAGTGGGATCATCTGAACACATGTGGGTTTTAGTAAGATTGTTCTCAGGAAATTTCATTATTTTAAATGCGAGGCTCTGCCTCTAAATCCCACCTTAGTCTTTCCCTCTCCCAATGTGCTCCTGCCGGGCAGCAGGCAAGGTGGGGACAGAAGCCACTGCATTTCCTGGGGACCCTCCTTTACACAGTGTCTGTGCAGGGCTGGCTGGTGCTGGGCTGGTGCGTTAGACAGAGACACGTCCTTGGGGCAGAGAGGCTGCAGTTGCTGACCAGAGGGAGGATATTGTTCAGTTGGGCAGAGCTGCTGTGGGGCAGGTTCTGGGTGTGTCTGAACAGGTAGGGATGCTCTTACCATCCCTATCATCACAGAAAACAGACAAAAGTTCAGTTTGTCAGGCTATAGGACAACAGTTCGAATTACATAATCCTTAAAAAATATAGTTCCTCTTTTCAGGGTCACATTGTAATTAACAAAATATTGCAAAATCCAAGTCCCTTCAGGGCTCCATTTAATGGGTAGAGCACAGAATCAAAAAGGTAATAAAGAGATTCTCACCACAAAGAGGTGCTTGAATTTTGCATCTGAATAGCACTCAGCTGGGATCACCCAAAACATCTTTTTTCTTCTTGATTCTTCCAAAAGGACCTTCTTCTTTTGCTCTTCTTTGGCATCCTTACTCTGCATAATTCACTGTCAGTGCTGTTTCTGCTGTGAGCCAAAACCACACCCCAGCCACAGGCATCAGGTTAGAGTCGCAGACATAGAAAAGGAGTGAGCGGAAAGAGCACATGTATGGGAAGCGGGGGACAGTTGTCAGGCAGCAGTCCCATCGCTGAGCCTGAACCACAGCAGGTGCTTGCTAAGCACGCTCTGGAGACCGAATGCTTGTTCAGCACGATCTGTGGGTGTGTGCTGTCCTTGAGCAGGTGTGTGTCTAGGGCAGGAATCGCCAAAATTTTATTTAACTTGTTTCTTTTAAAATTAACTAAATTATACATGTATTACACAAGTACATGGTCTTTTTAAAAAAGTGAAGCTCTTCAGGGAAGGGTAAGATTCTCTTGGATCTTTTCCATCCTGTACCCTCCTCTCCACTTCCAGAGTTTGTCCAGGGTTTAATGATACATTTACATACCCACAGGGGGCAGAAGTAGGCTTACAGTTGTGGACATGGAAAATAATGCAAATTAATACATAATAGAAGAATTAACTGTGTTTTGCATACTCACAGCTGTGAACCTGCTTTTGCCCCACTCTGTATAAAGAATGTATTGGGGGGAAAAGATATTATATTGTAATTTAAAAATATTTACATAGCCCTGGCCAGTGTGGCTGGATAGGTTAAGCATCTTCCCGTGCACCAAAGCATTGCGGGTTCCATTCCTGATGTGGGCACATACCGAGGTTGCGGGTTTGATCCCCAGTCAGGTGCATACAGGTGTATACAAGAGGCAACCAATCAATGTTTCTCTCTCACATCCATGTTTCTCTCTCTCCCTCTCTCCCTTTCTCTCTAAAATCAATAAAAAAGAGAAGGACAAAAATAGTTGCATAATAGCTGTCATAGGGTTCAGTGCTTTCTTTCCTCACTTATGATGTATCTTAAAGATCCAGTCCTATTGTTAGGATAGATCCAGACGAAGGAAGAAAGGGAACAATTTCTGAGGGCACTCTGCCAGGCCTGTGTGGAGGAGAGGGCATAGAGATACAATAGAGAAAAGAAACAAAATAAAGCAAAACTCGGTAGTCCTGAATTTGGATTGAAAGTGTCAGTGTGAGCTCACAAATATGGAGAGAGAGCAAGCTAGAGACCTGCTAAGGTCTAGAAACACAGAAAGGCTCAGGAATAATGCATGTTCCTAATGCCAGAGAAGTGGTCTTTATTTTTTTATTATTCAGTTACAGTTGACATCCAATATATTAGCTTCAGGGGTAAGGCATCCAGATTACTTGTGAACATTTCCCTGATAAGTCTAGTGTCCATATTTATTAGATTACTAGGGGCCCAGCGCACAAATTTATGCATGAGCAGGGTTCCTGGGTCTGGCTGGTGATCAGGGCTGATCTGCGGGGCGACCAGCAGAGTGATCAGGGTGCCCCTTCCCCTGGCACCTGCCTTGGCTGGCCAGGGGGCTGGTGGCAACTCCTGCATTGAGCATCTGCCCCCTGTTGGTCAGTACACATCAAAGCGACCTGTTGTTCCACAAGTCATTCTGCCATTCAGTCGAATTGCATATTAGACTTTTATTATATAGGACTAGAGGCCCAATGCACGAAATTCATGCAAGGGCCTTGGCCCTGGACCCTACTGCCGCTGCCATGGCTGGGGATCTCTGCTGCCTCTGCCGTGGCCCCCGCCCACTGTGCTTTGTCCAGAAGGAAGGATGTCTGGTCTAATTAGCATATATTACCCTTTTATTATTATACTAGAGGCCCGGTGCACAAAAATTTGTGCACTCAGGGGAGGAAGGGGGGGTCCCTCAGCCTGGCCTGTGCCCTCTCGCAGTCTGGGACCCCTCGGGAGATAATGACCTGCTGACTTAGGCCTGCTCCCCGGTGGCAGAGGGCAGGCCCAATCCCTAGGTGTAGACCTTGGTCAGGCTCAGAGCAGGGCTGATTGGGGAGTTGGGGCGCCGCACCCTGTCATGTACAGAGCA
>NW_006293349.1:456788-458333 GCF_000327345.1 Myotis davidii
GTTTCCTCCAACATTCCTCCAACACTGAGGCAAGCAAGCCTCATGTTAGCTTCAAGCTGCCTGGCTGCCGGCCGCCATCTTGGCTGACATTTAATTTGCATATCTCGCTGATTAGCCAATGAAAACGGTAGCGGTCGTATGCCAATTACCATGTTTCTCTTTTATTAGTGTAGATATTATTGACTATAGTCTTTATGCTGTACTATTTTGTAACTGCCAGTTTGTACTTCTCAATTCATCACCTTTTCCATCCAGGCCCCCAATCCCCCACCCATCTGGCAACCATCAATTTGTTCTCTTTATCTGTGAGTCTGTGTCTGTTTTGTTTATAGATTGTCTGTCTGTTTTATTTTATAGATTCTACATATAAATGAAATCATATATGATATTTGTCTTTGTCTGACTTATTTCACTTGGCATGATACCCTCTATGTTGTCATAAATGATAAGATGTCACTCTTGTTTATGGATGAGTAATACTCTATTGTATATATGTGCCACAGAATAGTATTTTCCACTACAGGGCACCAGGGACAAATGGCTTTGGAGTGTTAACATAAAAACATTCAAACCTGTAAAGAATTTTTGTGAGTTTATTTGAGCCAAACTGTCAACAATTGCCAGGAAACAGAACCTGAACAGATTGGGATATTGCTTCGGAGAATGGGTGGTTTCTCACCTTGTTTTATACATTGCAATCCAAGGAGGAAATGTGAGTGGGTTACAGGAGACCCACTGGTGATAGATGAGGGAGGCAGAAGAAAGCAAAGCAGGGAAATCTCTGGGATTAGATAAAAAGTAAAGTGAACACATACTTCTGTACCTAGATGGGTACAGTATAGTTAACAGCCAACAATTAACATGATAACAACAATAAAGGAATTTATGGTCTATGTCAGTGATGGCGAACCTATGACACGTGTGTCGGAGATGACACGCGAACTCATTTTTTTGGTTGATTTTTCTTTGTTAAATGGCATTTAAATATATAAAATAAATATCAAAACTATAAGTCTTTGTTTTACTATGGTTGCAAATATCAAAAAATTTCTATATGTGACACGGCCCCAGAGTTAAGTTAGGGTTTTTCAAAATGCTGACATGCCGAGCTCAAAGGGTTCACCATCACTGGTCTGTGTCCTGGCGCCCAGGACATTTGGTTGTGCCCTGAGGGGTCCACAAAAAAGGAGGTTACAAGTTACCCTGACATTTCACAGACATGTTACAGATGCAAAAAAACAATAGGCTCAGTGAAGGTAAAGACTCACTTTTATAAACTGCTTTTAGTTAAGTTTTAATTTCAGACCACCCTTTGGGGTGATGTTAGGTCTCTGAGTTTGCAAGGCCACTATGCAGGCCTCCCCTGAACTGGTCAGGTTAGCATGCGGCCCCTTTTGTCCACAGGAGAAATGGCTACTTCCAACTTGAGCTCTGAGCCTCAGTAGCCATAATAAAAAGAGACAACTAGGCATTGTTTCACCTGATTTAAAAGAAATACAACTGTAGACTTGAAAAAGGCATGGCCCCTAGTCTCATCAAGCCTCT
>NW_006293349.1:459362-471093 GCF_000327345.1 Myotis davidii
TTATTTTACTTAGCATAACACTCTCAAGATCCATGCATGTTGTTGCAAATTATAATATTTCATATTTTTATGGCTAAGTTGTATTCCATTATATATGTATATATATGTGTCACATCTTCTTTATCTAATCATCCATCAATGAACATTTAGATTATTGTCATGTCTTGGCTATTGCAAATAATGCTGCAATAAACAAAGCCATGTGTATATCTTTATGAATAGTGTTTTCATATTTTTCAGGTTAATACCCAGCAGAAGAATTGCTGGGTCATATGGTAATTGCATTCTTAATTTTTTGAGGAACCACCATACTGTTTTCCATACCCGCTGCACTAATTTACATTCTCACCAACAGGAACACCTGATTTTTGTATGTTTATTTTGCAGCCTGCAACTTTATTGCATTCACTGATGAGTTTTAACTGTGTTTTGGTGGAGCTTTTAGGATTTTCCCTATAAGATCAGGCCATCTGCAAACAGAGCTCTTCCTTTCCAATCTGGATGCCCGTTTCTTGTTCTTGCCTAATTGCTCTGGCCAGAACTTCCAGGCTATGTTGCATAGCCACAGTGAAGTGGGTGTCCTCGTCTTGTTCCTGGTCTTAGAGAAAGAGCTGCCAGCCTTTCACCATTGAGTATGGTATCTGCTGTGGGCTCATTGCGTGTGGCTTTATTTATTATGTGGAGGTACCGCTGTCTGTACTGGATTTGTTGAAAGTTTTTGTCATGAATGTGTACTGAATTTTTCAAGTGCCTGTGTTGGTATCTGCACATTTGAGTAAGAATCTCATAGACTTTCTAGGTCCCCTTTGTCAGAGACAGGCCTTCACGAGTCAGTGGGGCTCTGGATCACGGGCAGGGGGTGGGGGTTGGGAGGTCAGCTAGCAGTGTCCTTGAGTAGGCGGGGCTTGCTATTGGAGACTCTGTGCAAAGATGCTGCCTGTGGTCTTACACCAGGGGTGCCACTGGCTGGGCTCTGCATTCAATCAGGGCCACTTGGGAGGCGTCCAAACGGAGCGGTTGCTGCTGTGCCTGGCAGTCAGTCAGGGCATTAGCTGGGCTCTGCAGTAGCCTCTGGTTGGGCAAGGTTGCTGAATGCTCCCTGGCAGGTCGTGCCCCTGGGCAGGGCTACTGGCTTGGCTCTGCAATTGCCTGTGGTCAGTGGGAGTCTCAGGTCATGATCCCCGACCCGAGAATGCCAATGGGGCTTCCACAGGGACTCTGTGTCCAGGCAGGGCCAGAAGCAGGGCTCTGAGGTCAACAAGGACTCAGACTATGCTCTGAGGCCAGCAGGGCTGCAGGCTGGTCTCCACAACAAGGCGGACTCCTGGCTGCTGAGAAGGGTCATTGGCCAGGTTCTCTTGACTGGCAGGGCCTGCAGCTCTATCCTGAGTGGGGCTAGTGACCAGGCTCTGTGGTCAGATGGGGTTGCTCTTCTGGTCAGTGGGGCTACAGGCTATGCCCCTCAATTGAACAGGGTCCTGGCCATGCTCTCTGACTGGGCAAGGCTATAGGGTGTGTGCAGCACTTGGGCAAGGCCCAGGCTGGGTGCTGGGGCTGGGGGAGCTGGGGCCGGCCTCTGGGGTTGCCTAGGGTCACTGTCCAGGATGCTCAATCTTTGTGGGGTCAGAGGCTGGACTTCACGACTGGCAGAACTGCTGGCCTATGCTGGGCCCCCAAGGGCTCTGGGACAGGCCCTGCAGCTCATCTTGGTGGTGTCTCCTCTAAACATAGTTGCTGGTTTGCTTCTGGTGAGGAAACAGCATTGGGAAGCACCGACGTCACCATCTTGATGGCATCGCTTTCTGAACAAAGCATCTTGATACTGGAGTTCATAAAGGGCATGTTTTGTGCTGAAACCAGTAAATAAGTTACAATTTAAGGGTCCATTGGCTCCAATACACAGAGTTGTTGTAAACAGATTTAACTACATGTGCTTTTGCGGCAACATATCAGAATGATGCTCAGACACTGAAACCCTCCAGGAAAGGAGGGAGGAGACCCAGGAAGGTCAGCAGGACTGACCAGGGAACAGGTCTGTGAAGACATGGATGAGCAAACACAATGTTTGTGAGGGAGACAAAAAATAGACAGATACTTCCCGTCTGCAAGCCAAACACTTGAGGGTGAATGTTGCCAGCATGCATCTCCTCGACTCTCTTCATGTCTTTTGTGTAGGTTTCCTCTTCCTTTCCTTGTTTCTTCATAGCTCCACATAAACCTCAGGAAATAGTCTCTGAAGGGCTTATTCCTATGAAAAGACAAGGTTAAATTAGATTCTTCATGTTCTCAAATCAGTCGGTCTGTTTAATATATTGCTAGTCCAGAAAAATTATTCAGCCTTCAACAAATTTTTCATGGGTTCCTCATTTCCCTTCTCCCAACCTAAGTTGTCTTTCATGGTGAATGCAATCTTGCTTTCAGCAATTTCAAAGTACCTTCACCTTATCCACATGATTTTAGGGATCAGAGAAGAGGCCAGATTAAATATTAACCTTCAGCTCTGTTGTGCATGCTGACACTCAGGCAAATTTGACTTTTCTGGGTTGATGTTTGGCAGGGGGTCCTATTTCTTCTAGCTGTAGGCTAGAAATTGTGGAATTTATGCAGAGGTAAGGTCTGCTTGCCTTGAAATTAAATGATAAAATGAACACTGGGAACTTGGCAAGGTATTCTTTTTTATTAAGTAAGTGAGGAAAACCTCCTCTATTATAAGCTTGGAAGCTTCAGGCCCCTCCTCCTCCCCCTCCCCCTTCCTCCTTCTTCCTCTCCTCCTCCTCCTCCCTCCTCCTCTTTCTGTCTATCTGTCTTTTATTTTATTGTTAGTGCAGTGATAGGGAGCAGGGAGCAGGTGTTCCTCACTGTAGCCTCTCTCACATTTTCTGACATCCCTGTGGGTTGTCTCATAGCTGTAGGACATTTTCCCTCTGTGATACATGGGTGTGGGGTCAGTGGGTCAACTACATTCAATACTTGGGGATTATTGTGGGCTGCAGAAGAGCATTATGGCCAGTGAGTACAATATAGCAATGCCAACTCAGATTCCACTGACAGGTAGAATTGCATATTATATTTAACCAATGTGTAAGTACAGTTAAGATCATAGAAGTTAAAGAATTTTTTAATTCTTCCACTCTAATTCACATATACTCCCCTTTTAAAAAATAATATTTGATTCTTCCTAGCTGGATCTGAAATAGCATATTTTTTAAAATAAAACTCAAAGTTTATATCATAATGTTATTCCATTTATCCTGAGCTACACACTAGAGGCCTGGTGCACAAAATTCCTGCACTGGGTGGGGGTTCCTAAGCCCGGCCTGTACCCTCTCACAGTCCAGGAGCCCAAGGGAGGGTGGGGACTACAGGCCTAAGCCATCAGTGGGACATCCTTACTGCTGCCTTGGAGGCGGGAGAGGCTCCTGCCACTGCTGCTGTGCCAGCTGTAAGCCCGGCTTCTGGCTCAGCAGTGCTCCCCTGTGGGAGTTCACTAACCACCAGGGGGCAGGTCCTGCATTGAGCATCTGCCCCCTGGTGGTCAGTGAGCATCATAGCAACCAGTCATTTCGTTGTTCAGTTGATTTGCATATTAGCTTCTTATTATATAGGATATATTGATTTCACGGAGAGGAAGGGAGAGGGACAGATAGAAACATCAATAACGAGAGAAAATCATTGATAGGCTGCCTCCTGCACTCCCCCTACTGGGGATTGAGTCTGCAACCAAGGCTTGTGCCCTGACCAGGAACAGAACTGTGAGCTCTTGGTCCATAGGTCAGTGTTTACCCACTGAGCCACACCAGCCAGGCACTGAGCTACAAATCATATTATCTTTATTTTAATCACTGGCAAAGTTGTGGAAGAAAACTTTGGCACCATTTCTTGTTTCCACATATCACTTAGCTTTCTGGGTAGGTTTTTATTTTACTTAATTTGTTTCCTTTTTAATTATATATATTTTTAAAATACCCACCTATCTTTTTCATAGAAGAGCAATGAGTTGATAAAAAACTATTGAGTTTAACAAATTGATGGAGTGACAATTTTAAACTTGTATGAGGACCATATAATTCTTTGTTCTGGCACTTTTTTTTTTTCATATTGCAATAGGCATTATTATGTTTCTAATTTCCTAGGACTTGGGCACTGTCACAATATTCATCAGGCTTTCAAAAGTTTGCTGATGGCTCAACCCAAGTGTTTAATCACCCTAAAATTTGTTACAATTAAACAAAAGCAATTTTATAATGTTTCACTAGATATATTCCAATTTTATAATAACAGATTCTCAGTTCAGGTTTTGGCTGCTTTTAGGATCAGAGAATTAAAAAACCTGCTGCTAAAAATCAAAGTTAATGAAATGTTTAGCATTTAAAGACTTTTTATACTACTTCCTAGTTGAAGCTTCTTTCGCTATAAAGGACACTATTCCTCTGGAATGTTTTTATGCTTCTTAGTTAAGGAGCTTCCATTTCCATAGACACTTCCTGCTGGAGCCTGTCGTCTACTGCAGATGGTGGTATGATAAGCACAGTCCCTAACTCCTTATGGTGCTCCTGTGTCCTTTCCTGCCTTCCTTTCCACCTTCCCTTTTCTTCCCGACCCTGAATTCCTGTCTCATCTGGTGGATCTGCTGGCTTCCCTGCTGGTGAGGCTTAGCTGAGGGCAGGGAAGGGTGCAGCTCCCCGTGATTGATGAGAGGTGCAGAGCCCTGTGGAGCCATCGCAATAAGCAAATCTCCGTTTCAGCAGAAGAGGTTCTCCAGGCCTTGATCCTGAACCGAGCATTTGCCTCACTCGATGGGTAGAAGGAAGGATGACTTTACTATTGACAAGGTCACGGGTCAAGCGGGGGTCATGCCCACTGTGACCCCATCCTGCCAAGTCAGAAGGGACCACTGGGTGCTGAGGTTGTGGCACTCAGCTAAGATGTATGTTGCCAATAAGTACAGCTGTTGTGAGAGTGGCACTGATATTGTGTTTTGTTAGGACTCTTATTGTTAAGAATTGCATTTTCCAATTGATGGAAGTACTTTTGGTACATTATCTATAATACTCTTTTTAATTATAACAGTGAATATGGAAATTAGACCGGAACATAAAATTAAAGATATTTGAATAATTACAGCGCAATCAAGTCAAAATTAAGGATGTCTTTTTTGATGTTGGATTATGTGAAACACAGCACATGAACATACGTGCTTTGAAAGTTGAAAGTATATCAATTTTGACAACACTACTGCATAAATTATCAAGTAGTTTGAGTATTTTTTGTTTGTTGTTTCTGAAGAACTTTTATGAGTTTATATGAGCCAAACTGACAACAAAGGCCGGAAAGCAAAATCTCAAATAAATGTCCCTCAGTGATTTTTTCCTCTCCATAAATCTTCAAGCAAAAATAGTAATTGCAAGGATGAATTTAGAACTAAATCAGGATGAGTGAACCAATATTGCAAGTAACGTCTTAATGTTTGCTCTTTGAAAGCAAAATTGTGTGGTCTGTGTTTGAAATAGTGCCAACGTAAGAGTGAAATGTGATTCTTTATGTTTAAAGGTGTAATCTGACTGATAGAACTGCCTGGAGGAAAATGTAATGAGTTAAGTCAATAACTGAGCATGTAAAGTATATTTATTTGTTTGGAGGGGTTTGTAGAAGGTAGTTTTATACATGAGAAATATTTTTATGCCATGTTAGTGTTGGAATGTAATAACAGTGAATTTAGAAGCACATGGGTTGGTCAGTAATATAGATGATGAGACAAATGAAATAGGAGGAGTAGGCTATGAATATTCTACTTTCTTGAGACCACAAACATGAGTGGACCAAGGATGCCACTGGAGTAAGACCAAGTGGGAGAGAGTCTGGATTACCGATGAGCCCACAGGCACACACCCGCTTTTGAGGTCAAGTCACCCATCTTCATTATTAGGGTAACCAGTGTTCAAATGATGCCCTCCCCTCCACACTTTAATCCCAATCCTGTGTAATATGGCATGACACATGTCATAGAGAACCCTGCAGATGCACATAAGGTATGGGACCTTAAAATAAGGAAATTACCCTGGATTTTCCAGGTAAACCCAATAAAAGCACATGAGCACTTTAAAACAAAACGGGAGGCAGAAGAGTCAGATGTGGTAGAAGAGGAAGACACAGTAGTTGCTCTGGAAGACGATGTCAGAGAGATTCCAGCCTCAGGAAGTTGGATACACTGTTCCTGGCTCTGAGGTGACCATGGCAGAGATTGGGAACGTCTTGAGCTAAGAGAATGGGGGAGTGGGACATTAGTTCTACAGCAGCAGTAGCCAGATTCTGCCATCAACATGAATGAACTTGAAAGGATTCTTCCCAAAGACTCTGAGAAGAGCCCCGCTTGCCAGCATCTCGATTTGGGCCCTGTGCAACCTTGAACAAAGCAACCAGGTGAGCCATTTGGACGTCTTACCCAGATAACTGTGAGATAATAAGCTTGTGTTGTTTTAAGCAGCTACATTTGTGGTTGTTTGCTAGTGACAGGGCAGCATTAGAAACGAATACAGAGACACAGCAACATGCACAAATTTTAAACATATACTATTGATTTTTTACAGAGAGGAAGGGAGAGGGATAGAGAGTTAGAAACATCCATGAGAGAGAAACATCAACACACCTCCTATTGAGGATGTGCCTGCAACCAAGATACATGCCTTTATCGGAATCGAACCTGGGACCTTTCAGTCCGCAGGCCGACGCTCTATCCACTGAGCCAAACCAGTTAGGGCAAAATGCACAAACTTTAAATGCACAGCTTGCTGATCTTTGCTCCTTCTATAGCCCCATGTAACCTTAAGATCAAGACATAGAATATGTTTGGACCCTTGGAAAGCCCCAGTATGCCCATCCTTCCTTCTTGCCTGTTCTGGCGGTCACCACTCTTCTGACTCCCACAGATTGCTTTTTCTTGGTTTTGAACTTCATCTAAAGGAAATCATGTATGTGCCTCATCTAAAGGAATTTCACCTAAAGGAATTTCATCATGAACTTCATCTGAAGGAATTCTTAAGGTTCTCCATGCGGTTGTACATAGCACTGCCACAGTCTCTCCGATACCCCTCTTACTCGAGCCTGCTGTGTCCTTGCATAGAGACATGCTAATCACTGAGTGACTCTGCTTGTGGCTCGAGGTGTCTTTTTCTTTCTTTAAGAACACCCTCCTCCGCCCTTGCCTGAAGGTGCCACTCCAGAGAAGACTGGAATATATACGAAAGTGATGATTGTTTATCAAAGATTTGAAGGAGCCTCAAATGGGACTGGGATCAGCAGGGGTTAATGGACTGGGAACAAAGAGATTTAGGATCCCTGCCAGTGCCCAGATTTCTACTGTGGGCCTTCCATCACTTCCTACCCCACCCACTCTCACCCCTGACATAAAAGAATACTGAGGTCAGGGCTCTCTGATGATGGATTTGAGGAACCTCTAAGGCCCCCATCTTCTCAGGCTGGCACCTTCTTGATGAATAAACCTTTCCTCACTCCAAGCTCTGACTTTTTGAATATTGGCCTTTTGAATTGTAGGGCGCATGGTATGGACTTCAACAGGTAAGAGCAATAGTTGCTTTTTTAAATTGCTACACAGTGATAGACAGTGATGCAGCTTTTAAAAATTGCCATTCATTGTATTAATACATCACAGTTTAGTGGTCCATTCTACTATTGATGGGTATATGGATTTTTCTGTTTTTTGACCATTATGATACAGCTGTGATGGACATTTGTGTGCATATATTTTTGGTAGACATATGTGCTTATTTCTCTTTGGTTCATAATAAGAAGGGAGTGGAACTGCTGGATTGTATGACAGTTTTACCTGTAGTATGTATTGCCAAAAAGACTCTGCTTCTTATTCTGTACCAATTTTGGACTCTCTCTTGGTACTAGTGGAAGAAAAGAGAGTCCATAAAACAGCTACCATACATATGGTTACCTAATTTATGATGAACAAATCACTGAAATTCAGTGGGGGAAAAGAAGGCCTTTCAATAAATTATTTTGGATATCTATATGGGGGCGGGGGAAATTAACCTTTTTCTTTAGCTCACGCTGCACGCACATTATGGTTCAAGTTAGATGATAAAACTAAAAGGATAAAATGTAACTCTTCTAGAAGAAAACATAGAAGAATATATTCATGACCTTGAGGTAGGTAAACATTTCTTAACCAGGATATAAAAAAGCTAATTCATAAAAGAAATAGTTGATAAATCTACCTTCATCAATATTGAGAGAAAGAAAAGACAATCTTAGCCTGAGAGAAGATATTTGTAATGCATGTATTCAATATAAGACATATCTAGAATGTGTAAATAAATCCTAGAAATCTATGTTTAAAGACAAACAGTCCAATAAAAAGTGGGTAGAAGGCTTGAATGGGCATTTCACTAAAGTGGATAATATCCCAAAGGCCAGCACACTCATGAAAAGGTGCTGGACACCGTCAGTCACCAGTGAGATGAGATCGCACAGAAAATACACCACACAGATGCCAGAATGATCACAGTTACAAAGACTGACAATATTTTTATAAGGATGTGGAGCAGTTGCAACTCATACATCGGTGAAAGTTAAATTGGTACAACCAATTCGGAAAACCTTCCAACACTATATCCCAAATCTAATCACATTAATATTTTAGTAAGAAAAGCCTTACCAAAGGAAGGAAAATAGCTTCCCAGGAGGGGAGCTGACCTGTGATTTGGTGAACTTTCTTATAGGGAGACTCCTGGGTGGGGATCGGGAGGTGAATAAAAAGCACCTGAGAGGTAAGTGAAGGGGTGTATTGACGCTGTCTGTCTGAGAGAAACGTGGACACTACACAAGCTTGTTTTTCTACTAACAGGGCCCAAACCACTGTTCAGTCAAACACATGTGAAGCTCAGTGGCCTCACCTGCCTGCCCTGTGCTGTAGGGCAGGCCCAGAGCTGGGGGCCAGTGGGGAGAGCGTTTGGGAGCTGGCTGGACTGTCAGCATCTGGCAGCCTTTTCACCTTTATTCTTCTGCCCCCACTACCCCTGAAGGCTAGGAAAGAAGGGGTCTGCCTTCTCCTCAAGGTTGCTAGTAAGTGATACTTTTCAATAAAAAGGTGCAAAAGTTTTACCAGAGCAGTTTCACATTCCTCTGAAATTATCAGTGTATTTTAAATTACCATCCAATAAAAATGTTACTGCTTCTAGAGTTAATGTTTTTCTTGCAACACCAAGCTTTAGTTGTTTTAATTTTTAAGAAACTAAGGTTATTTGCATAACAGGACTGCTCTCCTTTTTTGTGTGCCCTCTGATAAGAGGCAATTCTTTTCTTTCTTAGGCCCAATCTCCACTCTGTGTTCATACAAGGGAAGTTCTCTCTGATGACTAAGGGGCATGATGACAGCATTTTTATTTTATTTAATTAATTAAAAATATTTTTATTGATTTCAGAGAAGAAGGGAGAAGGAGACATAGAAACCTTAAGGATGAGAGAGAACCATTCGTCAGCTGCCCCCTGCACGCCCCACACTGGGGAAGGAGCCTGCAACCTAATCATGTGCCCTGACCCGGAATCGTACCCTGACCTCCTGGGTTCTTAGGTCCATGCTCAACCACTGAGCCACATCGACTGGGCAAGGACAGCGTTTTTAGCTGCTACCACATTTTCTGCTCTTTGTCTTTCTGCTGTTGATAGCACCCTTCTCTAATTCCTTCTAGTTCATCATCACTCTGTCTTGTTATAGAAAACACTCTCTGGCATTTTAACATTGATGACCTTCGTTTTCTCCCATGCCCATTTCTTCTACTTATGGATGAATATAGACTCTCATACTTTCTTGTGGTTCTTTATTGGCCAGAAGAAAGTAAATAACTTGATTGTGCTCAGAGCCTGTCTCACGCCTCATTGAGTCCTGGGGGTTGGCAGACGGCAGCACTGTCCCTGGCTCTGCAGAAGCATCTGATTTATTTTTATGAGCAAATTATAGTCTTTAAGACATGAGCACCAAGTCCCGGGTGGTGCCATATGCAGCATAAAAATGAAAGATGTTTTCCTGTATGTCATAAAATAACCCATGCATGTAATTCCTTTGAGGGGAAAAAATAATAGTTGCTTAGAACAAATTGATTTTTTAACCATGCTGTACAGTTGTCTTTCTAAAATCAATGATTTAGTTGCTTTGGTAAAAATCAAAGCATAAAAATGTCATCATTTACATCTTACTTAGAATAATGCAAAAGTTCAGATTTTCCTGGCCAAAAGTATAATCTCTTTATCTAATTTTCATAGGAGAGATTCTCCATTTGGAAGAATGCACCTATTCTCCTCTTCTAATACCAAATTTCTTGTGTTTAGAAATAGGTATCTTTCAATAAATGATGTCACAATGATGAATTAGCACAAGCAAACATCCTTTGAAAGCAGAAGGGCTAGCTGGATGAAGTTAGCTTTTGTAAACCTGAGACTAATTATAGGACGCCATTTGGACTTATTAGACAATAACGATAACCTTTAATCTTACAACACTTTACCACTTACAGATTGCTTTTCTTAATAAGCCGGCAGGTAGTCTTTAGTTCTATTTCTTCAGGCAAGAATAACACATCAGAAGTTAATTCACATGGCAATTAAGTGGCAGAAACCAGGTCAAAATTCAGTCTTCCTCTACTTCCTCTAGGATCCTAGAGACTACATCTTAATTCTAATTTTGATTTCAGTTATTTATAATTGCTTTTCCTAAAGGCTATGATGAAAATTGTTCCTTGATGGCTTAGCATGCTTAGAGCATCCGGCCTACAGCTAGGCATTGAAGGCCTTGAGTTCTCAGGGGGGTTCTTTTAATTCAGGAGGCATGCTTCCTCCAACAGGTTTTCTACTTGTCAATCAGCACAGTATTCATCAGGGGCATACAGCATGCAAGGTGTGGTGTTAGGCTCTGTGGCACCAGCAAGTAGGAAAAGCTGTTTCTCTCTGAGGAATCTGGTAGCATCTGGTGACAATGTTCCCTTCCCACTGGCACTGAGAGTCTCACAGGGTGTCGGGCATCTCTACAGCCAAGATCTCTTACTCTTTCTTCTTTCCCTCCCTCCCTCCCCCCTCTCTCTTTCTTCCTTTCTCCTTTCTTTCTTTCTTTCTTTCTTTCTTTCTTTCTTTCTTTCTTTCTTTCTTTCTTTCTTTCTTTCCTCTAGTCTCTTTTTCTTCCATCTGCATCATTTCTAGATTTCTATCTTCAATATTACTAACTCTTTCCTCCAGTTATCAGCTCTATTTCCTAAATGTGCTAGTTCATTCTTCATTTCCTTTATGGAGTTCTTCATTGCCAGAATTTCAATTGGTTCATTTTTTTTTTAAATATACATTTTATTGATTTTTGTCTTTTTTTCTTTTTCTTCCTTCCTTTCCTCCTCCCTCCTTCCTTTCCCTCCCCTCCCCTCCCCTGCCCTCACCTCATTTCTTTATTTCTTTCTTCTTTACTTCTTTCCTCTTTTTCTTTATTTTTTTAATATATTTTTTTATTGATTAAGATATTACATATGTGTCCTTGTCCCCACGTTACCCTCTCCCCCCCCCCCGCTCTTGCCCTCCCCCCCGTTGTCCGTGTCCATTGGTTAGGCCTATATGCCTGCATGTAAATTCTTTGGTTGATCTTTCCCCCTTACCCCCTCCCTCCCCTACCCTCCCTCCAAAGCCCGACAGTCCAATCAATGCCTCTCCATCTCTGGATCAGTCCTTG
>NW_006293349.1:471962-474284 GCF_000327345.1 Myotis davidii
GTTAGGTTAATTACAGGTTGCAAATGGCCGGGGCATTCATATGCAAAAGCCTCTGCGGCAGCCTGGGTGGGCGAGGTCTCAGGGAATCAACGGGCGGAGCAAGCAGCCATGGCGGGGCCTCAGCCCTGCCCTAAGGAGACGCGCGTCTCAGTGTCCCGGTAACGGCTGCAAGCATCTCTGAGGGAAAGCTGCCCTCAAGATCGCCCGCTGCCAGACAGTCCAGTTTCTCCCCATATGAGTCCTGGGTCCCCAGAGACTTCCCGGAACCGGAGATCAGAGCCATCAGGAGCTTGTGACGCCCTCTGGATTCAAAATGACAGCCGCGTCCTCAGGTGCCAGCCCCTTTCCGCGCGCGCGAGCCCCCTACCTCTGCGCTTCTCTTCTGCAGCTTCTCTGGCTCTCAGTGTGCTTTTCTTTCCTTCTAGTTGTAGAATTTACAGTCAGCCAGGCTTCCTGTGGTTCTGGATGATGTCCGTATTGTTTTTCTGAGGTATTAATCAATTGTTGTGAGCGGCATCAACTTCCCGGTGTTTATCTCTGCTGCCATCTTAGTTTCTCCCTTTTTCTTTTTCTTTTTTGTTTACACGTGAGAGCCCAAAGCTTGGAGAAGTTAGGTGACTTACGACGGGGCCCTAAGGGAGATTAACAGAACTGTGCCTCCTTCAGTGTGTCTGTTTTCCATAATAAAAACCTGTGTTGTTTAAATGTCTCTTCATTAGTTTCCTGGCATTATTTCTACAAATAGGTTTTCAATATCTTGTTATCTCTCTTCTGCTTGCACTCCCATAATGCACATGTTGGTATGCTTGAAGTTGTCTCAGAGGCTCCTTACACTATCTTCATATTTTTGGATTCTTATTTCCTTTTGCTCTTCTGGTTGGGTGTTTTTTGCACAAATGGCTGCCAGTCAGCCCTGCGATCAGGGAAGTCCCAGCATAGGAATAATGACCTCTGCAAGCACCTCCATATGGGAGAAAGCTGCCTCCGATTTCCTGCCCTGATACCAGACAATCCAGTTCCTCCCTGTATGTGTCTGTGTTCCCCAGAGCCTCACCCTGGTGCTGGAGCTCAGAGGAAGCAGGATCTTGTAAGTTCAGTTCATGGTGCCAGCCTTTTAAGAGGAACAGCTGGGTCTCCAGTAGCCTCTGTGTTACTGAGCCCCAATCTGCACTGGTTTTTACAGCCTGTCATTCTTACTGCCTATAAGGACTTCTTTTCCCAGCTCTGGGATCCTGGGCTGGGCTTCTGGTGTAGGGCTGGGACCCCTTGCTCTCCAGGTGGCCTCCACAGGGATGATCTCCCTACTGATGAAAAAAATGGCCCATGTGGGTGTTGGATCAGCCTGTTCCTTGCTTCTGCACCTCCTACCAGTCTCAGTGTGCTTTCTTCTTTACTCCTCTAGTTGTAGGACTTCCATTCAGCCAGCTTTCCGGCAGTTCTGGATGATGGTTGTGTTGTATTTTCGTTGTAATTTTAATGTGGTTGTGAGAAGTGGCGAGTCCAGGTGTTTACCTACTCCGCCATCTTCTATAAAACATTTTCTTACCAACCATGTTAACTTCCCCTGGATATATTTTGAATAAATGACTAAAAGTAGATTATTTTCCTTGTGCAAATTGGAATTTGCACTTTCTACCACAGGTATAAAACTAATGGAAAAAATTAGATATTTTAACTTCAAGGATAAGACTCTGGGAGTAGAAGACTCCAGATGTAGGCTCTAAAGCAGCGGTTCTCAGCCTGTGGGTCGCAACCCCTTTGGTGGTCGAACAACCCTTTCACAGGGATTGCCAAGACCATCCTGCATATCAGATATTTACATTACGATTCATAACAGTAGCGACATTACAGTTATGAGGTAGCAACGAAAATAATTTTATAGTTGGGTCACAACATGAGGAACTATATTTAAAGGGCCAGAAGGTTTAGAAACACTGCTCTAAGGGAATGTGTTGTCCTAGAGAAGGGGTGGGCATCCTTTTTGTGAGTGCGTGCCAAAACCAGCAAAATCTCTGACTCAAAATTCTTCTGCGTGCCAACCCTAATTGATTGAGAACGTGTTACGCCTACTTGGTATCTCTTAAGGTGTGTATGTATGTGAAGAACCTTGAAGAAATAATAAAATTCATTGGAGCGACAAAAACACAGTATATGGCTGAAACCGGTTTGGCTCAGTGGATAGAGCGTCAACCTGCGGACTGAGAGGTCCCAGGTTCGATTCCAGTCAAGGGCATGTACCTTGGTTGCGGGCACATCCCCAGTAGGAGGTGTGCAGGAGGCAGCTGATCGATGTTTCTCTCTCATTGATGTTTCTAGCTCCTT
>NW_006293349.1:474329-492374 GCF_000327345.1 Myotis davidii
AAAAACACAGTATATGATGATGAAAAATACATTTATTTTTAATGTATACATGTACACTGATAGTCCGACAGAATACTTTATGACTCTGTTTGATATTATTAGTGGGACTCTTGCTGCCAAGAGAAACATAGAAATTTATTCCCCTTTCGTTAGTACTGGTGGGCAAAGCGAGAGAGAAGGTTTCATTTTTATAAAGTGAAATTTTGAATAAGTAGGTGAGGCGGTTGTCTTGTCAACGAAAACCAGTTGCGTGTGAGGCTGAAACCAAAACATTGGTCACATCTAGGAAGGCAGGGAGAGTTAAGGCAGAGGCATAGAAATTGCTCTTCCCCTCTCTCGTCAATCTATGTCTATGATCTTTAAGATAACTTGTTATGTAAAATTATTTATTTATCTAAGATGCACCTACACTGAATTTATCTGAAAAATAAAAAGTCAATATTAAGAAAAAATTGTAAATGGAAAATTATAAGAGAGGGTTTCGCGTGCCAGTGAAAGTTATTGGCGTGCCATGTTTGGCATGTGTGCCAGGGGTTGCCCACCCCTGTCCTAGAGAATTAAAAAGTAACAAAACTGGCCAAAAGTTGGTGTGCTTTTCATGGTCACCATGCACTGCCAATGCAAATGTCATTAATAGAATCCTTCTCTGGAAAAAATGTCCTGTTCATCAAGTCCTAAACCATTTCTGCCCTTACTATTGAACTTTAATATCATCTATTCAAATGGACGTGCCTTCCTCCATACCCTTCAGTAAACATTGTATTACATGGCAGTTAATTTACAGAACTCTCAGTTATACTGTTGGTTCTGACACACCATTGACTAGGCTGAGTGCTTTGAAAGTTATTAATAGTTTGAAATTGTTCAAGTTGCTCAGACTCAGCTCTTATAAAACAAACCTTACCCTTTCCTCTTTTTCTTCTTACTTTCTTATTAAAATTTACTTGTAGAAAAAATTCTGAGACTCATTCAAATTAAAGATAAAATGATTGATAAAAGTTTGCAGTATGCTCCAGGATATTGGTGTTTTATCAAGTTTAACCAAAGACATGAATATGCTTTTTAGATTCCAGATGTCATTTAGCTGTATGAACAGGGTGGGTATTTATAGGAAGGAGTGGGCCTTCCTGAAGCAACCTGGCAATATAATGTATTTCATGCTACTACTTCTGAATTTACTTTTAAGAATTTTTATGATTATATAGGTTTTTTTCTAGCCTTTGTGTGTATCAATAGAAATCATTTTACCTTTTGTTTTTAAAGGCCCGTCTGGTCTGAGGTTTAGTACTACTGACATTAGCAAATCGAGTGCTTCCTTTTATTTTTTTAAAATATATTTTATTGAATTTTTACATACAGAGTTAGAAATATTGATGAGAGAGAAACATCGATCAGCTGCCTCCTGCACACTCCCTACTGGGGATGTGCCTGCAACCCAGGTACATGCCCTTGACCAAAATCAAACCTGGGACCCTTCAGTCCACAGGCCAATGCTTTATCCACTGAGCCACACCAGTTAGGGCCTGAGTGCTTCCTTTTAAAGAAAAATATTAAAATTCCACTTTATATTTAAATTTCACCTGTCAGCAGGTGTGAGCGGTGGCTGCTGGCCCCAATTGCCCCTCAGGCTTCTCCACCTCCCACAGCTCCTGTGGGGTGATTGGGGCAGCAGCCACCACTTGAACCCACTGATGGTGCCGGCCCCACTCGAGGGCTGCCGGAAGATGGGACTGGGGGCCGTGGCAGGAGGGGCTGGGTGGGGGCGTGGAGAATGGGCCAAGACCCACCCCTGTGCCCACTGCAGCCTCACGGCCCACAGTTTCTTTCAAGGTGCGTGAATTCATGCACTGGGCCCCTAGTCTATGAATAATAATCTAATTAAGGAGAAAAATTAGCAGTTAATAAAGAGCAATGAAGTGATTAACTATTCAGTTTTGCTACTGAAGAAATAAATAATTTGTCCAACAGTTAAAGGAAAAATACACTTGGTCTCTGACAAATCGGGAGTACATTGGTATGCTAATCAGAAGATATCAACCAAAAATAAACAAGTTTAGAGAAAAAATTCAAAGATCGCCATTATTAGACTATCTGGAGAGATATGATTTAAACATGAAACCTCTTTATTTATGGAGTGAAAGATAATGTAACTTTCCCTTCCAAGCAGCACATAAATTAATAGCACACATCTGCACCCTGTATTAAGACAAAGCTTTCTACTGGTGCAATGGCTTCTCCGGCTTCACTTTATCTCACTCCCATGTGCCCATCATTTACATGGAAAGCACTTTGAGAAACAATCGACAGAAAATGAACCTCTCAGCTGACTGTCTTGTCTCCTGTGAAAAATGTAATAACCCACACAGAGCCTCTTCTATCTGCAAATCAGCCATCAGAGCTGGGAGGTCGTAAGCCAAGGGCAAGCGGGTTTATGTTTTTTAATATCAGCCTTCTAGCTTATCACTTTTGATTAACTGTGATATGTGCACATGGAAAGGAATCTGTGGGTATATTGAGATAGATAGCGACCCACACCCCATTATGGGTTGACTTTCCTGCAGAAAACCAGGGGCTGACTTGCAGTGGATGCATTGGCAGCCTGGGTTGTATCAGAAGATCTCCAGTACCAAGAAACTCTTAGCACGGAGCCATCAATCCCTCACAGTCTTTGAAACATCAGCAGCTGTTATTAGACTTTTGTCCTGCCGTTGGACTGTTTAGGTCTCAGACACTAGAAAGGTGCTGGAAAGGAAGCCTAGTTTCAGCTTCTTCTAAAAATCTCAAAACTGTCCTCCTTCCCCTCAAAAAAAAAAAAAAAAAGGCTTAACTACTATGAGAAAGTGCTAAAAGGAGACACACAGTAGCGGATCATCTGAATCTTAGAATGTAGCTGTTAACACTAACCTAAAAATATGGAGATGATATGAGGGGTGTGTGTATGTGTGGGAGAAACAAGGGTAGAGACAGGCAGAGAGAAAGAGGGAGGGAGGTGCGGCAGCGTTGTGATGAGATGTTGGGATTGTACACAAAATCCTGACAAATGCATCAATGTCCCTGCCCCCCTCCTGCCCAGACACACTACCATCTGTAGTATCTTGATAGACTTTCAACTGTGCCTGACATCTGATTTTGTTATCACTTATTCTTTCTACATCTGATCATTCCCTAAAACACTCTCTGTATTCTCTACTTCTGATTCCTCATTTTCAAGTTACCATTTACCAGTTGTATTATTGGGGAAATTGGGGTATTCTCTTTCCCACTGGGTGCTGGGGGTGGGGTCCTTATGATATCTCAAGGAGGATAATTTTCTGAGTCTTGCACAGTGTGATAGTGATTGTTATTTGCATGCAATTACATCCTTGGGTTTCCGGAGTCCCATTTCCCTTTGTCCAGTCATAGAAGAATGTAGTTGTGGTTTCAGCAAAGCTAAATGCAAAGCCAGTGTCCAGAGGTTCCTTTCCATGCTGGAGCCGCGTCCAGCCCAGCATCAGGCCAGCTGCAGCCCATTAGTCCACTGCGTGGGGTCTGCATGGCCATGGGCCACGCGGGAGGAGGCCAGGAAGCAGGAGCGAGAGAGCCCATAGTCCAGGAGCCCAGGGCAGCAGGCCAAGAGGAACCAGGAACTGAGAGAGTCCAAGAGAGGGGCTTCCTCATTCAGGGGTTCCTCAGCCTGTCCTGCAGGGATCGGGCTGAAACCAGCAATCTGACATTCCCCAAGGGGTCCCAGATTGAGAGAGGGCACAGGCCAGGCCGAGGGACCCCACCTGTGCACAAATCTGTGCACTGGGCCTCTAGTTTAATAACCACGAACAACTTCCTAAATCACAAATGCGATACTATCCCTGTAGACATTTGCTTTTATTTTTTGCCAGGTATGGTTTTATAAGTGCACACCAATGTACGACCAATTGTCATATTCTGAGCACAAGGCAGCTGTGTTTTCAGAAAATGGTTTTCATTTCCTAATGGGAAATGTTTACTGCACTTCTCCCCAGAAACCAATGGTAGGGTGGATGCAGCATAAAGACAGTAATGAATTGAGCTTCTCCCCTGAAACCTCCTTACACGTCTGGACCAGTATGACTTCTTTAAGTGAATCTAGAGGTGGTTCCCAGGCATGAAGATCTGCTCGTGTCTGAAGGGTCAACATTCAGACATCCCTTCCCTGAGGCTGTGGCAGAGCTGGTCATATTGAGTAATCTCAGCATGACCTTTAGTAAGTTCCATAGTATAATTTCATCCTTTGAAGAAACACTCTTTTTTTTACATTTCCCTCTTAATTTTGTGTATGTTTGTCTTTTATGGGGTGAGGAATTTTTGAACCAGTATTAACATTTTTCTCATTTAAATATGAGCTTCAGAGAAGCCCAGTAAGCTGTTCCCTTATCCTTGACCTTTCAGCATCAGGGCAGTGGGCACAGCCTTCTCAGTGTCCTCACCTAGGAGCGCGGCATCCGGTCCAGGATGTGCATTGTTGGACTTTGTGCTCTCAGCAGATGCACGTGTTCATTATTTCATGGCTCAAAAGGAAGTCTGATTATGAGAAATCCCTGAAATCATACTCATGGTCTCTGTTATGTAAAGGTTTATATACTCTTTCCTTCTTTCTGGAAAGTTTTTTTAAATTAATATATATTTACTAGAGGCCCAGTGCATGGATTCATGAACATTGAAAGGAAATTAATTAGAAGAAATATTTTAGAGGCCGGGAAGGGACCACAGGAAGGCTCTAGGGCATGTCTGGCCAGTCCTGATCAGCTGGACCCCAACAGCAAACTAACCTACCGGTCAGAGTGTATGCCCCCTGGTGGTCAGTGCATGTCATAGAAACTTGTCGAATGGTCAAATGAATGGTCGGACACTTAGCATATTAGGCTTTTATTATATATAATTGATTTCAGAGAGGAAGGGATGGGGAAAGAGATGAAACATCAATGATGAGAGAGAATCATGGATCACCTGCCTCCTACACACGCTGCCCACACTGGGGATCAAGTCCACAACCCGGGCATGTGCCCTGACTGGGAATCGAACCTTGACCTCCTGGTTCATAGGTTGACACTCAAACACTGAGCCACAATGGCCAGGCACTGAGCTGCATCAGTTGGGCTGGAAAGTGATCCCATCACACTCCACAGAAGGAGCCGGTGATCTCTGTCCGTCAATGTGGGAAAGGAGAGGTGAACTTCTATGCTTCCATCTATTTCCGGCCGAACTGATCGCATCCTAGTAAAGTCCAAGTCCTTTGCCACTGCTTTGCCTCTTAGATTTCTCTCACAGCTGTCTGGCCCCTCCCCTTTACTGTGTCCCCGGGGCCCCTGGCCCACTAGGACCCTGGTCAGGAGGAAGGCCGAGAGCACCGTGGAGGGGGATCCTGGTGCGGAGGGTGGGCACACCCTGAGGGTGGCAGTTATGGAGCCAATGCTATTCCTTCCTGAACCTTGGGCTGCTGATAGGGCTCTGGGGATAGTTCAACACAGTGAACTTCGGATTAAAAAATCCACCCTTTAGATGGATTCCAATCTGGTCACTCCTTACTGAGTTATATTAGAACCAATCAATTAAATATAAATTACCTTATTTTGGAGTGGCCTGGGTTTATCCATCACTTGCAATGCAAGCAGTGATAAAATACAGTAGCATACAGAGCAAATGAATCTTTGAAAAAAACAAAAACAGTTAACCTGAATCTATGTCTAACATTAAAATCAAAACAAAAAACTAGTGCTAAAACATGTTGTCAGTGATTTGGAGTGGTGTCTCTTCCTCAGAGTAGGGGAGATACATTGGGAGATTTTGAAAGTGGCCATCCATAAGTAAATGGCCATAATAAAAGGTACACAACACAAAATCTTTTAAAAAATATTTTAAAAAACAGGAGCAAGTTGTTCTTCACAGCCTTGTGATAATTATATTTTAATCCATATCATTACTCTTTTTATTTTTGAAACATTCAAGTGGAGGATTAAAATAAACATTTAGGGGACTACATAATTGGGCCATTTTGATGTCATTATGTTCTGACATTATCTGGGGGAGTAATTTAAAGTATTTCATTAGTTAAATGCCTTGATGAGATTACAAATAGCTAGAGAAGGTGAGACATTAGAGGGAAAAAAAAAATCATTGCATGATAATTGAGGCAGAATTACCATGACAACAAAAGTTACTTTCGCTTGGAAAAAAAGTGCTCCTATCAATAAAACATAGTTCTGATTTTATAACTAAATTTGTAACAACTAAAATTATATTTGTAATAACTAGAATCAGCCAAATCTTTCAGCATTACAGTCAAACAGGAAATAGGAATAATTGTCAAGAAATATTTGAGCCATAAAGCAGCCTTTATATGAGTTAATTATTCAGATGAAATATGAGAATACGTCCGTCTTACTACCTCAGAATCAATGTCTTCAAAGTTCTGTATGAACCTGCACATAGTAGTTGCTCAGAAAAATGTGTTGAATAGATAAATGAAAGTGTCATCCCAAACCACCTCCTGAATTTCTTATTATGATATTGCTCTTAAAGTCTCAGAGTCTTAATCACCTTCACTTTTTCACCCATTATTAATGCATTTATAGGTCTGCCAGCATTTCTTCTGAGGTATCCCTTAACTCCAATTCAATCACTCAGCAAGTACAGGGTGTCCCCCCAAAATGTATACACACTTTAATGGCTGATAGCTCAGTTTTGGAAATGAAACGTATTTTAACAAACACCACTTTTATAATTACTTTGTGTATACATTTCTGGGGAAACCCTATGTTTATTGAGTGAGAGCAGTGTGGTTTGTGCTACCTAGAACTTGGCGCTTGTAGGGGAAACCTGTGTCTCTCATCAGTTCTCGGCAGTAAACTTGACCTGCTGCTGCTCTCATCTGGGCGATTGTAATGCTGTCCCTCACTCATCTCTTGGCATCCAGGGTCTTTCCATCCATCTTATTTAATTAATCTTCAGTGCATAACACTCATTACTTTTCTGTGGGATATCCTGAATCATTCCATTGTCTCCACTAACCTGAGAATCCTTAGTTTGCTGCTCTGTAGCCTGGCCCAACCAGCCGTGTCCACTGACTTTCTTCTGGGGGTCCGATCGGCAGACCAGCGAGGCTTATTCCAGTCTCCCCACATTTCTGCTTCAGTTCTGTGCCGAGCCAGCTCAGCCAAGGGTTCTCCAAGCCTGAGTGAGGGGTGAAGGATGAAGAAATGAGAGACAAAGAGAATAAGGTGGACCTTCCTGTGCCTGGCTGAGGCCACAGAGAGATCCAGAGGCGAGCTGAGCCATTATGTTATAGTCAGAGGTAAACAAGGTAGTGTTCACCCTAGTTACACTGTTCTTGTGAGTTTCACTTGTTTTGGCAGCACTTGCTGCACCTCCCTCAGCCCATTAGCTGCCCAGTTAAGATCTAGGGAGCATTATAAGGCCAAGCCTAATTATACTAAGAGGACTGTGCCCTCTAAGCTGGGACTTGTTTGTGGCTTTGCCAACAGGTCAGTCCGAGGCTTAACTCTTTAGCCGCACCCTACACTGTACCACTTACTTTCCTCTTCCATTGGAATGATCTTCTGTCCCACGTCTGATTTTCAAAAATTCTACCCATCTTTCAAAGCCAATTCTGTGACTCTCGATTCCTTCAAACAGAACTATTTTACCTCCTCTCTAAATTCCCATAGAAATATCTCTGTTGTTGTGCTTGTCAGTTTTGACCCTATTGTAGTCTCGGTGTTTAAATTGCAGAGGATGTCCTGCATATTCCCCCATTCTTCACAGCCACTAGAATACAATCTTGCACACAATAAACTGAATGGACTGATCTGCTAATTAATTGGCAATATTGCATATGTTGCATGGGGGGAGGGTAGCATCATCTAAATTAGTCTAATCATATCAACTATGAAATTTGAGCCATTTGAACTTGCACAAATGACATCAAATGTATTTCATAAAAATTATATTTAAACAAGGCAGAGATTCTTAGCAAGTGATAAAATTGTAGGCCAATCAATTCCTTTGTGCCCTAAGGTAATGCGTTTTACTTTTTAAGGCATAATAAAAATCAACTAAAGTAAATGTAATCTAATGTCACATCAGAGGATTGAGCTGGGATATTTTCTCCTGATCTGAAATTCCCTAGATAACATATCGCTGACTGTGAATACACCTCCAGACTGACAGAACCCACAGTGTTCGGCTGAAAGTACCTGCCGTTACTTCCGTAATTCAGAAGCTCCTCTAAGCCTGCCCGGCCCCGACTCTGACTGCACTGATTTTACACCTCAAGCTATTAGCCGCTGTCAGTGCTTTGCCAAAACACATCTGAGGGGATCACACTGAGGGGCGGGGAGTCACGGTTTCCGGCTTGTGTGGCGTGTGTATGACTTTCAGGGGACGGGTGTCCTGTGTGTGGCTGGAGAAAGATCTGGGACAAGGAGGGCGCAGCAGAGGAAAAGTGAACTGAAGCCGGCCTGTCCCTGGGAGCAGGCGCAGTACACGCCATGGGTCACATCCGTAGTGGAACTGCTCTCCCCTCACACGGGACCAAATCCATCATTTGGTGGATTCTTCCCTGTGGAAACACATATGTGGATTTTATAACAGGCATTACAACATGTGATTCCCTTTGCCTTTTTGTAGTGAATAGCCTAACATGACTACTCCATAAAGTGAGGGGTACCACCTTGTTTAATGAGATATATTTCTTCATTTCATAGGTTTAATAACAACTCATTTCATAGAAAGATCCCTTTGTTCCCTTAGAAACAATGCTGAAATGAATGTGTGTGTCATTGCCATAATGCTTTCCTGGCCCTGAGGCTGAATGACTTGTTTTTGTGAATCTGCTTCCACACGGGGAGGAGGGGATGAGTAGGGCTCACTCCCCTGGAGTCCTGCGCCCAGGAGCACCGTGCCTGATGCCAAAGCCATGTGACCATCCCTCAGGCAGGCACATGTGTATAAAACCATCACATTGCCCTAATGCTTATTAATTTACTCACTGCTCTGTTTTCTTACCAAGGCAACCAAAGGGAGCATTACAAACAGAAAGAGATTGAAATCTCAAAGAAGCAGGTCTTTGCACTTATTTTAAAAACATTACACTGAGTTGCTTTTAAAGGAAGACTTTTCATCTAGAAAAAGGAGTAGAGGAAGGCGCAGCACTGAAGGAATCCTGAAGAATGTGGACATGCTTGGAGCCCAGGTCAGGATTCTGCAATCAGGGCTGTCCTGAGCTCCCCGGCCTCTGAGCCACACCCGGGTCCCCTGAGAGATGCTGCAGGTGTCCTGACAGCCTCAGCCGTGGGCAAACTATGGCCCGTTTGAAATGAATAAAACTATTGAAAAAAAAGACCGTACCCTTTTATGTAATGACGTTTACTTTGAATTTATATTAGTTCACACAAACACTCCATCCATGCTTTTGTTCCGGCCTCCGGTCCAGTTTAAGAACCCATTGTGGCCCTCGAGTCAAAAAGTTTGCCCACCCCTGGCCTAGATGGAGAAGTCCAGACAGTTCTGAGTGCTGCTCCCACTTGCTCCTACATGGGATTAGGCAGGGACTCAAAGGACATTTCAATCGCTGGTGTCCTAGAAATGTAGACAGATATAATTCCAAGGAAATTAAGTTAGAACAATCCAGGATGGGAAGAAAAACCCATCTAAGATCAATGGTAAAATATTAGGTACATTTTTTACTCTTGTTGGCCGGCTAAATGAACATGTTGTTTTCCGTGCTCCTTTGTTTGAGTGTCTTGCCGAGCGCTATTTTGAGGAAGGCGTGAGGAGTGCATTGGTCAGTTAGTGAATTCTATCACAGGCCAGGGGTGAGGAATAGGAGAGATTCCCACTTCATGACCTGGTAGAGGTCTTCTAATATCTTCTTATTCTTTAGTTTCATGCACTTGCCACGTGAAGCTCTGACAGCCACCAGACCAATGAACACCTTTGTTCAGCGTATAGCACACCAGCAGGGAACTAGGATGAAGTAATGGAAGTCTCACCTTCTTTATCGTTTATGCACCCAAACCGGGGGGCCTGAGGAGAGTTGAGATGCATGTCTTTTTAAGTAATGTTCGATCCCAAGGCAGCATTAAAAAAAAATTTCTACACAGAAAATAGTAAAACATTGGGTAATTTCTAATTTTAAACTCTTAACATCTATAATTATGAGTGAATTATATAGAACGTGCAGAATACACTTCTTGCTTCACACCTGTCTTAAACTTGAATTTATGGTAAACACATGTTTCCATCAAATTGGAGCTATCAAAAGGGATAGTGTAAATGGTGGAACAGAACTGGAGAGGAGACGTAAGTGTCTTAATGTGTATGGATGAACACATTAACTAACATGGTAATTACGCCCTCAGTAATTTCAAATGTTGTCAAATTGCATTTTTCAGAGAGAAATGTGAAACATGAATTTATACAAGTTTTTTTTATTATCAGGTCCAGAGATTCTATCAAATAAAATTGCTTTATTCTAGAGCAGTGGTCGGCAAACTCATTAGTCAACAGAGCTGAATATCAACAGCACAACGACTGAAATTTCTTTTGAGAGCCAAATTTTTTAAACTTAAACTATATAGGTAGGTACATTGTTATTAACTTAATTAGGGTCCTCCTAAGCTGGCCTTTGCTTAAAACTTCCTCAATCTGACTGAGGTACGTTCACTGAGGTCAACCCCTTCCAACTCTCCCATCCACACTCGTCTTGTATACTTGTTTCGTCTATCTCCTTTCGTTCACCCTCTCTGTATGTCCAAACCATCTCAACATACCTTTTTAAATCCTCGACACTACATCTTCTTTCACTCCACAACATTACCTAAAATTAACTTAATAAACTTTACTTAAAGTTTTAAATCAACTGATTAATAAATGTCTATAATTCTAAAAAAGGTTGTTGTGGAACTCACTGTAAACTTTGACTAATAATTCAGACTCACAGAGATCCTAGACTTCCTGGTATTCTTACTGTCATACTCACATATTAGAAGGATATAGTATATTTTTGTGAACCTAGTATCTGTTTAAAATTAGGACTACCACTTATCTAGATTTATTTGATATATTAAAAGATTATGGAATCTATAATTAAGTTATGGCTTGAATGATCACAGTACGGTAGCCAAAAAACCATTATGATAGAGATGGATTTTGTCATTGTTATGATGCTATTATGGCTAGAGAATCTATAGTGTCCCAAATCTGCCCTGTTAATCATTTATCTTCCTCTTAAGTTCTTAAAAAATGAGAACTATGAATTAGAAACAATGGAACTGGCAATCAGAATGAAAACTTACTTTATCAAAGCTTCCAATAAACTAGGATCACAGGGTCCTCTGTACACCAAGTTGGAACACACCCTCCATAAGTCTCATTCAGTACACTAACACATGTCTGCGAAGGAAAAGAAACTAAGTCTGGATATTCAGAGATGGCCCTTACCTAACTGATGGCGAGGTTGGAGATGTAGAGGAAGGAGGAAAAGGTGCAATTTGGCACAGAAAATAGAATGGAGCATTACGCTCCAGAGTGCTGGCTAGAGGCTCAGTTACTTAGCTACACATCAGGGCCAATGTCCCAGCTCTGACCCTCAGTTCACGGCTCCGCCCTCCTGGGAGGGACTGTGATTACCAGGAAAGTGGGCATAGGAACAGCACAGGGCATTTCTCTTTTCAACACAATGTCAAATCAAAAATGCTTTGCATATTAGAAAAGGGAAATTAATTATTTGAAAAACCAGTTGATTATTTTTTTTTTAAATTTTTAAAATCATCACCCAAGGATATTCTTTCCATTGATTTTAAGAGAGACCTGAAGAGAGAGGGGAAAGACAAAGAGAAACATCGATGTGAAAGGAACACATTGATTGGTTGCCTCCAGCAGATGCCCTGACCAGGGCCCAGATTGGGGAGGAGCCTGCAATCCAGGTACTTGCCCTTGACTGGAATGGAACCAGGACCCTTCAGTCTGCAGGCTGACACTCTATCACCTGAGCCAAAGTGGCTCTAGGGTAAAGCCAGTGGTTTACTGATCTTTACTAGAGCTCGGCTTCTAGCTTTGCTCTGAGTAACCTTTCCTGATTCCCACGCCCTGTGCTGGGCTCCTTGCTGTTACTGTTCCCCAGAGAGGGGTGCCTGCCACCCTTAAATAGTAATCCTCTCCGTGTTGTGACCATACCACATCAGGTCATCATTCAGCAGCTACTTGAAAGTCATTCTGCCATTTGGTTTTCAAAGGCCACCAGTACAACAGAGTTGTATCATGAGAAGCTCTGGGATACCTGTTCTTCACTGTGGTTTGTGATTTCAGTCTATCACTTAATAACATTTGTGATTGATGGTGATAATGAAGCAATATAAGAAATATATATGATTTCAGTAGCTGTGGACTCACATTTAGTTGGTGAAACTTATGATCTCTACTCTCCTTACCCCTATGATACCCCTATAGCTCATATTCTATTGGGAGAAATGAGCATTTTGACAAACATAGCATAGCCTCTTAGGAATGTCCATCTTAGCCCAATTAGAGCAAATACCAGCTCCTGGGGAAAAATCCCCTGCACTGTGAGGTTTATCAGTAGCACTGTGTGATACGGCGAGTCACACCTCTGAGAATTGGAATGCCTTTCCTGTGGCTTGAAATTAAAGTCCAAGATGATTTTGTTCCATACAAGCTTTGCCTTATTAGGTGACATAGATTGTCATTAAAAGTATTAATTGAATAGCTATTTCTAGGACCTGTACATAAATTACTGAATTTTTTCTCGATAACTGGTTAGTTGTACATTCTTTCATTATCTTTTTAGTGGTCCTGACATGAGGGATTATAGCATGTATCCTTCACTTGCTATGGTCTAATACCAATGATTACTTTTACTACTTCCCTGATAAATGACTAGAACTTTATAATGGTACACTTATCCACTCCCTTCTTGTATGTTATTGTTGTTATAATTGTAATTATACATGAGCTTTCAACTCAAGAATGCATTGCTATTGTTGTTATCTTAATATTTATTTGTATTAATAGGAATATTTTCTTATTTATTTCTATTTCACTCTTCATTTCTTCAGCATTTTGGTGATAATTTCCTTTCTGCCTAAAATTACCATTTTAGAATCTCTTTTAGAGTACGTTATGGTCATATATGTTCTCTCAAATTTATTTACTTCAATAATGCCTTATTTAATCTTCCTTTTTGGAGAATATTTTCACAAAGAATTAGAGATGGGCAGTTATTTTCCCTCAGCACTTTAAAAAAATTATTCTCATTGTCTTTAGCTTCTATTATGTATGTTGAGAAGTTTTCTTCCATCTTATCTGTGTTCCTTCGAATTGATATTATCACTTGTTTAATGACTTTAGTTCTTGAAAGTCCTGACAATAGGTGATGAACTATTAAATTTTTAAAAATTCTATTAATTTTAATAAGATGTTATAACAAAATCTATTTCAACCTAAGATACCCAGATAATTTTAATTGAACAAAGAAAAAGACTTATAAAGTAATAAATCCAAAGTTGAAAGTAAATAAAAGCAATAAATGCAGTTTTACTCTACTCACTAAAAGAGAAAGAAAAGAGATAATAGGAGATAGTGGTTGGTGAAGGAGGGGTGTTAACAGAATAATTCTTTGAAAGATACATTTATTCTACCCCATTTTTTCAACTATTTTGAGGCTCTTAGTTGACTGACATTCCAAGTGCACTTAGTCAGAAATTTATAGCCAGGATGATACCTTTAGTGGAAAATGAAGGCTAAACATAAACATAGCACATACATACAACAGATTGAAGAATGGTAGAAGATGTTGCTTTAGAAGAATTGTTGATGTGCCTTTATAAAAAGTATATTTTCTGAATCATCTAAATGTGTGCAATATTTATTTATCCATGTTATTCTCTGATTCGAACTGTTGTGTTGGGTAAGTTGGTAAGTTTGTCTATGCATGAAATCATTGAACTATTTACCATAATATAATTATTTAGCATGAACGGTGTCCTTCACAAAGCAACGTTGAAAGTCTGGAACTTCAGAATATGACCTTATTTGGAAATAGGGTAATTGCAGGTGTAATTAATGACACTGAAGTCATCCTGCAGTAAAGTGGGCCCCTAATTCAATATGACTGTTATCCTCATAGGAAGAGGGAAAGACCCAGATAGAAGATGGTCATGAGAGGAAGTGACCAGGATTGGAGTGTGGCGTCTGTGGGCTCAGAAAGGTCAGGGCTACAGAAAACACCAGGGGCTGGAGTAGCAGGAAGAGTTCTCCCCACAAGTTTCAGGGGAAGACAGTCCTGCTGATACTTGATTTCACATTTCTAGTCTCCACTGTTTCAATGCCTAGTTTGTGGTAATTTGAGGCAACATTCTTAGGAAACTAATAGCCTGTGCTTTTCAAGGGAAATGTTGCTATATCCAAATGTGTTTGTTTGTTTTTTCCTCTCTGAAAACTGGTGTAATTTTTCTAGAGCTATTTTGTTGAAATTTATTAACTGAAAAGTTATTACATGTTACATAAACTCTTAAAAGCAGTCAGATACATTATAGACTTTACCCTTGTTTTTTTTCAGCTGTTTTACTATTATATGCCCAAGTGTGGTTTTATTTGGGTTTATCCTACTTGTAGTTAAATGGAGTTAAATGAATTAAATAGGGATTGATGCCTGGTATTAGTGGACAATTCATGCTCATTATCTTTTAAAATACTCCCCCCACCACCACCACCATTGTTCCTATCCTTTTCTTCTGGGCTCCAGCTGCACAGAGTGTGAGGTCTTTTCCTTATTTATCACATTTCTTTAAAATTCTTTCCTGGATTTTTCATTCGTATTTCTCTCTGTTTTTGTTCACATATTGCCCTGCTTTCAGTTTATTAATCATGTTTTCTGCTATTTTTAATGCATTGTTATTTGAGTTCTTATAATTAGATTTATATTTTATTCCAGAATTTCCATTATTTTACAGATTTAAATTTTGTGGTGAAAGTCTCAATTTTAATATACTTTCTCCATTTTTTCCTCTCTTCCCATGAACCTAGTGATCATAGCTCCTTTAAAGCCCTTGTATGCCAAAGCAATATTTGGTTCACTTGTGTATCTATTTTTATGGCCAGTTTTTCTCTTGGTTTTCATTGTTATGGTAGTATCTCTAGCCTTGCCTACTGGTTTTGATTCCATGTAGACATTGGTTATAAAAACTGTGGCTTATCCAGATGTCGATTTCTTCCTGCCAGCCTCGAGTTTGACATGCTTCCCCTAGAGTTCACCTTTTCTCTGCCAAGCAGGCAGAATAGAACTGACCACTCGATCTGGTTGGCAAGGATGAATTGCAGTTATTTGTTTAATTAGTTTTAAGGCTGAAGTCTACCTTTGCTTTTTCCTACGGGATAGTTCTCAAAGCTTTGAACTAACAGCCTGGTGTATTCCCTGGGAACATTCTCGGGAGGCTCCTTAATGCTAATCTCGTGCCCAAAGCTTTGATAAACTCTGGAGAACATCCTTCTTTTCAGAGGTTTCTGCCCCCTGCACGATGTGCCTTCACAACGTGGCGGATGTCTGGAGTGGATGTGGCCTTTGGAGACCTCTAAGCCTCCAGTTTGGTCACTAACCCCAGGAACTCGGCCTGAACCACACCCAGATTCCAGCTTCCTCTCTGAGCCTAGAGTCAGCAAGTGCCCCTGAGAAAAGCCACTTCAGGTCATTAGCTCACCTACCTGAGGTTTCCCTCTTTTAGAATTTTAACTTTCCTGTACAAGTCACTTCCGAAGATCTCTGATGACTATAAACATTGTCTTATTTGGCTTTTAATTTTTATATTCTCTCTCTCTCTCTCTCTCTCTCTCTCTCACTCTCACTCTCACTCTTTCTCTCTCTTTTTTGGTGTGGCTACTTCACTTTGCTACAAATTACTCTAGCCTAGCCTAATTGAAATTCTTCTTATTTAAGTTTTTAAACAGTCTTTCAAAGCCGCATTATATTTTGATTTAAGTGAAATGAATCATATAAGAGACAGTTTTGCTCTTCACATGCATAGTAGACCTTTTATAAATCCTATATCATAAATGCCTGATGTGCTAAATGCCCAATCTTCCATTCAACCAATCAAAGCGTAATATGCTAATGGTATGCTAAGGTTGCTCAACCACTTGCTATGGCATGCACTGACCACCAGGAGGCAGACAGTTGACTGGTTGACCAGTCGCTATAACGTGCACTGACCACTAGGGGCAGACACTCTGACCAATAGGTTAGCTTGCTGCTGGGGTTGGGCTGATTCAGACTGAGCGACATGGGCCAGACATGCCCTGGAGCCTTCCCATGGTCCCTCCCCAGCTGGCCAACCTCCCATGTGCCTCCCCAGCCCCGATCATGCACCGGTGGGGTCCCTCGGCCTGGCCTGCACCCTCTCGCAATCCAGGATCTCTCGGGGGATGCTGGACAGCCGGTTCTGGCCAGATCCCACAGGCCAGGCCAAGGGACCCCACTGGTGCATGAATTTGTACACCGGGCCTCTAGTGAGGTATAATTATGACTTGGTTATAATGGCCAGGCCAAGAAAGAATGGAATCTAGAGACCAATGGAAAAAAGTCTTCATAAAGTTACAAGAAGCATCCAAATAAAGGAATCCCAGATAGGAGAAAAATCTCAGCTTTTTGGTCAGGAAAATAATTCAGGGTTAGCCAAAAACATGTGATAGAAATTAAAGTGGGTGAACCTGGCTGTAGATATGGGGAGGGGCAGTTACAGGGCTTAGGTCCAGAACAGAATCTTGTCTTCTTGAGCTTGACGAAGAGTGGAGAACCTAAGCTGTGGAGAATAGAAGTCCTGGAAAATAAGGCAGAGACTTACACCCTTTGCAAAAGGCAAGGAGTTGGCCAGAGAAGAAAGGCAAAGTCTCATCGTTGATCCAGACAGAGAGTTGACTAGAACAGGTGACTCCCTGAAACACAGGCTTCTCCAGGTTCTGCTGACTCAGGACCTGGCTGGCTGCAGGCTGACACTCCCCACGTGGAAGTCTCTTCTCTTTCCTGTCACTGCCTGACAACAGTTATGTTTCAAGTTTTTCTGAGTTTTAGGAGCTTTTATTGACTCACTTCTCCTCAACTTACCCTGATTAAATTGACTCCTCCTTTGTTTCGCCTTCGAATATACTTTTGTATAGACTCTTCCACACTTTTCCTTTTTGCTTGCGCAGGTCCTGGTGATGTATTGATGCTTAAAGAACAAGGAAAAGTGGAGAGTTAGTTGGATCATCTTCATCACGAGAAGCAGAAAGCTAGGAGAGTTTGATGGATTAGTCTCCGTATCTGATTCAGGCTTGTCAGTGAGGCACTTTATCAGCTGGTGAGAAGAGAAGATAAGATAAGGCAAAGACTAGAAGCCTAGAAGTTTTGGTTTCATGCTGACCACACCTGAAGTCACCTATCAGCTTTAGTTCTGATCCTTGAGATGCAAAATCAAATGCTTTAAAATCAGCTAATGTTCTGTTATGTCATTTTTCTATTAAAAAAAAAAGACTTATTAACCACATTTCAGGTTCTTGGTGTTAAACACGATGGTGTGCCGCTGGGCGCAGCTACAGGCACTGAGCCTGTCTGGGCTGGGGGAGATCTTGGCAGACCCAGAGCTGCCTTAGGTATCCTGGCCCCCTCCTTCCATAGTGGACTCAACAAGAGACAGGATTCGGGCTGTTGGGAAGAATGTACAGAATGAGAGATTCCCACTGACAGAGATAACAGATGAATTATTAAACATTAATTATGCAGAACCCCCTAGAGAGATATGAATTGCATCTTGTTGATGCTGAAGCAAATGAAAAGTATTTTCCCCTCCCTTCATCCAAAGACATCACCAGGACTTTCTTTTAAATAAGGTTTTTCTTGCTCTTAAGGAAAAATGAACAAGTCGAGGCTCTGAAAAGGCAACAGAGTCAGTTGTGCAGGAGGGGAAGGGAGCAGGCTGTGTGCTCAGGGCTGACAGGGACATTGTGGCTGCTCATCCACTTGAAAGAGAGGGTGGTGTGTTA
>NW_006293349.1:492452-502612 GCF_000327345.1 Myotis davidii
CGAGGGGCAGGGGAGAACCTGTTTCTTTGTGTCTGGGTTTCAGGGAGAATCTGCCTGACCAGGGGAGCTGCCAGCCGCCATGAATCCTAGGCACCGGGACCCACTCACAGAGCCATCACACTAGGCAGGGGGTGAGGAGGGCTGGGGGCAGGCTGGGGGGGGGACATGTTTGATTTTCACTTAAAAACAGGTGTGTGTGTGTGTGTGTGTCTATTATCGACAGGAGTTTGGGTGAGGGTATGTTTTTTTTCATGGAATGACTAATCGTGACTTAACTGCCAATCTTGGTGGATTTGCTACGGTTTGGTTTTCCTTATTTCAGAAATATGGCATTATTTGTGCCCTCAATATTTTGAAACAACTCATACCTATCTCATTTGAATTTCTAAGCAATGTTATCAGTCCAAACATGGAACTGGGTGCCTGGGAAATTGCTAAGTGTTTTTGTTGTTGTTTTTTAATTTCTTTTTCTTTTTTTTCCTGTCAGACTAGCATCCAGGAACATTATAAAAAATCCTATATTGGTTGGGAGGTCAAAACATTTAAAAAATTTTAGAGTTGTATCTTAATATTTAGGAAAGTGCCAGGTACATAACAGGAGTTATGATGAGTAAGTGGAGGAATGGATGGATGCATGAAAGTGACCCCTGGTGGGAATGTTAGTTTAATAGATGGATGGACTAGAAGTTACATGGACATGGATGCTGGATCAAGCAAGTTATATGTTTGAAGAAGATACATGTACATGGATGCTGGATCAAGCAAGTTATACATTTCTAGGGAAGATGTAAAGAAATCAATGCTTAAACCTGTTTATTTCACTTGCAATAACAGTTCTTATTGAAGCTGCAAAACTTCAGCTAAGGCGTCCGCTTACTCAGAGTTCGTTGGGAGCTTGTGGCTCCTCTGGGTCCCTCGTCTCAGCACTGGGTGCTGCCAGCCGGCTTTTTGTTCATTCTCCACAGCAGCATTGTCCTCGGGGTCGATGGCTACAGGTGGGCTTTTCCTTGACACAGCTGCCCTCTTCCAGAGCATAAGGTGGAAACATTTCCTCGTTTGTTCTTTTTGTGTCCTTTAGAAAGTAAAACAAAACGTCAAATGTACTGAAAAGATAATTTTTTTTTCAATCATTGTTCCTTCAGAGACAATATTCAGGGATGGTTGGTCATGCCATTAATGCATGTTCCTTGTCTGACTTAATATTTCCAGCTGTTCTGTCTACAGACAGGAGTGTGGTTCATCTTTGCAGCATACCTGCCTTCCGTGTTATTTCATTTAAATTGAGCAAAGTGAGTAGAAAAGATTCTGCTTTAGAAGTTCTGGCTGGAAGTAGGTAGCTTGTCCTTCCATTGAACCAGATGGACCAAAGTTTAATGCCTTTAACGCCTCCTCTTCCCACATTTCCAAGACTAAATGTCTGCAGCTCCATATCATCTTGGTCATCCTCTGGCAGGACTTCAGTTTGTCCACATCTCTTAAAGACAGAGAAATAATGGAGAACTGTCTTTTCATCTTGACGCTGTGTAGGCAGTTCCTGAGTAAATATTTAGTTTACATGACATTGTTTTCCACGTGTGGCCTCTTCTTCACGGCTCTCTAGCTGCCGCACCTGCTTGCATCACCTCCCAGCCCCGGCTAGTTCACGCCTGTGCACTGCCATTCCCTCTGAGGGGACTGCATCTCTCCAGGCACTTGCCTCGCTCCCATCCCCACTCTAAGTCTCTGCTCAAATGTCATCTCTTTAGGGCAGGGGTGGGGAACCTTTCTTCCACCGAGGGCCATTTGGACCTTTATAACATCGTTCCTGGACCAGATAAAAGTACCAACCTAAAAGTTAGCCTGCTCTGTTTGGTCAGACATTTAATTAAGTCTCCCCTAAAGGCTTTGCAGGGACAGATCAAAGGATTTCCTGGGCCTTATGCGGCCGTGGGCCGGACATTCCCCACTCCTGCTTTAGACCTTTTCTAAAATTGCACCCAATTCTTCTTCTCCCTGTTTCTTGCCTTCTATCTTTCATAGCACTTCTCCATATTTGAAATTATGAAATACCTATTTCTTGATGTCCCCCCCGCCCCTGCATTAGTCTGTAAACATGATGAGACCAAGAACCTGGTTCTATCCCTGCATCAGAAGTGCCTAAATGGTGGCTGGTATGTAGCAGCAGGTGATGTGTATCGTAGTCACGTGCTGAACAGATAAACATGTTTAGACTTGCAGGCTGATGAGCCTCTGTGGAAACTAGTTACAGAAAATGAGACTAATTGTGCCATCTGTGTGGCTGGCGCACTTCCTCGTGTGGGTTACTTCATGGTTTACAGGGGCACACGTGTGAGAGAAGTGGCACATTAAACATATGACATTTCATGGGAAAGTGCATTTTGAGTTCCAAATAACTGGCTTACATGTGACTTTTGGAACATGATGCATTTCAGTCAAGTGTAACTCAGCATTCCACAAATGCGGCCCAAGCTTTCAATGGTGTATTTTGCCAATGTGACTAAGATTACACTGATTCTGGAGAAATGTATCTTCCCTGGTAACCATGGAGCCACTTGGTGAGCAAGACAGTAGTTTCTTCACAGCAACATTGCTGAAAGGTCTTAGCAAATGCGTTTGTGTGGAGTAATAAGCCATCCCTGAAGGCTGTGAGGAGAGAGCTGACTTCTCTGCTGCCTGGGAGAGTAACTGGCAAGAGGCAGGAGGAGCGTCTGTCCCAAGAAAGAAACAGTGCTCCCTTTTCATCTGAGAAAGCATTTCCAGTCAGAACAGAAGCAGAAAGTCCGATGGTTTTAACTGGCATCGGGAAAGCGGCAACGTGGTGGGTGTGCAGGGCTGGAGTTGACTTGGGCACGTTTGTGGCTGAAACCATGGCAAACACAGTTACAAACCCCATCTGCTTGTGAGGGTCTGGCTTGAGCTGGTGCTTTTGCTGTGGTCTGTGATAGGGTAGGCCTCGCAGAGGGGTGTGGAGGGAGGAAGGGGCATTCACTACACACTAACTGGGATAGACACCTGTGCTATTCATGCGTTCTCCCACGAACCCTTCCAGCAGCCCTGCAAAGCAGGTGCTGCACCATCTCCGTCTCATGGACCAGGGCTGAGGCTTGGAGCAGATAGCAGTGCAGCAAGAAACGGAGCTGGGATGCTAATGCAGAGCCCTCTGACCCAGCGCCAGCTCTGTCCTCAGTCAGTTCTGTGATTATAGCCACAAAGACCAGGGACTAAAGGATCGATGGCGTAGACTCTGAGGGCAGCACTTCAGAAAGGTGCCAATATTCTTGTGTGTTTCTTGAAAGCTTTTAAAGCCATTGCTAGGGATTTAGGGCCAAATTAGAAGGACTTGCAAGACAAGGATAAAGTGCACATTAACTCAGGTCTTAGGCTTCCATGGATCATCTTTTTGTCTACACACACGAAAGAGAATGATTGAAATGGTTGGTTCTAATGGATATCCATAGACATGAATCCACAGCAGTCACTAAGGCATACTCTCTGCTTGGGTTTGAAAGGTCTTATTCAAATAGTTCTTATTTTATTTCTTGTCTGTTTTATTAAATAACTAGAGGCCTGGTGCATAAAATTCGTGCATAGGTAAGGTCTCTAGACCTGGCCAGAGATCAGAGCCAATCAGGGCCTTCCGGCTGCCGGCCGGGCCTTCCTTTGTTCCGTGCCGCCTGCTGGTGGTCAGTGTATGTCATAGTGAGTGATCGAACTCCTAAGGGGACACTTTGCATATTAACCTTTTATATATATAGATAGGATATTGAATGTGAACTATAAATGAAAAATAAAATTTAAAAAAGAACCAAATAAAATTTAAGATCTCAAAAATTTTTAATTATCATCTGAGCATGTTTTTAAAATTGATTTTTAGAGAGAGAGACATCCATGTTATAGAGAAATACCAGTAGGCTGCCTCTGCACCTGCTGACCCACCGGGATCTAACCTAAACCTAAGTATGTGCCCTAACCTAGAATCCAACAGGAAATCCTTTGGTGTACCAGTTGAGACTCCAACCAATTGACGCACCTGGCCAGGGCAGATCTGAAAAAATTTTTTTAATGTACCTCCAGGCCCTGGTCAGTGTGGGCTAGTAGTTAGAGTGTCCTCCCACACACAAAGGGAATGGGTTCAATTCCAGGTGAGGGCACATACAGAGATTGTGGGTTCCATCCCTGTCGGAATGCTTGGGCAACTGATTGATGTTTCTCCTTTTCTTTCGCTCTCCCTTCTTCTCTCTCTAGAATCAATGAAAAAAACATATCCTTAGAGGAGGACCTAAAAAGAAAAAAAATGCTGGTTTGGTTCAGTGGATAGTGCTTCTGCAGGTGGACTGAAGGGTAACGGGTTGGATTCTGATCAAGGGCACATACCTGGGTTGTAGGCTCAATCCAGGCCCTGGTTGGGGATTCAGCAAGAGGAACCCAATTGATGTCTCTCACATTAGTTTCTTTCTCCCTCCCTTCCACTCTGTAAAAAAAAAAAAAAAAAAATCAATGCAAAAATGTCCTCAGGTGAGGATTAACCAAAACAAACAGAAACACCCATCCCTAGTGTGATTATTAAAGGAGCATATGAAGTATTTGTTTTTATTTGTTTGTTTTATATATTTTATTGATTTTTTACAGAGAGGAAGAGAGAGGGATAGAGAGCTAGAAGCATTGATGAGAAAGAAACGTCGATTAGTTGCCTCCTGCACACCCCCCAGTGGGGAGGTGCCCGCAACCAAGGTACATGCCCTTGACCGGAATAGAACCTGGGACCCCTCAGTCTGCAGGCCCACGCTCGGTCCACTGAGCCAAACCAGTCAGGGCCATGTTTTTTGAATGAGGTATTTGTTGAATGAACGGGAGGGAATGGGACTTTGCTTTCTAACTGTTTTAGCAACTCTGCAAGCCAGAGGGTTTATTTTAATTTTTATTGATCGATTATTTTAGAGAGAGGAAGGGAGTGAGAGAGACACCAGTGTGTTGTTCCGCTTATTGTGCTCTCTGGCTGCTGCTTGTCTGTGCCCTGACCAGGGTCCAACCCGCAGCCTGGCTGTGTCAGGAGGAGGTTCCAACCCCCTGCGCTGCGGGCTGCCTGTCCGGGCCCCTCAACAAAACCCCTCTGGCTGCCCCGCCCCTGCTGTGGGCCGGAGCGCCTCTGCCACAGCAAAGGCTTGGGTTCCATTCCGTCAGGGCACCTACCTAGGTTTCGGGTTTGATCCCCGGTCGGGGCTGACTGCTGCTCAGGAAGTGACTGAGGACCGTGTGCTCTAGTCATTCATCAGGGAGCTGGGGTTCCATTGCCAACCTGGCCGACTCTGATCCCCACGACCCCGTCCTCCATCGAGGGGACCAACTATGGCAGCTGCGTGGCCTCCGCCAGAGGACACATCCGGTGGGTAGGTCGCCCTCCCTCGGCTCACCAGGCCTGGCTGCTGTGCAAGTCGCCCTGGGAGGCGGATTTCTGGGTTCCCAGGGAGAGCGGGGTCCCGGAGGGAAGCACTTCGCCCTGCCTCCCCGCCGGGCTCCCCGTGGAGCTGAACCTCTGTTCTGCGCGGGCCTCGGAGGGGAGAGCCCCCCAGGGAGGCCTCCTGGCTGGGAGCTGAGAAAGGAAACGAGCCCTTCCTCCTGGAACATGGTCGTCTTCGGTGTAGAAAGGGACGGATGAAGCCTCAGCAGCCTTCCTGGGGCATCTTTAAGGGAAGATGTTATCTTCTTTCGGTGAAAATAAGTTTATTGTGTAATTGATATTGAGCAATCATTGTGAGGACACCATAACCTGCACTGAGTTATCTGCTGGGGTGTTTGTGCTTTAGGGCCTGAGAATGCATTTTATTTTATTTGACGCAGCCTCAGTCCCCGGCCTCGTGCGGCGCGAACCGCCCACCTGCTCCTGCCAGTCATTACCGTGAGGGCATCCCGGCTAATTAGCATGTTCCTCAGTTATAATAGAGGATGGGTGCCTACTGCAGCCAGTGCAGCCCAGGAAAATGGAGCAAGAGCCCGAACGCTCCGTGTAAATACCACGGTAACTAACAAGTCTCCTGCGTGTCTGAGAGGCCTGTGGGCGCCTCAGGAACTGGGATGTGGGGATTCTGCTTCGGACGTGCGGGCTTATGGGAAACAGCATCCCCCTCACTCTGGCTGTTTCCGTAAGGAGCCTGGCGAGGCCTGTGGTCCAGGGTCTGGTGCTCCGGTGGTGTCCTTTGCTCTGCTCCCGCGCCTGCGTTATGTTCTTTGTCCAAGTCACTCACCTTTAAAAGAGAGATTTGCCTTCCTGCCTGCACAGAAGACCTCCCATGGGTGAATGCTGTGCTCTGCCCAGGCCAGACCGCTAGTCCCTCTAGCAGTGGCCTCCCTCAGGAACTCCCACATGCGCCTGCCTCATACACAAGCTCCCAGAGTCTCATGGTGACAGTGACATGTGATGAGGAAGGAGCTTGTAATGGTGAAGTTTGTACTCTGAGGGGGCCGGGAGGTCTTTCTTTGTCTTTCTTCAGTGTGCTTTCCTGCATTCCTAAAATCAACAAATCCTACTCTAATTTGCAAGCCATTGATGTTCCAGAAAACATCAATATATTTTCACCATTACTTTTTAAAATATGTTTTTATTGATTTCAAGGAGGAAGGGAGAGGGAGAGAGAGAGATAGAAACATCAATGATGAGAGAGCATCACTGATGGGCTGCCTATTGCACGCCCCCTACTGGGCATCGAGCTCACAACCAGGGCATGTGCCTTGACCGGGAATCAAAATGTTTCGTTCTGGTTCATAGGTTGATGTTCAACCACTGAGCCACACCAACTAGACTCCATTAATTGTTTTTTAAAAAAATAAACCATAATTGCTAGCCCTAACATAGATTAACCAGCATTTACCACTATGTGGTTGGTAGTCTGTCTGGCCTTTTTTTATGGTTATTTCCTATAGAAATACAATTGGATTGGTCATCATAAGAAGGGAAAGATAAAACCAAACAGGGCTGATTGCTTTTCCGCCAGTCTTATATATTTATTTAATTTGTATTTTCAGGTGTGAAATGCACATTGATGTCCATGCTATGGATACTTTTGAAAAAAAAGCAAATGCCTGTCAAAATGATGAAGACTGTTTAATAAGCAAAAGCCCAGTTCTAGAGAAAGCCATCTGGCAAACAGTCAAACAATTTTAGTGTAAAATTTAATGCAACAAGGTGACATATTTTAGTACAAATTAATTAGGTTAGTGAAGTGAAATGTCCCGAGTCAGAAAGAATAAAATGAGTTGCATAACATGGGGCACTTTGCAGTAATTCTTCGGCTGTTCATTCTGTTACTTTGCAACTTCAATTCTATTTAGATAATCAAAACTCACATAAAGCCAATCCACATTTCATTTATTTGGTGTTACTTAATTTTATCTTACTTTATTAATATATTTATGTCACAATTTATTCTGCAAATAGTATGTGATGGTTTATAATAAACATTAAAAATTAAAAAGAAAAAGGTAATACATGTGATATAATAGCCACTACTAGAAAAAAAATAGGAAGACAGGTGAGAAAATTGAAACTTAATAAAATGAGCCTAAAAATGCAGGCCACAGGCTTGAGTAATTTTTGTGGATGAATTTCAAATTTGATTCTAAATCCCTGGCAGCGAAAAATGAAATATGGTTAGTTACTCAGTTGTCTCAATTCTGAAAGAGAACCCTGATAATTTTATGCATCAGAGTATTTCAAGTTATTAGTAATGGAAAACCCAACTCCAACTGGTCCTCAGGGACTAAAAATAGCCACAGGTGGGTGGCAGCCAGGCCCGTTTCATCAGAACTTGATCTGATTGGCTGGGACAGTCTTGGCATTTGCATCCTTTCTGTGTTGATGTCATTTCCATCTTGTCACAGACCCTGCCGCAGTGCTGGGCTCACCTCCACACACAGCTATAGGCATGGGCTGTCTTCGTGCCTTTCTCTTAGCACAGGGACTTTCTGCATTGTCCAGTAACCCCTCACGTCTCACTAACCTGATCATCTGATCAATAACCTCAACTAAAGCAATGCTGTTGGGTGAGTGGCTTAGGCCTAGTTTTTGAACAAGGAAACTAGATTATGCTGGAACATTCAGGGCCCCCCTGAGACTGCGAGTGAAGTCAGTATCCCCTCAAGGTCATGAGCTGCAGGGATACTTGAAGAGATCACAGAAATTAGGAAGGATAAGTAGGTGCAGCCAACATCTTCTGGAGAAGTTACCCTAAGGTAGTGAACTCTGCTTATTACATAGGAATTTCACGAGCTATGTAGGAATTTCAGAGCTCATTTATCGGTTACAAAAGGCTATTTGGGGTTTACATTCAGAGACAGTTGGGAGCCTCTGATGTTCATTAAAAATAAATCATAAAATGACCTTATAAATGACCTTATAAAATGAACTCTATCTTCTTTGTGGAGTCTGCTGAAGATCGTTGAGTTCATACAGATTTTACATGACAGATGGGGTTAAATGTTTTCAATGTAAGTTGTGCAGTTTTGCACAAGTCTTTTCCTACTTTCCACTACATTATCCTAATATTTGTCTAAACAGAGGTAAAGAATGTTGATTTGGAAAACTTTTTCTCAATATGGAAGAAACAGATTTGGGGGGTGTGGGTGGAGGAATAAATGTGAACAACAGAGTAATTAATCACAGCAGTAGAGGGGCTAAAAGTTTTGGATTTAAAGATATGTCCCAAGGTCAAAGATGCTGTTACTTTCATGGTTAAGATATTAGGCTGTGCCTGACCCTTGTGCGCTCTCGCTCTCTCTCTCTCTCTCTCTCTCTCTCTCTCTTTCTCTCTCTCTCACACACACTCACACATACTTTCGAGTAATATGGACCATGTTCTTTAGGATACTTATTTCTAAATGTTATTTTTTCCTTAGAGAATCTCTAGGATTTTAAATAATTTGAATATTATTGTCTAGATATGAAGGACAGAAGTAAACATTGGAAGAATATTTTATTTTTTTTAAATATATTTTATTGAGTTTTTACAGAGAGGAAAGGAGAGAGATAGAGAGCCAGAAACATCGATGAGAGAGAAACATCGACCAGCTGCCTCCTGCACACTCCCCACTGGGGATGTGCCTGCAACCAAGGTACGTGCCCTTGACCGGAATCGAACCTGGGACCTCTCAGTCCGCAGGCCAACGCTCTATCCACTGAGCCAAACCGGTTTCGGCTGGAAGAATATTTTAAAATATAAACAAAATTTAAGGATGAATTGGTGATAATGATTATTCAGTCTTGCTTCTCTGAATGTATTGCTCCCTTGTCCTGTCCCTCCTGGTCTTTGAGGACAGTGAATACATTCAGACACTGGCTGCTAACTTTCTGGCTCTGCTTTGGTTCAAGGTAACTTTTTTCTTTATAGACAGTGTCTTGGCAGGTAAATCACTTCTGTACGCACAGTCTCCCGAAATGAAGGCAGGCTCAGTGTCCTCTCGGGGGGCAGCACCAGCCTGAATTTTATTATCTCTCCCAAATCATGACACTCAATGAAGTGTGGGGCTGATAAAAGATGGATTTACTTTAAGGTCCAGGAGAGAAAACATAACAGAAAATGAGAAGTTTCATCATAAATGCATCAGTGACGTTGCCCAGGGAGACCTGGTGCTGGTGAAACTATCTCGTCGCCACAGAAATTGCCTCTCGCTGTGTCCGAGGCTTACGCTGTGATGGAATCTCAGGTGGCCTCAGCCCACTGTCTGCTCCAGCTTCATTTTCTCTTTAAGGAGCAGAGTTTCTGGTTTGACCCATTGTCCCAAGTCAAGGGGAGCGTTTCCTTGGCCTTGGCCCAGAGGACAACAGGGAGGTGATCAGCTAAAATCACACATTGATCTCCCCTTCAGCCACCACCCTTTCCAGGCAAGCCCCCTGCTTTTCCCTGAGGGGAGCCTGTGAGTTTGCAAAACCTGCTCTACCCATTGAGTGATACCTTGCTCATTTATAGTTCTCTGATTTAGATTCTGATATATTTAAGTAGCTGCTATTTTCATTGAAAAATACCCATTTTAGAGCATTGTAACCATAGACTTTAGGTGAAAACAATTCTAAAAGAAGGACAAATGAAATATTGACTGATAGAAACCTTTAGGAAAAAATTTCACTATGATGAGAAACTTGACTATTCTTTCTGCCTAGCATGTTTTCC
>NW_006293349.1:502686-511358 GCF_000327345.1 Myotis davidii
ACTAATGTTTACTAATTTTTAAGCCTCCTGAGGTAGGAAGCAATGCTCATGCTTGTTTCTGTCTCCCTCCCTCCCTCCCTTCCTTCCTTCCTTCCTTCCTTCCTTCCTTCCTTCCTTCCTTCCTTCCTTCCTTCCTTTTTTATTCTTTTGTTTTTATTTTTAAGAAGGGTATGACTGAGTCCTCAACCCTAGCATGTGCCCCTGACTGGAATCAAACCTGGGACCCCTCAGTCCGCAGGCTGACGCTCTATCCACTGAGCCAAACCAGCTAGTGCTTTGTCTTCTTTCTTAACATCAGGTGTGCGGACTTCTCCTGGGTGTGTGGCACTTGCATTAGTCCCTGGAAGGCTCCTCCCCAACTGATACAGTAGGTGTTCTGTGAACAGTGCTCACCAGCTGATTACAGTCTTGCCACTTCCCAAAATTCCTTGCCTCTTTTTAGTGTTACGTTCTGACTGATTTTAAAGAAACTTCACTGAGAAAATTATCGAAACATTAGGTCAGGTACAAAGGACACTTTCAACTGGCTTCATAAGTTAATGATTTATTTCTCCTCATGTGAAAGAATCCCAGAGGCCAGCCGTGTGGGTCCAGGCAGCACCTGTCCCCTGGGTTCCCTCAGTCTTTCCGCTTCCTCTCCCTTAGTTCATGGTTTCCATCCTTGAATTCTCTCTTGATTCCTATCCTTGTTTTCCAGCTTTGTTGGCTTCTCATCTCATGAAGCAGCACCAGATCACTATTTTATTCCAGGAAGAAAGAAAGAGGAAAGGAACAAGGACATAATCCCCGTAGAACTTTCCCAGAACTCATACCTGAAGATTTTAGCTTCTATCTCATTGGGTACCTTTTTATGCAAGATCAGCTTAATTTTTTTTTCCTTTTTTCTGGAAATATTGCTGCAACAGTTATATAAGAGTAGGGGAGGAGGGGAAACAGCACTCTGTAAGACAACTTGCATTTCTGCCCAAAGCTCATCCATGAGAACCTTTCTGCTCCCAGTTATTTATGCTGTGAAGGAGGGAACAAGATACGTGTCTGCAAAATGCCACCGATGTGTTTTAATAAGTTATCTTACCTGTCTAGACTACAGATAGGTAAAGAACTGTTATGAGCAATGCCCATAATATTATGTCCTATAATAAGTTACTCCAGGGCCATAAAATGGGACTCGTGGAGAGGAAATGCGTCTCTGGTGTCTTGCTAATCTCATTACCTGTAGTGCCCAGCAGAGCTCTTGCCATAGAGGTAATGGCATCCGGTTTCTATTGCTGCTGTAACGAACCACCTCACATTTAGTAGCGCAGAACACCCGCATTTACTATCTCATAGTCCTGTGGATCAGGAGCCAGACGGTCTCAGTGGCCTGAGGACGGGAGCGGGCAGGGCAGCTCTCCTTTCTGGAGATCTACAGGAGAATCCTCGCCCTTGTCTTTCCAGCTTTCACGATGCTCTCACTTTCCTTGGCTCAAGGACCCTCCTTAATGTTCAAAGCCAGTGGCATCATTGACTTTCTATAGTTATTCTTTCGTACTCACACCTCCCACTGCTCAGACTCCCCGTCCCCTTCTCTGTGTGAAGGGTCCTGGAGATTACCCTGAGCCCACCGGAGAACCCTGGATACCCTTCACATTCTCAGGTCCACCGAGTGCCAACCTCCATTCCTTTTGGCCTCATAAGATGACACATGGTTCCAGGAATTCAGAAGTGGACATCTTGGGAGAGGGGCATTAATTTGCCTACAGTAGTGATGTTTGATAAATAAGTAATAATTAGAAATAGTTCAAAGGCTGTGTTTTATTTTATCCTTCAACAAGTCTGTGAGGTGGGGAAGCTGGTGTTTAGAAATGTGCTCTAACTTTCACAAAATCACAAGACCAGGATTTTGCACTGGTTTCATTTCAGCCCCAAATCCTCTTGTCTTACAAAATGTTTAGGATGCTCCCTGATTGTTCTGATAAACTCTATAAAGAAGGAATGAATGAAGATCTTATAAGTAAACTAATATCATATAATGATCATCTTTCCACAGGATGAAACTCTATGGATAAATGGTAAAGATTCATTAGTGTGGGTTTGGGGGCCCATTTGTTTCCCAGATAGAAGAGAAAGACCTGAGCATAATTGTTATTTTCTAAAAATCTAGAAAATGTAGAAATCTATATTTTGAATTTCAATCTTTGTAACATATATACACAAAATTGTAGGCTATGGTTTGATTCTCATTGCTTTGTATGTGGTGATACATAACTGTGAGGTAAGAAGGAATAGAAACAGGAGAAAAGCGCAAGAGGTTTTCTTATCAAACATTTTTCACTACAAGAATTCTCAGCAAAGTTACCATATAGTGGCAGTGTTTATCAGCATTCTCCTAATTAAGAAGCTTTTCTTTCTTAATACCTTTGATCTCAGAATCATCTTTGCCACGCATTCCATGTGTGCTTCCTTCCTGGTGGCCTCCATGGGCCTCCAGGTCAGGGCTAAGTGCTCAGCATGCTTCTGGGGTGCAGAGATAAGGAAGACCCCCAAGTCTCTTCTGGAAAAGTATATCGAGTGCACACATGCATTTGCAAAGTAAGAGGACAAGGGGCACATGGGAAGGAAAGAACAAGCCAGTGCTGCTCTCCTCCTGGGGACTGAGAAGGGAGCCAGGCCTGGAGATCAGGTGGGGTTCCTGCAGGTGGAGGTGGGGCAGGATGTTGGGAGGAGGTGCGTCTTCATAGCCGCCTGCCCCATTGATGGGAGAAGAGAGGAAAGTGGGAGATAAACTGCCCGGATCCCAAAGAGAAATTGAGATCCTGGAGGTGAAGTAGTTTGAACCTTCAGGTATTCAAGCTTCCATGACATGCACTTTCATTGTATTTTTCATAAGATTTCAAAACCTTTATTTCTGTGAAGGAGTTTCACCCTAAAAAAGGTATGGATGGAACCAAAAGAGCACAGTTTAGTGATTCTGCAGGTAGGGTCACTTCTGTCTCTCCTTTTGCTCCTTCATTGTATGGAACACACACGGGAGAGGGGCGGGGAAGCCGAGTATGTGAGCAGATCGTTGCTGGCTGCGTGTCCCCAGGCAGGCTGGAGGCTTCAGTGACAGAAGTGAGAGATACCAGCTTGGGGTACACAGCTCTGGGTTCTAGTCTGGGAGATTAGCATTCTGCTGGGACATTACTGGTAGCCCATAGCAGGGAGTGGGAGGTGGGAAGTGGGAGGTGGGGGCTGGAGGGCTGGAAGGTGTCCCCAACATGGCTCATTTTGGGAAAACCTTGTTGGAGGCTTTTATCCATTTAACCAGGTGGAGCCTGGAGGCATCAGTGCCAGCAGACCTGCACTGCCCGTCCCCTAAGGTGGGGGTCCTGGCCCCCCGTCTTCCCTTCCATCTGCCTCCTTGGTGCCTTAGGTTCCACGGGTAATTTTCTGCTGGACGCCCTCTGAGGATGTCATTTACCTTCTGACTTCAGAAGACTTTGTGCTTGTGTCCTAAGTGGTTCAGACCCGCATTTATATTCATATGAATAGTTGGAGTAGTAACCTGTACATTCACTCAGTAGATGTTTATGGAGCTTCTACTTAGGCCCATGGCTGTTCTAAGTGATGGACTACAGCAGTGAAGGAAAACGGTAGCTTCATGGGCTTAGATTCAAAGCGGAGAAGTGGAAAATGACCCTATAAGCAACAAGTATAACCAATAAGCACAGTATGGAGTGTGCTAGAAGCAGAGCAATGCCATAGTGAGGAGAGAAGTTAGGTCAGGGTGTGGGGGCTGGGAGAGCTGAGGACGGGGGACAATTCAGCTGTCATTAGAGTGATCGGGAGGCCTCAGAGGGAAGGTGAGCTTTGAGCCAGACTGAAGGAGGTGAGAGAACTGGCCTAGCACTAATCTCCCAAAGGAACGTTCGTAGAGGGAAGAGCAGCAGCCAGGGCAGGAAGCAGAAACGTGCTTGATGCATTGGAAAGGCAGCCAGGAGGCCAGGAAGCCAGAGGAGAAGCTGAAAGGGAGAACAGGAGCAGAGAACAGAGGGGTGACACAGGCCAGTCATGTGGTGCCTCGTGGTTACTGCAGGGACACGGGCTGTTGTTCTGAGTGTGCAGTAGGTATAAGAGCATCATAATGCGGATTACACTTTACAGGATCCCTTTTGCTTTGTGTTGAAAATAGACCATGAGTGGGAGGTGCGTGAGTCAGGACAGAAGCAGAAAGACCTGGAAGATCTCCAGGCAAGAGATGGTGGTGGGTTTGATTCAAGTGGTAGCAGAGAAGTCAGATTCTCTGGATATGTTTTGAAGCTGAAGGTTTTTTGATGGATTGGGTGTGGGGTATGAGAGTTAGAGTAGAATCAGGGGTAACACTAAGGTTTTTGGCTTAAATATTAGGAGTATTGGGGTTTGGAAGGCAGTTCAATACTTTATCATCAGTAAATTGAAACTTTATAATCTGCAAGTGTCATTATTAATGTTTCTCCGGTAATGCTTCTGAAATGCAGATTGGGTCAGGTACAAAGGGTGTGCAAAGTGAAGTAAGTTTCTGGCTTAGTAAATGTTATATGGATAACATCTTACTGCTATATCCCACCTGGAATGTAGGGACCACAAGTGATTGTGCCTGTATTTTCGGTACCTGCCATAGTGCTTGTCATATACCTTACTTAATCATATCTGTTGTCATTGATTTTAAGATGAAACATTATTTTATGTACTACTAACAAATGCTACCACTTATTCAAGTGACATTAATTGGAGTTATAATTTTTCTTGATTGACATATTTATTGAAAGTGTTATTTTGGACTATCTATATAATAAAAGGCTAATATGCAAATAGACCGAATGGCAGAACAACCAAACAACTGGCTGCTAGGATGTGCACTGACCACCAGGGGGCACATGCAGAACATGGCAGGCATCGGCAGCAGGTGGCAGAGCACAGAACCTGGAGGGCGTCGGCTGCGGTGGGATGGTGGAGCAGGTGAGCGGGGACACCAGACCAAGGTGGGGTGCCAGTTGCTGTCATCGGGGTGAGCCTCGGGTGGTTACTGAAAATTCTTTGCTCCCACATGCTGTGGTCCTGCCCTGTGCTTGCACCTGCTGCTGGCACTGGCCCTGCTCACACCCACTGCTGGTGCCAGAGCAACTGCTCACACCCACTGCCAGCGCCTGGCACTGGCCCCAATCGCTCCGCCCTGTCAGCGGGTCCAAGTGGGGCTGGCACCATCAGCACATGGGAGCAGTGGCGGCGGGGGTGGGGCTGACAGCAGACAGTGCACCAGGGGCTGTGGCAGGAGGGGCCTGGAGGTTGGGCTGAGACTCGCCCCTGTGCCCACTGTAGCATTGCCCTTTCAAGGTGCACAAATTCATGCACTGGGCCTATATATCTAGTAAATGTAACTAGTAACTAGATATATATATCTAGTTAGATATATTGTCTTTAGGGCATTTATTGGCATGTGAAAGGCAATGCTTTTCATATATTCTCCCAACCATGAGTGTGTGCTTCATTAATATTAAACATGTGCCCTGTCCCCCAGATTTCATTTCTGCATATAAATAACATTAATTTTAATGGTGGATCATAGTTTAATCTTTTTGAAGCTATTTTAAACAACCATTGAACTCTACAAACATAGTATTAACAATGCACATAACTCAATTGAAGAGATGAAAATAGGAAGAATGATGGCTGAGTCTGTGCAGACTTTGAAAACCATATCACAGCTGCCCCTGACCACTCGTGATTACAGGATGTCTGTCATTCATTGTAAGAAACAGTCTGGTATCTGAGTTGTTAAAATGTGAAAAATGGACACCTTAGAATCAATGAAATATGGCAGCAAATATTCCACAATGTTGAACAACAGCCTGGAGTTTGATGCCCACCCCTGACACCCCACACGTGTCCCTGGCTCCAGGCGGCACCGAGTTTTAACATTAGGAGAATTAATGTATGTGCCCTGGAGGTCCTGCTGTAGTCTTTAATGCAATATTTCTTTTCTTTTTTTCCCCTCCCCTCCCACTTCCCCTTACCCCTTCCTCTGCTCCTTTCCCTTCCCCTTCCCCTTCCCCCAAAAACCTTAGCCATATCCCTGGAAGATCTCCAGGCAAGAGATGGTGGTGGGTTTGATTCAAGTGGTAGCAGAGAAGTCAGATTCTCTGGATATGTTTTGAAGCTGAAGGTTTTCTGATGGATTGGGTGTGGGGTATGAGAGTCAGAGAAGACACAATTCTCCAGCAATCCTCTCTCTCTTTAGCCGTTTTGAAGCTAGATGTATTCTTGGGCTTTTCAGTTATATGGCCAGTATATATATATATTCTCTAAGTAGACTGAGTTCATTCAGTGTCTGCTTTAAAACTGTAAATGTCCTTACTGACCCACAGCATTTTCCTATCTGCCACTCCCCACCCTTCCCAGTAAATCCAGTTACCACCTTCACTCCTATGACTCTAGGAGTTGGAATTCTTGCTCTCACTCTTAACCCATTATTCTTTGAATTTTTCTTTTCATCTAAATTGAGCTTATAGTTCATTGTCCAGACCAGAGGTGTAGGTGAGGCTCTTTACTTCTTCCCAGCAGGGTCCCGGCTCAGTCTTGCTCTCAGATACTTTTGACAGGCTTGGACTCCTATTTCTGACAGAAGCCAAAGTTTACTCTGTTTTCTAAGCCTAAATGTGTCCTTGTGCCTCCCACAAAGCTCTGGCCTATTTTGGTGATGAATCCCTCAAACTCCAAGTTCACATGCACAACACAGAGGCCTGTAATCTAAACTTAATTGAAGGTTAAAACTGCTCCAGGTCAGATGGTCAACCTCAGCTGGTTTGCAACATGTTCTTTGGTGGTTCAGATACTCTCAGTGCAGAGACGCAAATCCTCCCAACATTTCCTATTTAGACGGTTATGTCATATGCACGATGGAATCGTGTCGTGTGGTGAGGATAAAGATAAATGTGACACTAGAGAAACCTGGTTCAAGTCTTTGTTTTGGTGTTTTTAGTTCTATAGCCCTGGGTAAATTACTTTAACTCTCCAAACCTTATTTGTAAAATGGGCATGGAAAAACTGTTCCTAGCTCAAATAATTATAGTGACCTTAAATGTATCTATCATCTATCTATCATCTATCTATCTATCATCTCTCTATCATCTATCTGAACCTATTATATCTGGCACTTAGTAAGTTCTCACAAATGGTATCTATCATTAGAAAATTGCGTAGCATATTATTCCCAAGTGGTTTAATGTCTGACTTTTGTTTTAGATTGAATTTTATATCACACATTTTTAATTGTTCTAATCATTTTTCTTATTCTTTCACATATGCACAATGCCAACATATTCATACCTAATCTAAGGTATCGACTTTGGATCCTTGTAAAGTAAAAATCCTTTTAATACTGCAGATAAATCCACATACCCTGTCCTAAAATAAAAATAGATAAAAGTCTGGAAGCCGAGTCAGAATGGTAGTAGAATTTATTATCTAAAAGACAGAACTTGGCTAGATTCTGCCATCTCTTACAGGTTCAACATGTCTCTGCAGAATTCTTCGCTGCAGATGAAGTAATCCTGTGTGATTTATTCGGCCTCAGCTTCTGAAATCTCCAGGAGGGTAGGTCTTTACCAATTCCTTACCCGAGGCCCTCCATTGGCAGTGGCTCTCTGTCCAAAAATATGCGAAGTGCAGAAAAAAGGACTTTTCTCTGGATGCAATTTCCACCTGCTCAGTTACCTCCTCGATATGTCATGGTATTTGCTGAGCCACACTCATTAGGCACTTAAAGGAACAGTCTTCTTGGGACTTGGGAAAAGTGCATGTGGATGCCATGAAGCTTGTGGCCTCTCATTGCGTCACAATGAACTAACTGTAGTCTCCGCTTTGCCCACTTCTCACACCTCTCAGGGCACACGGCTCAGGAAGAACTGCTGCCAAACTTGCCAAGTCAGCCCTCGCATTGCTTAATACTGTGGGACAGAAAATAAAGGAGATTGCAGGGTTAGGCCTGTGGTGACATTATTAAGAATTATTTATTATCGAGTTCGGTTCTTAAACTTTATGGGTCTCAGACCCCTTAGAGAAATTTATGAAAGCTGTGGACACTCTCCATGAAAGTGTAGACATAGGCACAAAATTCTGTATCTGATTTCCAAGATATTTGGAATCCGTTGATGCTCATTCAGGTTAAGAACCGTTCTTAAAATCATAGAATCTCAGACTCCGCAGGATGTTAGAGTCCAGTCAGATCAATCTTCAGTTGAATCTGTTTCACACTCAGCGCTGTAGACATTTGACCTGGACAAGTCTTTGTTGTGTGGGGCTGTTCTGTGGATTGTGGGATGTTTAAGAGCATCACTTACCTCTACTCACTAGATACTGGGGGCGGGACGGGGGCGGGGACAGCCACCCCACAGACTCTGCACCACAAGGGAATGGGCAGCCCAGCGGGTGGCTCAGTGGTTGAGCATCAACCTATGACCCAGGAGGTGACGCTTTGATTTCCGCCCGGTCAGGGCATGTGCCGGGGTTGCAGGGCTGATCCCCAGTAGGGGGTGGGCAGGAGGCAGCCAGTCAATGATTCTCTCTCGTCGATTTTTTTCTATGTCTCTCTTTTCCTTCCTCTCTGAAATAAATAAAAAAATATATTTTTTAAAAGGGAATGGGCTTTCTTCCCTTCTTTCTTTCACTCACAA
>NW_006293349.1:511382-546482 GCF_000327345.1 Myotis davidii
TGAGAACAAATCCTTTGAATAAAGTCTACAAATCTCAACATCTCATGAAAGGGAATTGATTGTGTGTGTCTCCCCCCCACCCCACCCAAACCCCAAAGAGCATGAAATTGCTGTCACCCATATAATTATTTTGAGTCAGTTGTGTACAAATTTGAAACTCAGGTTGGTCAAAGTGTGTCTGCAAATATTGAAACCATCTAAAATGACTGTTCTTGAAAGAAAGGTGAGATTTAAAATTTTAAGTCTGAGGGACCTAGCTCACTACTACCAGAAAACAGTTAGAAAAATATTTCAGTCTTCCAGGCCAGAGATGAAAACAGCATTAAGTAAAGACATGAAGTGGAACTAGAGAAAAGAAGACAAAAGAGTAATATTTTACAACCACCATCTGCAGAAGGGGGTGGCAGTGGGAGGTGCATGTGGGAAGGCATGCAGCTCTGGGCAGCCTGGCTGGGTTCACCCTGAGGAGGGGGTAGTAGGTGTCGGGAAAGGTGGGCAGGGGAGGGATGGGCTTCATTGAGACCCTTTCACATTCCATAAATGTGCATCACCCCTTTTCTTTGTTTTCATGTGGCTTTGAGACATCCACAAAAGCTCACACAATGTAGGCCAAGATGGTGTTTACTTGAGAAGCGAGCACTAAACATAAGTTGTACTTAAGCCTTGTCATCTTACCAGGGCTTTTCTTTCCTTGGGGAAGAATATTTACTCAGAGACATAGCCAGTATCTCTGGCTTTGATTTTCTCTGACTGTAAGTTCTCTGAGAATAAATAAATTATGGGAAATAACCAAGATGTGAGGTGATGTGCTAGCTAAGTTGTATGAAAAGCTGAGATGAGAGTCATGCTAGGATGGATGGGAATGGTGTGTTTTTGATTGTGGCCCATGTATTTGTATGAGAACATCATGTGATGCTAAGGCTGAGAAACCTGGTGGACGATTTATTGTGTTTTCAATATCAGATGAGACCTAAAATAGTGCTGACTCTTCGAATGCCTGACTCTTGTATCCCTGTCCCTGGACGACTTGAATATCATGAGTCCAATTTGAAATAACAGGTGCAGCAAATTGAGTCAATTTGTCGACCTGAGGTCTGGGCGAACCCGAATCCCAGCAAATGTGAACGTTAAGCAAGTCCTAGTCTGACAGGAGCACAGCAGTTTCTCCCTGAGCTGCAAGCTCAGTGTGTCCTTGCTAATAGCCTCCCTTCATCTCAATCCCAATCCTTTACGTGGATAGAAACGCATTAATAGGCTTTTAAAGGAGTAACCCCTCTAAACTAGCTCTCTAATGCGCGAGCTCACTGCTCCCAAAAAGCTGATTTCCTTGAGACCTGAGTTATTCCCTCGCTCTCTGGGGACCAGGCTGTGTCTCTCTGGGCTCTGTTGCTATTGCTGATGTAAAATCTGGGAACCCGCCCCGCATCCTTGTGGGAAGGTTGCACAGACAGATGGTATCATATCTGAAAAATGCTGTGCAAGAAACTCCCTTTGTGACTATACAGGGGCAGTGCTGCTGTCTTGTGCCTTGTGGCTAAAACTCTAATTGCATGCTGTTGGGTGCAATGTGATTTCAGCACATTCCTTTCCTAATGCTTAAAAGTTTCCAGCGAAAGGTCTCAACCCAGGGGACTCCTGCCTGGGATGGCTGTCTGAGGGCGGGCGGCTCGGCTGCCTTTGACGAGGGGGGGCACGGGGATGCTAGAGACAGCCGTGCGGCTCAGAGGAAGAAGGCCTGCTGCTGCCTCTTTCCCAGGCATCTGGTCCAGAGAAGCAAGAATGCATCTCGCTCTTGTCTGAGCCAGTTCTTTTTGCTTTTTAATTTTTATTGTTGAAATTATTACATATGTCCTCCCCGCCCACATTGACCCCTTCCAGGCTGCCCCTGCCCCCCACCCCAGGCCCTCACCACCCCATTGTCTGTAGCCATGGGCCATGCATTCATGCATACAAGGTCCTTGGTTACCTCCCACTCTCTCACCCTCCCCACCTTCCCTCTGAGGTTCCTCAGTCTGTTTTATGTTTCCATGTCTCTGGATCCACTCCTTTCATCAGTTTATGTTGTTCATTAGATCCCACATATGAGTGAGGTCACGTGATGCTTGTCTTTCTCTGACTGGCTTATTTGACTCAGGGTGATGCTCTCCAGATCCCTCCCTGCTGTCTCAAAGGGTCAGAGATCCTTCTTCTTCACTGTGTCAGAGCAGATTCTGAGTGATGATGCATAACAGTCCATCCATATCAGCCGTGCTCAGCTCTGAGCTATGCCGTCTGACGGTTCCAAGCAGTCCTATCTTGTATTTATATCCAAGGAAGAGCAAACCTTTAGGACAATGACAAATCGACAGACCTTAGGAGTAACAGATGCTGGCTGTCCGGTGGCTATAGCTCCCGTGGCAAAGGCCTGCAACCATCAGTCCTCTTAACGGTGAGTGAAGGCATTTAATTGGATGGTGAGGTGTGATTGGGATAAAATGTTAAGGGGAAAGTGAGACTTTCAAGACTGTTGCTCTTCTCAGTCTTATTTTAAAAGGGACATGCTGGCAAGATTTGCAGTTCAAGATTCTGGATGTGGCATTAGAGAGAAGTTCCAGGGCCTAATAGTTTTAGCTACAACCCCCAAACTATAGCAAATTTAATAACTTACTTTTCTTGGCTGGACTAAGAGAAAAAACTTTAACAAATAAAAGCTTGCCCTGGGGAACATTAAATTATACCTGTCTATGTCTATTGGAATGAGTCATCCAATGAAGTTGAGAAAAAAAAAATTAGCATGTTAGCCATTATATTAGAAAGCAAGTACAAGTGGTTATTATGATGATGACTAGAGGCCTGGTGCACAAATTCGTGCACCAACGGGGTCCCTCAGAGTGGTCTGCAGGGATTGGGCCCTAGTGTGCGCCCCCAGCCTCGCAACCCCAGCTTGTGTCCCCCGTTTTGCAGGCCCACAGCCCTGCCTAGCACCCCGCCTTGGCCTGGCGCTGCCCCTTTTCTGCTCCACCATGCTGCCTGTGGGGTGATCAATCGGGGCCACCTGCCCAGCTCCCTCAGTGCCTGGAAGCAGGTGGCAGCCCTGCCCTCCACCGCCGCTGCTGCTCTCATCTGCAGGATGACTGGCAGGGCGATAGGGCCCCCATTCACACCCATCTTGGCCTGGCGCCGCCTGCTCACCTGCTCCACCATCCCCCCACAGTCCCACTCTGGTAGGTGCCCATCGGGGCCAGCAGCACCACATAGCTGACACCCGCCATGTCCTGCGCCTCCCCCTGGTGGTCAGTGTATGTCATAGTGAGTGGTCAAACTCCAGGTCAAGGGGACAATTTGCATATTAGGCTTTTATTATGTAGGATTATTATCATATTTAGCCAAATGTATAAGAAGTTTAAAACAGCACTTCCATCCTTAGAATTGAGAGTTCTAGCATTTTGGGTAGGTTGTTAATTACACTGACGTTGCTGGTTAGTCTCACACTTGTCCTTAAGGTCATTTCAAAATACAGGGCTCGTTTCTCACTCAGAAGAGCTGTTGTAATATGAAAGTAGAGCTGTTTTTGTGGTTGTTGTTTTACTTTAACAGCAATCGCTGAGAGGTTTTGTTCTCATGCCTATAGTACAGCTTATGTTGGTTATGATGAGAGAAAAAGCCTTTCCACCTGTAATTTATTTTTTTAATCTTTATTTTTGAATATTATATATGTCCCATCCCCCCCCCCCCCAATTTGTACTTGATTTTAAAGTACCATCAGTATTATGTGACCATTAGGTGTAGAAATCTGATCTTGGGTGCTGTAGGGGAAATACATTTCTAATCAAGAGTTCAACAGTAGCATCAGAGATTACTACATAACTAAAAAGCAAGTTATTAAATTTTCTTTCTAGAAATTCAAGGTTCAGGGGAACCGCCAAGTAGATAAAGAGCTCGTGGCAATAAGTTGTCCACCGAGTTTTGTTTCTGGAAGGGGGCACGAACAGAACTGCTTTCCCTGTAAGTTCTGATGGTGTCAGCTGTTCAGTTTTGATTAAAATTTATAACAAGATTATTTTAGAATATTTTTTACTGTGAATAAATTTAAATGAAAATTAATTTATAATATTATTTTAATGTAGAAGATACAAAAGTGGTTGAGATCAAAGTTAGTCTAAGTAGAATTGGAAAAATATATTTAAAAATATATTTTATTGATTTTACAGAGAGGAAGGGAGAGGGATAGAGAGTTAGAAACATCAGTGAGAGAGAAACATCAATCAGCTGCCTCCTGCACACCCTCTACGGGGGACGCAGCCCACAACCAAGGTACATGCCCTCAAGCAGAATGGAACCCAGGAACCTTCAGTTTGCAGGCCAACACTCTATCCACTGAGCCAGACTGGTTAGGGTGGAAAGAATATTTTTTAAAAGAAAGCTGAATGCTGAATTCTGATGTAATTTCTAATTGAGTGTTTTGGGTGCACATGAGTTTGGAATAGTTTCTGGAGAGTTAAAATTAACTTTCAGAGGTTAAGATAGAGATCAATGTTCTTGAAGTTCCGTGAAAAGAACTTTATATCAACTAATAAAATGTTTTGACTGCAGCTACCTGTGTGCATACTGGTAGCTAGCAATTCTAAAATAGCACATTTTCGCATACATGAGCAATTACTTTGGCAATAAATACCTTCCTAAGTGTCTGTATCTTATTTATTGAAAGGACAGTAAGTGGTATTTTAGGAGGGAGCGTTTTCAGGATGCTATGGCATAGACTTCCTATGACCACCCAGCAATATAAAGGGAAGGAGCAACACTTACTTCCTTACTTAGAGAGGGGGTCATGGGTCCCCAGCATAAATGGATTCCGGTTCATCAAGGATATTATTAAACTGTCACACTCGGTCAGTGCGGAGTGACAACAACATGCACAGTTCCATTAAAGGGTCCTTAGTGAGGTCTCTGAGTTCATGTGTGCCATTTTCTGGGGGTTTCTAATGGAATTTTTCTCAAAACAAGATTTAGGTCAGGTGTCTCCTAAACTTTAAAGCTGTTAAAAGTTTGCTATTGGAAGAGTGTATGAGTCTTTTCTGTGTTTTTTAGTTCCTATGTCAGCCAAAATGAAACAGCAGTTAAGTACAACCACAGTAATTTTCAGATTTTGACACTTACACCCATTATTTTTTAAAAAATCTACTAAGCTCTGAAGATGGGCTGCAGCTGATGACATATTAGCTTGTATGTAGAGACTTAAACACTTTCTGCCACTAGCAGAACCATTATTGAATCTTGCTATTACTTTGATAGACTTTTTTTGTTCCTGTAGAAGAAAAGGAAGTACAATTTATGATGAAAACTTATTTTTCTTTCATTGTCCTGTCAGTTGCAAAGATTGGTGGTATTTGCAAATGGCAGAGTCCAACAAGAAAGTTTGTGTAATATGTTTTTTTCTATAGAAATATCTGACAACCTCAGAAAAATGAAGTGCGTCATTACCGTTTTTCTTTCTGCCTTAAATATAACGCAAACGCCAAGTTGATCGAGTCTGAGCAGTGTAGGCGATGGCAGCTCTGATTCAAACAACTTAGTTCTTCATTTAAATGGCAGACAGGCAGAGATTAGAGCTATTCTGTCATTTTAACGAACACAAGAAAATATTACGTAGAAAAACAAGTTGCATTCTTTGGAAACAATAAAAAAAATTGGAGCTGTCAAGAAACTTTATGAAACTTTGAATAACTAAACAAACTTTTTTATTCTTGTTCCTAGTATTTTTAAAAAGAGAATTCAGATGGAGGTTGGAGAAAGATAAACACTTGATGGGAATTCAGCCTGGAAATTGGATGTAGGATGACCTAGAGCAGCGGTTCTCAACCTGTGGGTCGCGACCCCTTTGGCAGTCGAACAACCCTTTCACAGGGGTCGCCTAAATACATCCTGCATATCAGATATTTACATTATGATTCATAAAAATAGCAATATTACAGTTATGAAGTAGCAACGAAAATAATGTTATGGTTGGGGGTCACCACAACATGAGGAGCTGTATTAAAGGATTGCCGCATTAGGAAGGTTGAGAACCACTGACCCAGAGGAACAGGCCTGGATGCTGTCCTTACCATCTCCACACACTAAGCAGGGGTGTAGGTAAATGACTTCTCTATTTTCAATTAAATTATTTTGTCAATTGAATTTTTTGCCAAAATCTTGAACGTGCAGCAAATCAAACCAAGTAAAAATGACTTTCTACCATGAACGTGTACCTTCCTGCTCCTGAACTAGTGATCTTGAGAGAGTATCGCTCTCAATTTTTATCAGTCAGGGGAAGGATATTTATAAATACAGTTGATTTGAATTCATAACACTTCAAAAATAAAGTCTAAGAAATTATTTGAAATAATATTTTGAGGACTGGGCATAGTGATACCCGAACTGGAGAGCAGGAATTCTTCCTGGGCCCTGTCTTGCGGGATCTAAGAAGAAACCCAGCACCAGAGGTGCTACAACAAGGCAGGAGTTTATGGCAACAAACACAGGCTCCCTGCGGGGGAGGGAGAGTCAAATAAGTTACCCCATGTATCTGCTGAGGCCCGCTGTCTATCTGTGCTGCTCTCTGATTGGCTCCTGGCCTTTTTGCAACATGGTTTTCTTTCACTTGCAAAAAAAAATTCCTCCTTTCAATACACCCTGTTGCTCTGCTACCCATCCTGCTTTTCTGCAAACATTTTTTGTTGTTGTTTCAGCTGCTCCATGATTCCTCCTCCTCCTCCTCCTCTACCCCTCCCCCATCCACCTAATTCTGCTTCAACTCCTTTCCATAGGAAGCAGCTTCTCAGGGAGAGGAGAAGCGAAAGATAAAAATAACAATACAACCCTGGCTGGTGGGGCTCAGTTGGTTGGGCATCGTCCTGACACCAAAAAGTTGCCAGTTCCATCCCTGGTCAGGGCCCAGGCCCAGGTTGCTGCATTGATCCCCAGTAAGGGGCGTGCAGGCACAGCAGATGGATGTTCCACTCTCACATCCATGTTTCTCTCTTCCTCCCTCTCTCTGTTTCTCTAAAAACAAACAAACATACTAAATAACAATCGAAAACTTTGGATTTCAAATATTATTATGGAGAAGGAGTTTGAGTTCTCAAAAGTCAGAGTTTTAGGAAAACGATTCCTGCAAAGCTTTTGGGATTTATTCTTTGAATCAATGATTTCATTGGTCAAATCCTCTCTGTCTTGAAGGCCTCTGAGATCTCAGGATGTTTGTACAGGTTACTCAGTGGCCTTTTTGGAGAGCTTATCTCCTTGGAATTTCTTTCACTTGACTTCCAAAACAGTGGGCACTTTTAAAACTCACTGCACACGTGTGTGCATGACCTATTGCCCTGGCACAGCTGCACTTCGGCTGCCTCTGCTCCTGTTCATCGGGGGACCCTGAGGGATCAGGAGGGTTTTTAAAAAAATTGTTAAAGACTATAATCCAAGTAATTCTTGTTTATTCTCAAGTATACAGAAATATGTGATAGTTATGTTCCAGATTTGGTTTAATTTTTTAAAATAAAATGTGTTATTGATTTTAAAGAGAGAGGAAGGGAGTGGGAAAGAGAGAGAAATGATGTGAGAGAAACGTCTACTGGTTGCCTCCTGCACGCCCCACACTGGGGATGGAGCCCACAACCCAGGCATGTGCCCCGACCGGGAATCCAACTGGTGATCTCTCAGCGCAGGGGATGGCACTCAACCAACTGAGCCACATAGGCCAGGGCTGTTCTAGGCTTGTTGGAAATTTTAATTACTTAAAATTAAATTCATATGAAAAATATATAATCACGAAAAGAAATACTGCAAGTGACAGGAGAATAGCATTGCACTGAGTTATTGAGAACGATGAGGTATTTTTGTAGATTGAGATGCGCATTGTGTTTGTCAGCTGCGTTTAGCAAGGTCAGCAAGGGAGCTGACAGCCGGTGAAAGGTCAGAGGAAAGGGTTAGCTGTTGCTTTTAAATTCAAGGTATTGTCAGGCGGCGTTGAGTAAATGTATGATAACAGGAAGCACTGCCATGGGGTATTCAGTGGGATGCACACCGACAGATCCGTTTCAGGGCGGATCAGATCTATGCCTTGCACTGCACAGGAAATGGTCTGGGGAACGAACAACTGACAGTTCACTTTGGAGATGGAGGCGAGCAAACCTTGACTGTTTAGGCAAAGGGATGCCCCTCAGACACAGGGGTCTTTGGGAGGATGCTGGGGGCACTGAGTGCTGGGTCAGCTTCGCGGCCGCATCTCTGGCTCCTGATGGACAAAATGTGAGCCATGAATGCAGAGCCCTCTTTCCCGCCTTCATGGAGAATCTCCATGGAGAATCGCTGAGACAGGATGGTGCCCCCTCTTCACAGGGAGGTGCTACCTGTCAGCGCAGGTTGTGAGCTAATTCAGGATCCCTGAGCAAACCTGGAATTCTCATCCCTAAGCCCTCATTACTGTGTCTGAGACGTTTTATTTTGTGAGATAGAGTTAGCAGGGAGAATAAAAACATTGCTCAGGTGAGATTTCTACTCAGAAGCTTGTTCAAAGAAGACTATAAATTATAACACAGTAGAGTCAGCTAGTTATTAACAACAGGAAAGGAGCAAAGGGAAAACCAGACATTATAGGGACGTTCCCTGCAAAACATTGGGGGAAGAATCCAACAAAGGGACTATAGACGCAGACCCAGGAAAGGTGGATGGAGGGTGGGGGTGGGGAGGTGGAGGTGGGCGGCATAGGGAAGGCGCTTGTCTGTCAGTCACACCTGGGGACAGAGATGATTAGCCAGAATGCCCCAGCGAGGGTGGGAACATGTGGGAATACACAGCCCCCTGAGCGAAGGGATTTGCTCTCTTGTGCTCAGCTTTATGCTCTTGGGTCTCTCATTGCTCTGGGCACACTCTCTTGGTTCTCTTGGGCCCACTGCCATGGGGACCCCACACACAACGGACTGGTGGGCTGCAGTGGGGAAATACAAGGTGAGCTAGCCTGACACTGGGCTGGACCCGGAACTCGACGCCATGTGATTTTGACTCCACTAAACCCACTGCATTCTTCTGTGACTGGGGATGCGCTCCTGTGACTCATCTGAAGCAGGGGCAGTCTGAGACTCTTTAAACCTGAGCAGCTGGACACCAACCCCAGTGTGAATTAGATTGTAGGGCACCCCACTGATGTTCAGAGAGTTGGAGAAGGGATTTCTGCAGGGAAACCCCCTACATTTGGTGTCAGAAGTGTTGTGAGTAGGGAAGCAGTTCTCCTTTCGCAGGGACTATTTGTAATGCACCGATGGTTCTGGGTGCATAGCAGACAGACCAAAAATGAATAATAAATGAAGTGGCAAGTATATGATGAGCATCTTTTATTAAATTTAGGAGCTTTATTCAACATGTGGGCTTCATTTTTCTTACTTATGACAATCCCATTTTGGGTGTGTTGTGGAGGAAATGGGATTCTTTCAATCTCACTGGAAAGCACCTCAGGTACCCTCGCCCAGGAGGGTGAGGTTCAGTGGTCAGGTTGACTGTGGCAGAAACAAAGGACTGCCCCCAGGTTCACCTGCCTGGCTCTGATCCACGGCCAGGGCTCAGCTCCTTCTAGCTGCGGGAGAAGTTCGGGCCTCTGGGGCCCTGGGCCCCTACCAAGCCCAGCATGAGGGCAGGACCCTGAGCTGCCCTGCCGTGAGCCCCACGCAGTCTCTGCTGCCCCCGGGCCCATGGTTAGCGTGTGCCCAGGCCTGTGCAGCTGCTGAAGGGAGAGAGCAGGGGCGTTTGGGAAGCTTTGGTTGTATTTTCCCAGAGTTTGGGAAGAGGGAGCTTTCCTTCAAACTCTCCCATCCCTTTCCTGGGTCCTCCCAGGCTGTGCTGGTGCCTACCCTGTTCAGTCCCTTTCCTGGGTCTCCAGGGTCCCTGCCTTCCCTCTCCAGTCTCTTCCCACATCTCCAGGCTGGACTCCCCCCTCATGGTCCCTGTTGGGGCTCCAACTGCTGTGCCTTGTAGTTATGCTTCCTCATCTGACCTCTGTGCTCGCCCTCAGCAGAGAGACTTTCCCCTTACTGCTCCCTCCCCACCCCCCAATCCAGAAAGAAGGAACCAGTTGTTCCCAGAGATTGGAAAGCCATCCTCCCTGCCCTGTAGCTGTCCCCTGGGTGTCTGTGACGCTGTGGCTACCTACTTACCCAGGCTTAGTTGGGTTTGCTCCCTCTCCTTCGTTAGCACCGCACTCGCTGCCTATCTAACAGGTGTACCTGGCAAATATGTACAGGGATATAAATAACGCCCTTAAGTAGACACTGACGTTATCTCACTTAATTCTCTAGGAATAGTGCCGGGTAAGAATTCTAACCCATAGTTTGTGATGAAGAAATTGAGGCTTAAACCTCTTAATAGACATTGTCCAAGGTCTGCCACAAGGCATATTTGAAATCACATCTGATTTATCCCAAAGCCCATAATCTTTCCAATTTGCCACAAAGATATTAGAATACAAATGACATATCCTGGCATTAGTTTGAAGTTCCTTTAAAACTTCCGTTTAGTTTCTTTCTCTCTCTCTCTCTCTTTTTTTTTTTTGTAAAATTGAGAATAAAGTGAACTCATTTTTACCCACATTTTATTTCTTTCAAACATTTTTAAAAAAAATCACCCCACACTTGGATGCATTGTCCTGAGTAGCAGCAGCTGCTGAGGGAATCACTTATTGTCCCCAGTCAGGGGTGGGGAGGGTTTCCTATTGCCTTGGCTCAGAGCAGTTGCATGTTTACCTATTGATCTCAGCAATTAATCAGAGGCCCGGTTAGCAGCCAAATTCCTATGTTGGACTCTCATGTTACATTTACCAGTTCTCAGCACTTTAATTGATTTCTTACCCAAGTGGCTTAAAACCACATGAATCATATGACCAAGTGTTCGCTACACTAAGGATGATTTATCCATCCCGGAGAATGCATTTCAGATGTATTTTCAGGAAATAGAGAAAAATGATTACAGTGATGATATTTTAAACTGAAAAGCACTCACTAGTCTATACCTCCAGGAGGACACAACGAGGCCTTTCATTTATCGTCTAAAAATTGTTTTACAGAAGCAATGGTACAATCTTCTATTACTGTAATAAGAGAGCATCTTTCCTTAAAAATGTACATTTTTACCTGACTTGGAATCAGGGTAATGGCCATTGTCCTCAGCTGCGATAACAGGCCCATGGCATCTACTAACCCAAATGCAAAGCACAGAGCTACCTTGGGCCAGAATGTCAAATGGCAGGTTTACCTTGAATGGGAAACTGCTCTTGAAGATCCAAAATGAACTACAACATTGACCAGTTATTAAAACTTCAGTGAAATGGAGTTGCCTACAGCATCTTGGGACCAGTCTGACTGGGGCCTGCAGGAACCTGGAGTCGGGGGGCCAGTGCTTGGTGGCCATGGCGAGGCCTCCTCCTGCTGGTTGTCTTGTTAGGTCTGTGCAATGTTTCCAATTAAAAGTTGACAGGGGATTTCACACAAATATCAGAATTTTTGGCTTCTCTGGAAAAACAGATCAGAAGATGTGGCAACGCAGAGCCTGTTGTTTCTTCCACTTGAAGTGTATGCCTTCCAGTTCTTACTGCCATGCACCTGCTATGCACAAACATTTCCTCTGCAACTGACTTAACTCATTGAAAGTTACCCAACTGGCTGTGCAGGCATTTGAGATTCTATCTCTAGTCTCCCATCCAAGTACTAGCCAGGCCCGACCCTGCGTAGCTTCTGAGCTTAGAGGACTTGGGGTGTATTCAGGGTGGTGTGTCCCTTGACGCTCAGTCTCTATTCTAAGGTCCATGTGCTGCCAGTTCCCAGACCATATGGTCAGACGTGACTTTTGTCTTTTGAGATGATGATGATGATGATGATAATTACTCCTGTAATTTGGATCTACTATTTAGATCTCAGAGATTGAAAATAACAACATTAAAATGATGAAGTTTGGGCCATTCCCAGGGAGAGTAAGTGTACATTTCATTAATCAGGAGAGAAAAGGATGTGACAGGACCCAAGAAGATTTAGCTCCACAGTACACATGACTGTGGTTAGGATTAGAGAGAACATATGTGAAGTTCCAGTGCTGTGAATGGTCCCTGTTTCTGCTCCATAGGAAAGAACTTTGACTATTAATAAGCAGGAAACAGGTATGTGTCCCAACAGGTGGGTTGCAGAGAACATAGGGTCAGGGAGGCACTAAGTAGGGGCAAGGTGGGAAATGGGTTTCACCTGACATAGTAGGAGCACTGAGTCACGGTGGGATTGAGCTGAGGACGAGCAAGGCAGACACCTAGAGAGGAGGTGACAAACACATTCAGTCTAGACTGGATTTCACCTTGAACGATTATTTGGGAAACAGTGGAACATACCCCTTTAATTCCATTGGTAGTTTTCAAGTGCTTGTTTACTATAACGGAAATGGTTAAATGTAAACATTTATATTTGCAAATAAAATAATGCAATGATTTTTTAAATCACAATCATGAGAACAAACAAAGGTCCCTTTTGTTTTTCATCAGGGTCTGGGTTTGGCATTGCAGCGATGTTTAATTTGTCATGTTACACGCAATCAGGGTGAGGATGTTGTTTAGTTTTTCACACAGGGTAATCCAGGGCTAACATGGAAACATGATGACTGTGACAGCAGCAAGAGCACTTTTGCATGTGACTGTATAACCTGTCACAGAATTTCCTCAGCCTGAAGGGCTGTCATCAGTCATGATCCAGCCCACATGCCCCTCACTGTCCTGCACAGAGGCTTTGCCATTCAGCACCAAGCCCACTCCTGTGAGGTCGGCTGGGATATTGCTGATGCGTGTCCAGTTCTTGTTAAATTCTCTGTGGGTCAGCTGCCTCAGTGTTCCTTCTAAATGATCCAATCATAAAGTACAAGGCCCTGAAATACCTAGAGAATTGTGGCAACCAGCACTTTTTATGATAGATGGGTAAGGTGATTGATGAGTAGGGGTAGGAGCTGAGTTTAACACAAGTAAAAATAAAAAGGAACTCATGAAATTTTCTTAGAATTTTGTTTTGTATTTTTGTATATTATTCCACAGACATTTGGTTTGGTTACTTACTAGCTTTCTTCTGGATAAAATGGATGGCTCTAGGGTCTTATTGAAAGGATTCAAATTATCATTCATGCATTCATTCATCAAAGCTTCCTTAAGCGAGGTGCTGTGCTGAGACTGAAGATACAAAGAGAAGTGAGACTCGGCCTCTATCCTCCTGGGCCTCACAGACTCTTAGTAAGAGCGATTTCACTGGATTAATAAAAATTAGCATGATTTTGTTTTTGAAATTTCCCTTTTTCTTCTTTAAAAAAACGTTCCTGGTCTTGCTCAAATGGAATATATGATGGATTACATGTGGATTTCTTGGGAGGCATAGGAAAACAAGGAAGTGAGAATAATGCTTTTTCTCTTCTATTTCGAGTCTGTGTCATGCTGCATCCTCATCTCTAAGTTCCCCTAGGCCAGTGGTCGCCAACTGGTGGTCTGTGAGGTCCGAAAGGTTGGCGACCGCTGCCCTAGACAGTTGTCCCTGTGTCTGAGGGGCTTTGCTCCCAGGACCCTTGTGGGTAACTAAGTCTGAGTGCTCAAGTCCCTTACATACAGTGGCATAGTGTAACCTACGCACATCCACCATGTACTTTACATCATCTCTGGGTTACTTACAATACCTGACACAGTGTGAATGCTACGCAAATTGTTGTGCTGTATTGTTCACGGAATCAAAACATGAAGGAAAGCCCGTACATGTTCAGTACAGACAACCATCACAGGCCCTACTCCATCAAACACGTCAGTGCCAACATGACACGATTCTCTGCATGGTTTCCAGCTGGTGTTGGTGAAGGGCACCAACCACCTATCTTGTGAGAGACCGGAGGCCCGTTTGTGCCGGATGAGGGTTGTTGGCTGTGGAATTTCTCTCTCCAGTGGAAATTGTTGTCCCTCAGCCTCTGCACTCGCAGCTTTGATTAGATGTCTCGCTTTATCGGTCTCTAACTGGAGGGTCTAAAGCAGCAATTTTCAACCTTTTTCAGCCCATTGCACATGAACAATTTACTAAAATTCTGCAGCACACCAAAAAGTATATTTTTTGATGATCTGATAAAAAAAAAAAAAACAGGTATAATTCTGATTCACTTACATCTGAAGACTATTGTTGTGTTGGCTGTTGCCACTTTTTCACTTGACAATCTAAGGCCGCGGTTCTCAACCTGTGGGTCGCGACCCCATCGGCGGTTGAACGACCCTTTCACAGGGTCGCCAAAGACCATCCTGCATATCAGATATTTATATTACAATTCATCACAGTAGCAACATTACAATTATGAAGTAACAACGAAAATAATTTTATGGTTGGGTCACAGCATAAGGAACTGTATTTAAAGGGCCAGAAGGTTGAGAATCACCGATCTAAGGGAAAAGAGGTCAGTGCCCCTGACTGAATAGTCGGAATTGCATATTTCAACGTTCTTGTGGAAACGCCAGCTGAAAACTGCGGGTCTGAAACCACGCATCTGAGATTAACTCTTGCTCCTGGGACCACAGAATTATTAAGAAAAGACATAAAACTATGATCATGTCTTCCTGACACTGTGTGTGTTTTCACTCTGTTGCCTTTTCAGCTGTTACATAAGTCTGTTTTATCTTGTGTTTTATAGAGAGTTTTAAAAGAAAATAGAGAAGGAAAAAACAAAAACTTACCTGCTCCCTCAAACCCAGACAGAATTACAGTTGATATTTGGTAGCGCATTCTCTCAGGAGTCATTAAGGCACTAATGCACAAACACACACTTTTCTTTAAACAATATTTGGATTTTGGTAGAAAAAAATGTTAGAAGTAGCAATGTATGATAAAAAGAACATGAGCATTTTTAAACATTTAAAAGCATTTTTAAACATTTAAAAGCATTTTTAAACATTTTAGCCAAAGTGCTCTCTGAATTAGCATAGCAATTTTTATTCCCATCAGCAATGTGTTTAAGTCAGCGGTTCTCAACCTGTGGATCACAACCCCTTTGGGGGTCAAACGACCCTTCCACAGGGGTCGCCTAAGACCATCGGAAAACACATATATAATTACATATTGTTTTTGTGATTAATCACTATGTTTTAATTATGTTCAATTTGTAACAATGAAATTGGGGGTCACCACAACATGAGGAACTGTATTAAAGGGTTGCGGCATTAGGAAGGTTGAGAACCACTGGTTTAAGTGGTTGCATTTGCCAAAACCAGATATTATCATTAAAAAATTACATCAATTGAATAGGTAAGCTCTTTCAGTTTTTACAGCTTTTCAGTGTAATCCCTGGCCTCTGATTGGCCACGGGTCCTCTCTTAGCCCCATATATTCTTCCTCTGTGAAGCTTCCCTCCCTGCGAGAGACCCCTTTCCTTGCTCGAGTGGCCGTCTGCTGGTTTTGTCTCATGTGTGCAGTGGCTTTATCTGTCCCTGGCTCAGAAAGAGTTCTCTCACAGGAGGCCGCCATAGCTAGGACAGACGTCTCCTCCACCTTTTCACTAGTCTATTGAAAAGCCAGCATTTAATGCTCATGAACTTGTGTAACTTCTAGGAAAAGGAAAATCCTGTCCCTACAATCATTCAGTCCATGGCCCTCTGAATAGGAAAAAGAAAATACAATATGATTATTTTGATCAGGAAAACAAAAACCATTCTAAGTATTTCAGGAGGATGGGATTTGACTCAGAGGCATACAGCCTGGGGGCACTGTGACAGGTTAGGAGCAAAGGGCAGTGCCACAGGGAATACGGAGGAGCCCTGTTTTCTGTGGAGAGTATCTGTGTTTGATGATGCACTTGGCTAGACGAAGGTCATTTCTGTGCCGACCTTTCTTCCATGTATCTGGTTGCATCTTAGGTAATGCTCAACCCTTGTTATGAGTTACCACTTTCCCTTAGAGGTTGTCAGCATGTCTGTAAACAAAAGAAAACAAAGCCCAACTGCTCCAGCTCTGGCTGTTGTTTCTGGCTCTTGCCAGGCAGCGGTAATCTTGTTCCTGGCGCTGCCTCAAGTGCCTGCACCCCACTGCCCAGCCCCTCCAGTTCACTGTCCCTGCTTCGAGGTGCAGAGCCCATGCTTCTGGCACCTGGTGTGAGCCCCGCCTGCCTGCACCCTGGGGTGGGGAGCTGATGGGAGGCCTCGGCTGCTAGGGAACTGGGTCGGCATTTGGTGCTGAGCGTAGCTCTCGGTTGATGCCTCGGTTGTTTTGTTTGTTTGTTTTTGATTGTTTGTTTGAAGCCGTGTGCAGCATTTCGATAGGCTGTGGATAAACCAGCCCTGAGACCGGATGCAGAGATGGGGAGGAATTTTCCGTACACAGAACCCCAGTGGCAGTGGCTGCACCCATGAATGTGGAGTCTACAGATTTCTAACAGACTGTGACCCCAAATCACAAAAGACGGGTGAGGGCACCGTCACCCTCGGGGGACTTAGGCTTGAGGGCCTTTGCAGGCAGCCTGTGACCCCGATGTGGGCGGCTGTGTATTCTGTGCATCCTCTGAGAAACAGGGCTGGACACGGACATGCAGCAAACGATGTGCCCACTGACCAGCAGGGAACAACACCCCTCACTTTATTCACTTCAGGTCACTGATTCCCAAAGTGCTTCCAGACCTTAAACATTGTGGACGAATACTGGTAATGGCTGCACTTTAACTTGGAGATGAGCATAAATGAAACATCTATTTTGGGATTTTGCAGCAACTATAATGCGATATGGAAATATCCATGATGGCTGTTGGTGACAGTCACAGGACGTTAGTACTGCTGGGATTTGTTGTCTACACTCATAGGTGCAGGAAAGGCTACATTTTAGTTGGAGATCAGTGAAAATGAAAGGTCTTACTTTTTCCAGTCTGCGTTCACTGATCCCTGAATGCTACCCACCATCATTCGGGGTCTGCACACCCGGGTGAAGATCGCACATAAGATTCAAGACCACAGCAGACTCTGGAGGCCACTGAGCCACCCAGGAGTCCCGTGGCCTGGGAGCTGCGCTGACTCCTCTTTTCGATGCAAATGAAACGACCCGCAGGGACTGTGAAGGCCTCTGAGTCTGGGATGAACTTTTCCTTGAAAGTCACGACCTCTGTCTGCCACCATCCTCGTCATGTCTCTGAAGTGACCCTGGAAACTGGCAGAAGCACGAGCAGGGATTTTTAATAAAAGGTATATGGTTCCCATTGTGGGAGCCACAAAGTTGTCTGTGGTCTTAGAAAAACATGACTGAGTCTGGAATGTGTGTATCTGGGAGCATTAGCCTGTAAATATTAAGTAACACAAACTCTAAGACACGCAAATTTAAGAAAAAGCATTGAAATAATTGCCTCCTAAAAGGTTAGTTTCTATAAAAACGTGTTTGTGAAAACGCAATACTCCTTTTAGAAACGATAATTCACTTCCATAATCCCTTCAAAAAGGAAAAGTGCCCCAGCCTTACGGGATGAAGAGAAAATTATTCTTTAGTCACTTCTCAGTTTTACTTACATTAATCTGTTTTACCTCTAGCAATAAGTACAAATGTCTCTGAGATTCAGAGGTGCCTTTGGGATGAGCCCTCCCAGGGTTTACGTAACAGCGTGTTGTAGAAGCTGAGTTCATGCTGCCTGTTTATATAACCCTAACCCAGGCTCCGGTGTTTTTAAGAGGCAGTATTACATAGAAGGAACTATACAGCTACATAAACTGTGAATTACATATGTTATACATATGCAGCTTTACATCTTCCATCATAGTCATCACATACGTCATTAAATATTAGGATGTGTTACTAGATAAAACAAAATTCTTGTAATTGCCGGTTTTGCCCTAAGACATTTAGGTTCACTATAAAGAAGGTTGGTTTGTTTGTTGCTGTTTGAAACCTCAGCATTGTTAAATATTAGAAGAAGGGTGTTTCTGCTGGTAAAGGTCATTGAAACAGAGCCATCCCATGGCTGAGGAACGGGGCGGCCGAGGACTCCTCGTGCATTGCCAGCCCTTTGATTTATGGGCTCCTGTTCTGATATGCAAGGCAGTTTGGTATGTTGATGTGCAATTGATCTGGCTTGAATAAATCACATCAAAGCATTCTCATTTCTGTATTTTTCTCTTATAAAAAAGGATTCTATTATCAGAGAGAGAATGAGGGAGAGTTATTAGTGTTTGCAAACTACTTCTCGACATGAAAAGAAATAGAGTAATTTTCATACTACTGAAGCTCTGTGGCGTATTGGCATATTGTTTTGTCTTCCCCTCGCTCCTAGAGCTTTATGCTTCCGCAGGACTCAGCAAAGGTCACCAAAGACTAATCTGGGTGCCGGGACTGAAGGCACAGACCTGTTGTTCTGGGACCAGCCCCCAAGGCGGTTAGGGCCCGGGATGTACGACCGATGCAATGGCTTGTCTTTGCAGGAGACATCACTTCCCTCTCCAAACCCCACATCCCCGCCCCTCCACCCCACCCCTCACCTGGAGAGGATCTTCAAGCTGAGAAGGAGGGATCATTGTGAAGCCAGCCAGTGTTAGAAGACAGACTGCCTGTTTGGAAAGAGAGACATCAAACAGAAATGCAGTGAGAGTTCGATCACAGTATCTCTGGATAAACTGGAGAGTAAAATAAGAATGGTCTAACTGCTCAAGATTCAATTGACTCAGAATTCAGGGGTTATCCATCCTGCCCCTAGCACCCTGGGGTTCACTCCCCGGCTGCCCCCACAGGGCATCCTTCCCATTGGGTGGGCGCTGCCGCTGAGGAAGTGAGAAGGGGGAGTGAAGGAGCAGAGAAAGAGCTGCATTCCCCTGTGGGACCTCCCTCTTCACTGGGGAGTCAGGAGAAGCCCATGAGTGCCTTACTGACAGCTTCCTTTATTCTTGCCCCCCCTCATTCACATTTGAAATTATAGGGACGTCTACATATACGGTATTTTGCTGAAGTCTATTCCCTTGGATAATTTGGAATAGAAACCTGACCTCACACAAGGCTGCTGGACAGGAAGATAGACTTTATCTCCGGACCCTCCAGGCCAAACCTGGGTCATTTCCTAACCTTAGTTCTTGACCTAATGGAGCCCTCCTCCAGCTGAGGGTCAGGGTCTCACCAGCTGGCCACTTTGGACACGAAGGCAACTCCTGGTAGGCACAGTGATGTCTTTATTCCTTTTCCCCTCAAATTCTAAAAATTCAGCTTCCAACTGCTACCATAGAACAACCTGGAAATGCATGTGGACTTGAGGAAGGGACACCCATGGATCCTGGTTTCTTTATTCTCACCTGCACAGAAAATACTGGGAAAAGTCACGGAGTAAGTGGCATTGGAACAGCCACCGTGAACATTCACTCGGTTTTACCTACAGCCTCTGTGCCTCTCGGCGATTCCCCATATTCATGGGGGATTGCTCAGATTCCAGCTCTGCTCTCTTTGGGCCAGGTTAATTTTTCTTGCTTTCACTTTTAAGTGTATTTGTTTATAATGGAAAGTATTATTTAAGATCACACACACACACTTTGGAACGGGAGTTCCGAAGCGAAAGCAGCAGAGGTGTTTCTGGTATATTTAGATGACGAGCCGCTTGTTTCACCCAAACTTCGATTTTCATCCTATTTCTGATCCGAATCCTTTACACACCCTCCAGGGCCTTGCTGTATCCATTTCATTTTCCCACATACCGTCTTTCAACCTTTTCTTGAATCTTAAAAACATTTGTATTGAGTGTTTTCTGTGTGTTAGGCAATGAGTGGGTTAGCTGTCGGGAAAACAATGCAGAAAAGACGCAGCATCTGCACTTAACTAACATACAGTCCAGTGGGGGAATGAGAAGTGAATAGGCATCAGAATCAAAGACTCAGGACGTTGAGAGCTTGTGACATCAGCAGCAAGAGGAGAACCCTAATTCTTGCTGATACGTAAAGGAATGCTCAGGGTTCTCCTATCCTCAACTATACATCTTTTCAAAAAATATATTTTATTGCTTTCAGAGAGGAAAGGAGAGGAAGAGAGAAATAGAAACATCAATGGTGAGAGAGAAGCATTGATGGGCTGCCTCCTGCACGCCCCCCACTGGGGATAGAGCCCACAACCCAGGCATGTGCCCTGACCAGGAATCAAACAATGACCTCCTGGTTCATAGGTCAATGCTCAACCCCTGAACAACACTGGCCAGGCCCAACATACATCTTTTGCTACCGGACTTTTCCACAGAACATTGACTCTTTCTCCTGTTTTACAATTAATTTATTATCTTTACCATTCAAGCTTCTGCCCTCACCATCCCACCACTGCTGGTAGTTATCATTGAGGACACCTTCTAAAGGCCAAATCCAGAGTCTTTTTTTTAACATTATTTCTTCTAGACTTAATGAAGCTGACCCCCCAGCCCCACCCCAAGCTCACTGACCGAATCCTTGACCAGCTGCCGAATGCTTTCCATTCGTCTTTGTCCTCTTCCTGCCCAAGACGTTAATCATCCTCTCTGGCTCCAGTTCCTCTCCTGAGTGCCACCTTTCATTTTCACTGTGCATTTCCCCTGGATATCCTGCCCGGTTTTAAATTCATGGATATAAATACCAGCTCATCATATTCAAACTTCAAAAAGAGTATCTTTGACATAGTAGTTTCTTTTTAAAAATCTTTTATAGTTTCTTGTTGCCTACTAAATTATAGACAAGGTCTCTCATAGGACATTCAATGCCCTACATGATATAACCTCAAGCTATATTTACAGCCTTTTCATTTTCTTTACTTTTCAACACACACCCTATCCTGAAGACCGAGTTACAAGATTGCTGCATTTTAAATATTCTCATGTTTTTCTGCTTTCATTTGCTCATTCTCACTTTGTGGGATGGAATTCAGTTACTCCCATATCCTTCTGTTATCAGGGTCACCTGCTCCCTGAAGCTTCCCAGGCCCCCAAAGAGATGCCATCTTTCCTGTTAAATTGTGGCAGCATATTATTTTTCCCATCATCATCCTCTGTCGTTTCTATATATGTGTAATGTGCTTTTCTAATACACTACATATATCTTTGAGGGCAGTAAATCGCATATTGCTTTGCACATACACTTTACAAAATTTGTTGAGTTGCATTTACCTCCTCAAATCATCATCTTTTCTTTCTTTTTTTTTCATCATCTTTTCTTGATTTGCCCATTTTTGATGGCATTCATCCATGATATTTGTCCCAGTAAATTAAATACAGATACAAAGATACAATAAATTTGAAGATTATGTAAATTTGTGATTGATAACAACATGTTGAATGACAAAGTAAGGAGCCAAAAAAGTAGGCTGGGCAAAAAAAAAAAAAAGCAAGATTAATTATAACGTTCATCTAAAAGAAACCATTGGCCAAGAAATGGATGGAGAGAAAATGGTTGGGCAGTAATCTATGTAAAAAGAGTCCTTCAGGACTTGACTTTGTTGAAATCTAAATAAATCAATGGTCAGTAAAGTTGTTCAGCTCTACTATTATTAGCTGTCCAGTGTGGGAAAGTAGCTTAATTTCTTAGAGTCTTTATTTCATCTATTAAACATTATTGAGCCTTGGAACTATGTATGTGCCACACATTTCTAGGTGCTGAAATTACAACTGTGAAAGAGTACCTGGTCTCTGTCCTTAGGGACTAACACATCAGTGAAATAATAGTATTCATTCCACATTGTAGTGAAATAATAATATTCATCTGGAAAAGTTACAGTGCAGAAGGCTACATCAGAGAAGAAGAGAATAAAGAGGAAAGAAAGACGAGATTAGAAGAGATTGAAACATAACCATCCTGGTAAAAATTTCTAATGCATTCTCTGGATATGCTTTTCACTCGATGTTATTTCATTTTCACTGTGAGGCATCAAGATGGGAATTCATTTATTACGCTTGGTACTAGGAGTGCATTTTTTTTATCTGAGTTTACATGCACTTCTTCCCATTTGAAAATGCCTTAGCTCTTGCTTCTGCAAATATTTATGCTCCTGTAGTCTACATTTTTTTCTTCTGAAACTCCTCTTATGTGATTGTTACAGATTCTCAGTCTATTGTCCACATTTCTTGACTCTTCCTTCTTTTTAAAAATGCCTGTGTCTCTGAGCAGGATTCTGGGCAACTTCCACATGATTTGAGTCTAAAATGTAAAGTCTTTGTTCAATGGTGTCCAGTCTAAATGATCTAATCTAGTGGATTATAAAAATTTGACAGCTCTGTTTTTTTGTGTTTTTTTTTTTACTTATAAGGTTCCTAATTTATATTCTTATATATATGGCCACTATCGTTCCTTTGGCCTATTTTGTTTCATAATGTCTCCATTTTTTCTTAGAAGTTTTACTTTAATACATCTCTTTGGGCAATTGTAACATATTTGAAAGTCTTTGCTATAGTATTCCTTAGATATATACAATTAGAAAAAAAAGTTTTTGCCATACACTCTCATAAAATCAATTTTATTTGAGTGAATATATCACCTGATTTTTTGGCATTAGATCTCTTTATGGGATTCTGTTTGATAAGGGCAGTTTTTGTGGGGGATGTTGCATTCATTTTATTTTTTTCTGTCCCTCTGTTTCTGGATCATCCTCACAGTCTGTTGGTTTGCAGTTGTTTCCCACTAGCCCAGACCTAAGTTTCATGATGGGACTGAGGGTCCCTGTCTGGACACGGTGATCCTAGAGAGGCTTGGCTTTACTTTGATGAGGCTGCACTGTTCTCACCTCCCTCCCTGGGTGCGGAGCATAAAGCTAGGCCTGCTTCAGGAACAAGTTATGGGGCTTACAACACTCCCTCCCCTGACGTCAGCCACGATGCGGACTTGTTGCATCATCTCACCAGGGACACTTAGCTTCCAGTACCCTGCAGGAGTGACACTCCACATCACCATCCCTGCGCCTGGGCCGGTGCCTGTCCCTGCACCTGTTGTCTTCACTGGCTATTCTTTTGTGGTCCACAGAGATGGTAGATATTTTTGTAAACTTTTCTCTGTCTTTAGTATGAACAGTTTCTTTCACGTACATTCAACATTTGTGATCCCTTCCTGAATGCTTCACTTAGTTTAAATCCAGAACTAACCCAGGGCGGCCGAGACCCATTTGTGTTGGCTGCCACCCAGCGAGACATCCCTGACTCTCCACAGCCTGAGATTCCCAGGTCCCTGTCCCTGCAGACCTCCCACCAGCAGCAAGGCTGACTGGCCTTGTTTTCCCATCCCCAGCCTCGTGTTGCCTGGAGATGGATCTGCACGCAGTCTTCCTAGAGAGGCTGCGTACTGTGGTCTGTCCCCACATCAGTCAGCCACCAGTGCACTTTAAAAGTCTCTGGTATTTTTTCTTCACTTTAAGTAAAATTTCTCCTGTTTTCCAGTAAAAAGGGATAAAATCTTCACTCCTAATCTCTATGTCTCTAATTTCTAGTTCTTCACATAGCTCAGAATTGAATAAACATTTGGTGCATATAAGGTGCAAAATGATTGTGCTATTTCATTGTAGGATTGGTAAAACACATTGCATACATGTGTAATTTCAAAACATGTACTAAATATTTCATGAAGGAAGTCAGGTAGTTGGAAAAGTTATACGGATTTCTGCCATATCTTAGGGAGCAAGCCCTGGACAACGACTTAGTTTTTGGTACCAAATTCTATGGATGTATTTATGGCATGTCAGCTTCTGTATAATTCTTCCCGTATCTATTATCATAGCACCAGTTTAGTCCTTTGTAACTTCTTTTCTGTACAAATTTGATTACTTGTAACTGGTCTCCCTACCTTGAGACTAATGGCACTTAATGTTTATGGGGTCCCGGACCTTTCTGAGAATGCAATGAGAATTATGGAACTTCCTTCTTGAAAATGCACATAAGTATATACAGTCCACATTTTACATAAACTTCAGTGGGGTCCATAGTCCCTTGAAGCTGCCATGTGAATTCCTAAAAGTGCTTCCTTTTGAATTTATCGTATCTACCTCGTGCATCTATTCACTTATCCATTACATGTTTGTATCTGCAGTAAATTTGGTGCATTTCTGCTAAGCTCTGGAAATGCAAGGGTAAGTAGAAGAGTTTCCCTCTTACGGAGCTCCTAGTCTAGACCAGAGGAGAGAAATATGTCCAACATATGAAATAAAGTCTCAGAGGCATTTGTTGGCCACAGAGGAGGTCCAAGCGGAAGTTCAGAGTCTGGTGTGGGAATATTAAGTGAAAGCTTCCGGGAACTTTAATGAACCCTCCTAAAGGGATGCTTTGTTATTCCACTTCCACATGTAAGAGAATGCAATGTGCTCCATTAACATAGAAAAAGATCAAGCTTCTCAATCCAAAATGTAAGGACCTTGTTAATCAGACTCCAGTCTAATTGTGTCTGTCAGTTATCAGTAGTCACATGGGTGAGTTAAAGAAAAATCCCCGGGTTCAGTTTTCTCAACTAGAATGATAAGACTAACATGAGCAACATGAGTAACAAACAAGAACCATGTTATGGAATTTCAAAGAGCAATAATAACATCAATAGCAGCTACGTCTGTAGGCATCGCAGTAAAGCCTTGGATGTGTTATTGCTAGTGCATAGGAATGGCAGGGGTGAGGCCTCTGGGGTCAGCAGCTCCTCTGGCTTCACAAATTCGTGACTGTGTATTTGCCGCAAACAACTTGACCTGCTGATCCATTTTCTCAGCTGCACAAAGGGAATAGCACGCAGCCTGAGGCTAGTGGTCAGCATTAAACGAGACAACGCAAGCTATCGGAGCGTGTGCCTCACACAAGACTAGATATTATTACTCTTGAAAATAAGTCAGACTTTTTAGAAGATATAATTGTCACCATGTACATGTAAGGAAACTGAGCCCCAGATAATTAAATAACTTTCTGAGGTTTTACAGCCACTAAGAAGCCTACTTAATATTCAGGTTTCTCTGACTCCACAGGCCGTGGCTAATTTGAGGCTGGGAGAGAGTGGGATTTTGGTGGGGGGAGAAGGAGAGAGAAGGAAGGAATAGCCCTACACAGCCCTTCCCACACAGCCATTCCTTTTCTCCTCTTTTTAATTATGTTCCCATTTTCTACAGAAGTCAGTGTCCTCCAGACATTGGCTCAGAACGCCCTCACCTCGGTGCCTTTGTCCGGCCTCTTCCTCCTGGGCTCAGTCCCTGCTCCTTCTGTCAGACCCAGGGGAACTCGCGGCCTCATGGAGGCTGTGGAGTCTGGACTACATCTCTTGGGAGTCCTCTTCACGCCTGGAGGCTCCCTGACGTTGATTTTCTGTGTCTCCTACTCGGTGCCGACATCCCCCAGACCGACATCCCCCAGATCTGCACTGCTCCCTTCCAGGCTCCTGTGTTTCTTTCGCTGCACAGGTGTCAGGCCTCCTCGCAGGCTTCAGCCATGGTTCAAGCCCACAGAGCCCGCGGCGCCCACGGCCTGACGGACACGTGCTGGCACTCAGTGACATCTCAGTATGGATTGTGTTTCATCTCAAAAGATAATTCTAAAGGATGTCTTGCTTCGCTGTAGCAGAACTCTGAAATCATCTCAGTCACAAGAAAAATATAGTTCTATTTGTACGGCTTCCTTAGAAATATGTCTGATGTGTAATGAAAGCTGTTTTATTCTTGTAGCTGTAAGATGATGACAAGATAACGTGTCATGTGTTTGTAGACAATCATGGCATCAGGGACGTTATAAAATGCTGCAGAGTTGATAGTTCTGATCTCGCCCCCTTTTTCTTTCTTTTTTCTGTTGGGGAAAAATAAATTACTACTGCCTTTTCAGAGGCCATGCTGACAGCCCTGCTAACCATTCCTAACAGTGCGCTCCTGACTGTCCATGTGCACACATAGGTGTCAGACGCTGGGCGCACTCTTCTGAGAGTTTGTTATTCCTGTTTGAAAATGGATGCAATTTTTCCGTCCTGAGCTGTAGTGCTGTGCTATATGCTTTGGAGGGAAAGATACTTAAAGATAAGAAACCAAGACAGTGTTTAAGCTTTCTCCTCAGCGGCACTTTTATTTTTAATCTTTGGGATCTTGTGGTATTGCTCTTATAGTTTATGGTTAGCTTTTGACTTGTATTATCTGGTGGGTTTTTTTTAAGTTTTCTTTTCTCTTACACAGATCATTTTCTGTAAATAAGGAAGACTGGGCAGAGGGAGACTTCAAACAGATGGGCCCTGGCGCCTTGGGTCTGATCTTAGCAACCAGACCACATCCCGCACCATAGGAAGTGCTGTTATTGAGGTAACTAAGCGTAAGGCAGTTGGTCATGCCAGGTTGATCTGGGGAATCAAAAACTAACATTTTCACTTGTGTCTGACAGGAAACCAGTTTACTTAATAGTTTTTTCTCTTAATCTTAAGTAGGAGGATCTGGGAGTAGAAAATTTAAATTTATGCGGTTATTAGGCCTGATTAGACACTGTCTCACAGGGGAGTCTGGCATGTGCTTGTGGAGTAATGCAGTTTTGTATGTTTGTTTTCGCTTTGTTTTCCCAGAGCTGTGACACAGTCATGCACACCCTTTCTTGATACTGTGGTCTCTGGCGCCTCGTGCTCTGAGGTTTTCAACCTACTGCACCAGTCAGATCCTCTCAGTCTCCTTAACTACTGCTCCTTCCTCCCTGCCCTCTGGTCCTGGGCAAACCCAGCACACTCCGCCCCTCAGTAACTCATCGGGGCTGGACCCTGGGTTTGCTGCAAGAGGATGTGGCTGATGCCCCAGAAAGCGAGCCATGCTAGGGAAGGTCTGTCGTGGCCGCGTGACCCTCGCCAGTTACAGTGGAGGCATTTTTAGTCACTTTCAGGAATCAGGTACTGAGTAATATTATGAATAAAGGAAGCATACTATGCCATCTTGATGTCTAAATATCTCAACATGAAATAAAAGCAGACTTTTCTTGCCATTTCTCCTTTGTATCCTTTAATGTCACTTTCATGTGCAGGCAGAGTTAACAAGTAAACATTGCTTACCTTTTTATTTAAGGAACCATTTTCTATTTCTTTTTTTTTAATATATTTTATTGATTTTTTTACAGAGAGGAAGGGAGAGGGATAGAGAGGTTACAGAAAAACCGGACAAGAACGAAGCAACGCTCTGAGAGTTGGAGTTACACTCTATTCACCGCGGCGGGCTCAGGGAAATGAATCCAAATTCTAAGCAAAGCTACAAGCAGAACTTCTCTTTTTATGGAAGAACCAGCCCTTTGTGCGCTTGCTGGCGGCCTTGAAACTACACAGTTCTATCCAATTAAAGATGCACCTGGCATGGCATTGGGCGTATCTAGTCTCTGGCCTACAAGGTCAGACAGCTAAGTTTATCTTCCTCATTATTCAAGCAGGCTAAAGCGGGCTAGAAAGCAAACTTATTTATTTAGAATAAGAGGCCGTCCAAAGAATAGCAGAGAATTCCAAACAGTAGTTTTACAGAATAGGGTTTTGCCTTCACACTACAGGGGATCAAGCCCGCAACCTGGGTATGTGCCCTTGACCGGAATTGAACCTGGGACCCTTCAGTCTGTAGGCCGACGCTCTATCCACTGAGCCAAACCAGCCAGGGCCCTTTTCTATTTCTTTAGAGGAATTTCATTCAAGCTGTGTTAGGATGTGGCAGGTAGTCTCCCAAGACAGCAGCCCAGGAACTTCCCATTTCCTCTCAGGGAACCCCCTCCTCCCTCCTGCACCGCCTCCCCCTTGGCCTGGGCGGACTGTGAATGCTGTGACCAGCAGAGCTCTGCAGGCAGGAAAGGGAAGCCGGCAGTTCTGGGCCTGGTGACACAGGCAGAGGCAGCTTTGGTTTTCTCTCCTGGAACCCAGCTGCCTGATGGAGGGAAATCGGGCCATCCTGTCCGTGATCAGAACTTGTGGGAAGACCCAGGGAAATGAGGCGCCACATGGAGAGACACTGAGCTGCCTGCTGTAGCCAGGGCCCAGCCCCGCCTCATGAGGGAGGCCCTGGCTGCCAGCCTGCTCAGCTCCTAAGTACACTCAGATGGACGAGGGACCCCAGCAATGGGAGCATCACCCGTTCTACCTCCAGAATCGTGAGAAACAATAAATGGCTATTGTTTTGAACCACTGAGTTTTTGGTGCCTTGCTATGTTGCAATAGATAACTGAGCGATGGACTTTTAGGGACCAGGGGATTGCTTTTTCACCTTTAATTTTAGACCTTGCTTGAAGTTCTCTGGTGGGTTTCCATGAGATTGAGAAAATGGCTTATTCTAGTTGGTAAATATTCATGCAGAGATTCTAGAAGAGTAGCAAGTGATTGCTTTTGAATCAAAACAGTAATGCTGCCCTGCAGGGGTGGCTCAGTGGTTGAGAATCGACCTATGAACCAGGAGGTTATGGTTCAATTCCCAGTCAGGGCACATGCCCAGGTTGTGGGTTCGATCCCTAGTGTGGGTGTGCAGGAGGCAGCCGATCAATGATTCTCTCTCTTCATTGATGTTTCTCTCTCTCTCCCCTTCCTCTCTGAAATCAATAAAAATATATTTTTAAAAAGCTTAACAAACAAAATAAAATGGCAAGGCTTCTCAGGAGCGTCACGGAGTTGAGGCTCAGGGTCCTACCTCTCCTACCGCAGCCCTGTGTGTCCCCATGCCCAGCAGATGGCCTGGGAGGGAGATGTCTCAGGGTGGAGGGAGGCAGAGGGACCAGGGGTGCAATTCCTTCCCAGGGCAGGTGCGGATCTAACTGACTGCAGCCCTGGCACGTTAAAATGACTGAGTCCTGGCAGATTGAATCTGAGATAGCAACACCTTATTTACTGTACGTCAGTGATGGATGTGCAGAGGGCAGGTGCTCACGTGGTAAGTTTGGATATAAATTAGAAAGCCTTTTTTTTTTTCAGAAAAAAGCATGGTGATATATTTGCAATTGCTGGATGTATATTTCTGAGCTATCTGATTCCAAGAATTCTTACCTTTTTATAGACTCATTTCAACTCTGCCTTTGAAACCAGATGGTTTATTCTTGAGCTGCAAGACTGAATATATTAACCTTTAATGTAAATGCTCTCACTTATTGAGCAGTGGGTTGCTCCTACAGTTTTCTGCTTGACCTTGGTGAGAAAGAACCACATTTTGATTTCTGTTTTCAAGGCTTACTGGAGAATCTTATTTGAGGGTCACTGAACCCTCTGATTTGGACGCTTCAGAATGCGAGAGTCAGAAGTAAATTGGCATCGCGGGGGGCTCTGGTGGAAGGGTTGCCACCACTATAATCTCGAGTTGCAAAGAAGCAATTGGAGTCATTCTCCATGTGGGCTGACAAGATGCCTTTTTGTAGGTGAGAGTCGGTAAAACAAAGACTTGCTCAAGCTCTGAAATGCACTTAAGAGTAAATAGCAGTAAATGACAAGAGGCCTATTTTGTCAGGTATGTCTCTGACTGTTGTACAGCTTTCTGGTTTTGAGGGAAAGGGCTTGTTTGGAATTTAGATGAGGGATTTCCCTTAACAACGGGGGAGTGGGTTTGCCTTCAAAGGAGGACAAATGGAGAACTTAATCTTGAACTAGAATGTTACCAGTCAGCCTCCCCTTATCTTTTAAATATTATGTGTTTTTAATAGTTCTTTGTTGTTGTAGTTAATCATCACCAGAGGATATCTGTCCATTGCTTTTCAGAGAGAGTGGAAGGGAGGGATGGGGACAGAGAGAGAGAGAGAGACATTGATGTGACAGACACACATCAACTGCTTGCCTCTTGCACTCCCCCAACCAGGGGCGGGAATGAACCCCCAACCCAAGTTTTGCCCTTGAACCTCTGACCCTTTGGTGTGAGGAGCAATAATCTAACCACTGAGCACATCAACCAGGGCTTTAATAGTTTTTTTTTTTAATTCAAAAATTGTTCTGGTTTATGAAATCTTTCAAAACTTTTACATAGGTACTATTTTCTGGTTCTTGCCTTTTCCAAGAGCCACTTGAACTCGGCCAGATCTGCACATTAGAAATTGTACGAATTGGTTTTTGAGTTGTGTTAAGGTATTCAGCCCTACATAACCATGAACTTGATGGAGGTCAGTGGAGTTCAATAAAGCTGTGGCCAAACTCTACTAAATGTGAAGAGCTTCATTCATTGTTATTCCCTACATACACTCAAAGAAAGAAAAATGAGGCAAAATGATACCCTCCTACTAGGTTATTAGTACAGAGGAGAAAAAATACAAGGTGGGGCAAATGCCGATTTACAGTTGTGAGTACGAAAACACAGTTTATTCTTGTATTATTGTTTGTTAAGTATTGTATTATTTTACCATAGGAACAGCGATAAACCTACTTTTTGCCACAGTCTGGATGTTAAGGTTGAAGTGCTTCGCAGGGAGGTGGGCGTGGTGCCTGGAGGTGGGTGAACATAGAAGTAGAAGGTGAAGGTGGAACTATGGGAAGGGAATGACTCTATAGTTGGTTTTTTTATGTTAAAATGAACTACAGACAATAAACCTAGCCACATAAACCTGGTAGGTTCTTTCTTTCTCATCACTGCATTCAAAGAACTCAAGGGCATTCACTTTAAATAAAACTTTCCATTCAATGTGCATTAAAAAAATTGCATTCTTCCTAAAATGGTGTTGCAATTTTGACCTCAGCAATTTTGCAAAGCAAAGCTTTCACATTAGAGGGCCAGAGTTGAAGACATTTTCTGACAACTTAATTGATTTGTATTTAGTGTAATTCGGCTTATATGTTTGGGCTAAAAATAACTGTTTTAGGTGATGTCATTTTAACTATTTAAGGCTCTGAGTACATTGTGTAATGGGTCTTCACTTTCATTTAGGCTTCATGGCGTTCCGTTCCTGTCGGTGATTACAGAAGTAGATTCTGATATTATGTGTTGTTATTTCATTGCCTGTCAGAAAGCAGATTTAGTGGTTTAAGGGGAACCGTCAATAAAAGTTGCTTGCGTTCGTGATTTGATTTCATCTATCAGCAAGAATGATTGATGTTTGTGGACAAGAACTGCTTAAATCTTTCTTCCTGACCAAATGAATAGGAGGTGGCATTCATTCCTCTCATGGACAAATGGCCTAGCGCCTGTTTGTGTTGTTCATCTGTTTGTCCACTCAGGAGGTGTGAACTTTATTTCTTCACTATGGTATCTGAGATTGCAGTAAAGTTGGCAATGCACTATCTAATGCATGTAAAATTTATTCAATCATTTTGTTTTGAAAATAATATTAGTTCTTTAAAATATTAAGGCAGTTTTAATAAGAAAACTGATTTAAGCTGTATAATAAAGCCAGTGGTTGCCTTCCTGTTTATGATTTAATTGGAACACTTCAAAATGCATGCTAATCATTAAATGTTCTTCACCCTTAAAGCTAGCAGTAATCAATTCTTCAAGCAGGATTTTAAAATTGACTAGAATTTCACAAACAATTTACAAATACTAGGCAGCTTGTAAGTTTCAACATTCCTTTCACAAGGTCTAGCAACTTGGTGCACCATTTCAGTTGTTCGGGAATGAGCTGACTAGACTTGGAGAGTGAATGGTAGTGGATGGAGCTCTGGGCAAGTGAGAAGATTATTCCCATCTTTTTAATCTACTCATTTATAGTATCTGACACGAAGGAGAACAGCTTTAGTATAAAGAATAGTCTTTGAAAATTCTTAATATACTTCAAAATATCACTGGTTCTAATTTTTTTTTCCAAAGCAGAGCCGTTGCAATACCAAGTGAATTAATTACTGAGTGGGGAAAAATAATTTTCTCTGGCTTTATTCTTGGATTACTCAGTTGTACCACTCTTTCTAGGCGCATGGGGCATCTGTCACAACTCTCTTGAAGCTTGAGTTCCTATCAGACGTGATCTAACAGAGGCAGAGGCTCAGCCAACCATGAGAGGATGGGTTCATGTTCACTTTTAATGTATTTTTTTAAGTGACAAAGTGATTCCTCCAAGGAAAAGGAGAAATGGTACCACTGTCCTGCTTGGTAAAGACACCATTTTCCATGATGCATTGGACACTCTTGCCATGAAGGCGTGTTAAAGGCAGCGCTAGGCAGGCGAGGATGACCTTGAACAGCATCCTTGCTCCCTCCAGTGCCCGAGGGAAAGATGTTGTATATGATCCAGACTCTGCAAACCTAAGCCCAGGTTATAGGGAAAGGACACTCCAGGCCACAGTGAACTGTGAGCACAGACACTGGATAGAAGAACCCGTGTCAGTTCTGGCAAGGTGGGAATTTGGCCTGAGCGGTTTTCCTCTTGGTCAGATAAACAATTCCTCTGATGGAAAGAGGGGGTAGGAGTAGCCTCTGACAACCCGGCCTGGCTCCTCCCGTGTAAAACCCGAGCACGAGCTGCCTCGAGCCTCCACGTGGAAGCACTGAACACAACACTCGCTTGCAGGTCGAAGAGGGCCATCCTCTGAGGTCTGGTTAGGTCTCCTGGGGAGTTTTCATGAATGCAGGTTGAAGATTTTGTTTTTGTTTTGGTTTTGGTTTTTTTGTAATCTCCATTAAAAATGTATTGGGATAAAACAATTGGAAATATGTTGAGAAACAACATTGTCTTAACAAGAAGAAATGACGAGAAACTTCCCAGGACAGTGACCGAGGTCTGGCTGGAGGCCCAGGCCCACGGGAGCTCTGGCTGTTTGGAAAGGAGAGAAGGAGTGAGAAGCTCATAGAGGACAAAGGCGTGAAGTATGTCTGAAATGTCGGGAGTTAGACAAGTAATGAAATCCGTGACAGTGTGGGCAGGCAGCACAGATGCGGAGTTGTAGCCCTTGACAAAGAGGAAATAGAACGTAAGGTTTTGCTGCTTGTATGATTACATCTCACGGGTCTATGAGAGGAAAATTGAGATGCCAGGGAGACAAATGGTCTGTAAAACCCACAGGGCATGGCCTGAGGCCCAGGCGAAGGTGCCCAAGGGAGGCCGGGTGTGTTCATGGTTCCCACTGGAAGCTAAGGATGAAGATAAGCCGGAACTCCCCCTTTGGAACCATCAGCCTCTTCTCAGAGCCACATGCAGCCAACATTGTCGTCAATACCAACTGCTGATTCCTGGCCAAAACAAAACAAAACAAAACCAAAAATTCCCAGCAATTCAGCAAATTCTTGCCTTTAAATACTTCTACTCTATTTGGGTACTTGTTGGGAACAATAGTGAGATCTTCACTTTTAATTATTGATACTCCTTTCTGTCTCTAGATTTCCACCTCTTTTTTTTATATATATATTTTATTGATTTTTTACAGAGAGGAAGGGAGAGAGATAGAGTCAGAAACATCTATGAGAGAGAAACATCAATCAGCTGCATGCCCTTGACCGGAATCGAACCTGGGACCCCTCAGTCCGCAGGCCGACGCTCTATCCACTGAGCCAAACCGGTTTCGGCGAGTTCCACCTCTTTCATAATGTCCGTTACCTACGCTGCAGCCCTGCTCTATGATACTTTTGCCCGAAACATTAAGAGTTTCTAGTAATTGAGTAGTTTGTGTGCATATGTGTATATGCACATATAAATACTAAAAATAACAGTTGCCAATTTATATTCAGCACTCGGGAAAGTCAGAATTGCAATCGTTAATGAACTCAGATATAAATGCTATTTGATGAACTTATAAATGATGAGAAAATGTCTAGTCCTTCCTATATATATATTTTATTAAATATTTAAATAATGAATGAGATGAGAAAGTATCATTTTTATATTTTTTCAAATCCATTTTAATTGTTTCAAAGACTGTAACACATTTTTATCTTTATTGAAGTAAATTGACATAAAATTATAGGTATTTAAAGTGCACATCATGGTGATTTAAAGATGTATACATTGTGAAAAGCTTTCCCCGTCTAGCTAATGAACTCATCGCCCCCACCCACATCCATGAACACATATTTATCTTTGTGTGTGAGAGAACATTTAAGTTCTGTGGTCTTGGGAAAGTTTAGTTCCACAACGTGGCGCTGTCAACTATAGTGTCCCTGGTTTACATTAGATTCTAGACCTTATTTACTTTATAGATGGGTCTGTATCCTTTCACCAACCCACTCCCCAGCCCTGGTAGCAACTTTTCTACTCTGTTCCTATAAGTTTTACTTTTTATTTATTTGTTTAGATTCCACATCTAAGTGATACCGTGCAGTTTCTGTCTGTCTCTGTCTGGCTTATTTCACTTAGCACAGTGCCCTCACGTTCCCTTCAAGCTATTGTAAATGGCAGGATTTCCTTCTTCTCTGTGGCCAAGTCATGCCCCATTGCACACACACCACATCTTCTTTATGCCTTGCTTTGATAAAGCTGTGATGCACAGGGTGCAGCCGAGACTCTACTGCACACGCCTCTGTGGCAGCCAGGTGTCGCCTGAGTTTCCCTTGAATCCCTGTCTTCTCAGCTGCCCAGGCCACCACCTAATACCTGCTCCCCTTGACAAGCTCCTGTCTACTTAAAAAATATTTTTATTTATTGATTTCAGAAAGGAAGGGGGAGGGAGCCAGAGAGAGACATCAATAATGAGAATCATTGATCAGCTATCTCCTGCACTCTCCACACTGGAGATCGAGCCCACAACCCAGGCATGTGCCCTGACTGGGAATGGAATCGTGACCTCCTGGTTCATAGGTCGACACTGAACCAGTGAGCCACAGGGCAGGGCTTAGATTAATATTTATATAAAGGGATTCATTTCCAGTGGAACTTAAGGGTCACTTTGGGGTCCTTCTGGTTGCTAGATCCTCTAATTCAGCTGCTCCCAGAGCCTCCTTTGCATCTTGCCTCTGAACCTAGTCTATGGAGGAAGCATCACATAAATGAGTTCAGAAGTCACTACACACAAAGGCACATGTTGTTGATTTTTCTGCTAAAATGCACAGTTACGCTGATCTTTCCCCACACAGCTTACATTCTTGACTTAGCACATAGGTTAAGTATGTTTTCAAACATGGCTTTTGAGAGTCACTGTTTTCTTTGTTTTTTAAAAAATTCACTGATAATTAAACTTAAAATGTGAGGCCATTCTTTTTCAGGGCTATGAAGCAGATGGTGTGTGTGCATTTCCAGAGCAGGATGAATTAGTGGAAAGTGAGAGTCTGTTGTGCATGGTGCTGTGACTTTGCAGTGTAATATGTCGCAGGTGGTGACGAGTTAGCCTTT
>NW_006293349.1:546528-574126 GCF_000327345.1 Myotis davidii
AGCTTTGGGTTCAGAATTATTTGGCTTAAGTGACTTGAAAAGAATGTCCCCGCTTAAGTTATTCTAGCTTCCCTCTGTTCAGAAAATTATGGGAATGGTATCCTTAAATGGGGCTTCCGTCTCTGGTTCTAATTAATTATGTATATGTTCATTCAATGCATAAACATCTCAGAAGTTTACCGGGGCTTCAGGTACTAGTAGGTTAGTCATTTCACCTCACGCCTATTACTAGTTAAGGCCCAGCTCTCTCCTCTCCTCTTGGCATTCTTGTGCAATGGGCTAAGCATTAGAGAGACAACATGGAATTTCTCTCCACTCAGTTTTTCTCAAATGAAATAAAAATCCTACCAGACTTCTTTTCCACTTATTTTCAGATCTCGTCTATGACCATACCTTCCTGAATGTGTCTGATCTTGTCAACTTATTTTCAGCTCTTGAAGAATAGAGGTGTGTTATGTCTTTCAACGTAGTGGCCTTTAGTTTATGACTCGACCTGAATTATGAACTAAAATGAAAGTAATGATAAGGATTGGTCTCTAGAGAAGACAGAGAATGTTTGCGTATCTGAAACCTTCCCATCGCTTCCCCTCCCGTTGCTCACAGGCATGCCCTCGGAGGGCAGGCAGAGCTGGGCGTTTGTTCTTCAGTGGATGTGGGCGCCTTGACAAGAATTGTGTCTCATCCCTTTCTGAGTGGTTCAGCTGAGCAGCAGCTTATGGAAGAGGAAAGGCTGGATACTGGGAAAAAATGAAATCAGATGAAATGAGAAAGAACACGCTGAAGGAGCATGGGAATTTGACATTACTCCACCTCGTCTTGGTGATGGAGGATGATATGAATGAGAGATTGTCAACTGAGCCCAATATTACCTCCCCTTGGAATTACTTGAGTGATTCACTATTCACAATTTAACTGAACTTCTGACTGCACAAAACATTTTATTATTCCTAAGCATATATCTGTATATCTATCTCTCTCTATATAAATCTATAACACAATTTTAAAACTTAAAATATACTTTTCCTCAGTAGGCACATGCACACATATAGATATGTAAATGTATAATATACATATGTATCAACTAAATATGCTTCAGTATATAATTATATATTTATACATATATGCTTTCATGAAATTTAATTATTGAGATTAAAATGTGCCTTGTGAAATTCTCTCAGGATAGGAACTTCCTTTGAGGACACAGGTACTTAGAGAGAAAAAAAAATTAGCTTCTTCAAGTCCACTGATTCACTGCCTAGAATTCTGAGGTAATATTTTAATTTTTTCTTGTTTACATTGTTTTATTTATATTAAATCACATTATGCTTATTTGATTTATGGATAAATAATGCTATGAAACTGTCTGTGTTACTGTTTAGCCTTTATTCATTCCTGTGTTCTGTATTTAGAAGTTGTTTTATTTTAACCAAGAATGTAGGCATTTATTTTAAACCCCTGGCAAAGCCAACCCTTCCAGTGACTCAGCCCATAGCACGTAAGATAAACAGTTATAAGAGCTCACTTAGACATGTAGCAAGTCATCACATCGCACACTTTAAATATCTTACCTCTTTTTGTCAATTGTATCTCTATAAAACTGGGGGAGGGGGGAGTAGGTGGCTTGTTGATGGTTTCCCTTGCTGTGCAAACACTTTTTAGTTTGATGTAGTCCTATTTGTTCATTTTTCCTTTTCTTTCCCTTGCCCAAGGAGATAAGTCAGACAAAACATTGCTATGAGAAATGTCTGAGATTTACTGCCTATGTTTTCTTCTAGGATTTTTATAGTTTCGAGTTTTACATTTAAGTTTTTACTCCAGTTTGAGTTTATTATTGTGTATGGTATAAGGAGGGGGTCTAGTTTCATTTTTTTCACGTATCTGTCCAGTTTTCCCAACACCACTACTGAATAGACTCTCCTTATCCCATAGTATGTTCTTGCCTCCTTTGTCAAATATTAATTGGCCATAAAGTTGTGGGTCTATTTTTGGCTCTCTACTCTGTTCTATTGGTCTATGTGTCTTCTCTTATGCCAGTACCATGCTGTTCTGATTAATATGTGCCCCGGCTGGGACTCAAACCTGGGACCTCAGCCACTGAGCCACACCAACCGGGCTCGCCTGCTTTCTCAGGTGCTCCCTTTTCCAGCTGTTCAGAAGCGGTTCAACCAGCCTGTGTTTCCTCGGAGGGAATTGCTCTTTGTGCAGGTGTCAATCCAGGGAGTCTGTGGGAGGACCTGCGGTCAGGGTCATCCTATACCGCTCTTGTGGACCCTGCAGTTGTCTTTTTTGTTACTTTTTTGGGATTCTATTTAGTGTCTTTTGGCTCAAAAATTACTAATTTCACACTGTGGCAATGGTGTTTGTTACCGTTTGGTGTTATAATAACTCATGGTCCCATCTCACATGATCATCCTTGCTCATCCCAAAGCCTCATGGTCCATTGGACTTGAAGAAATCCTTCCAGCAGCACCTGGACACTTAAGGTTTGGTAGCAGGTGTCAGAGGCTGAGCCTCAGCAGACAACTGCGGGGGCGGTGGGGGTGGAGGGAGCACCCCCAGCCCTGGCCCTGCAGACCGAGGACATGCAGGTACCGAGTGCACACACAGAACACAGAGCAGTTTTGAATGGACAGTATTTGGCCTCAGCCTACGATATCAGTGCTATTACATATCTTCTTTCTAATCCACATGTTTTATGATTCAATTAAAAACATAAATCTGCTTCTGAAAGTATTGATGTTTCCTTGCTCCCCCAAATGGAGCTGCCTTCTCTGCAGTGAGGCCTAATAAATGACGGCTGCACTGAGTGAAGCCTGGATAAACACACAGTCAGACGGGGCCCCGAGGAGGTGAATGTGTAATTTAGTTTGAACATTCACTTTCCATGTCGCTAATAGGAAACTACAGACAGGAGCTGCAAGATAACCTTCCCTAATGAGAGCAACACTGCACACAAACAACCGAAACTCGGCACCAGGCTCGTAAGGCCTGTTCATTTTGCCACCAGAAGTGCGTGTCCTGCGATTGCATGGCTCTGCTCGTTAGCACCGAGAGCAGGCTCTTTCCTTCCAACCCATTTTCATTTAGATCATGAACTGAAATGTAAGTTCTTCAGCCAAAGATGTTTCAGTTGTGCAGTGATGGTGGTTAGTGATAATTGCTCTAGTAAATGAGGGTTTTGAAGCGGGGGCCCTGACCCTGGGTCACAGTGGTTTCAGCCAGGCCTCGCAGACCGGGCCGTGTGGAAAAGGGCTCATTAGTCTTCCTTGGAGCCCTCTTTGAAATCATTGCATTTGCTCTGGGCCTCTTGCCTTTCAGATTTGTCATGTGCCTTCCCACAGTTTCATGGTGATTATTATTTCAGGCAACGCCTTTGGAAATATACCATATAAGTGCATTTTCCTGTTACTATAGCATCATGGCCAACGGTAGTGTTCTTCTTTTTTTTAAAAAAAATACATTTTTATTGATTTTAGAGAGAGAAATGAAGGGAGAGAGAGAGAAACATCAATGAGAGAGAAACATTGCTGCTTTCTGCATGCCCCCTACTGGGCATGGAGCCCACATGCCCTGACCAGGAATCGAACCTGCCACGCATTGGTTCGTGGGAGGAAGCTCAACCAACCAGGCCAGGGCCCCAGGTAGTCTTCTTATAGAATCAAGGCCATTGCACAGAGGAGGACCAGGTTAGAAAAGCTATTTCACACTTTGGTGGCTTCATTGGAACAAAGCCCACTTCAGCGACCCACTGGCCAATGTGCCTCCAGATTCAAGGGAACACAACCAGCTCTTGCTGTACACACTGTGTTTCATTCTCTGCCTCTGGGCTCACGCATTGTGATTGTCATTAGCACAGTCTTACCAGCAGCTGGTCCAGGAGGGTGGAAACCGCTGTGTCTGTGTAGAAAGAGGCCTGGAGCTCTGCCCTGCTAATTGCAAAGGCTCAGTCACTGTCTGTGGTCAAGCTGGGGCTTTAACTTGAACCCAACTTTTAGGCCTGAGCCAATTCATCCAGACTAAGTGGTACAGAAGGATTTTTAATCCTTTTTTCCCCCTGGGGACAATCCTTCACTCGCACCCAGTGCCTTCTTTAAGAAAAACCTGCTTACAGTTGATCCTTGAACAGTGCAGGGTTTAGGGCTCTGACTCAGGTACAGTTATAAAAAGTTGGATGTAACTTTTGACTCCCCAAACTTAATTGCTAGTAGCCTACTGGAAGCCTTGCCGATAACGTAAACAGTCGGTTAACACATATTTTACATGTTACATGTATTATATACTATTTTATTGCAATAAAGTAAGCTAGAGCAAAGAAAATGTTATTAAGAACATTATATATTATAATTTATGTGACGATTCTTAACCATAGATTTACGTATGATAAACATTTTAATAGACAAAAGCACATGCGATGTATCTCCTCACCTGAAAAATTATTCTCTCAAGGACAGACATCAGGTAGGAGACACACATTCACAGAAAAAGTGATGCCTCAACAGTAATTTTCATACAATTTAAATGGTCGATAAAACAGATCTATCAAATCAGAGAGAACTAGGGGTACCCCAAAGCAAACCACATATGAAGAACTGAATTAAACTTTTATGTGTCTAAAACTTTATCATTCAAGCAGTGAAAATGCATGGTTACTATGACTTGAGTAGAAAAATTGAATTTTGGACATAACATTCAACTTTAAAGAGATTATAATTATTTCCTTTGTTTCATTTAGCTCTCAAACGAAAAAATGAGAAATGCAATTAATATGGCTTAACTCTGCAGGATAAATATTATTATTTAATGATGTATAAAACAGCTCTATTCCAACCGCTTCATGCTGGGCACAGAAATGAAAGAAAACCTAAATTGACGTTTGTGTAAGTATGCACTTCGGACATCTGGTTCTTTATTTTGAGCACAAGGGCCCATTTAGCGTTGTTACCTATCAAGTGAATATTTTGGGGGGCATTATGCCCATCTCATATTTCTCAATACTCTGAATTCAGCCGTGCTGAATAAATGTAAGACACAGGGACTGAAATCTAAATGTGTCCATTTGCTGATTGATTTTTAAATATATTTTTATTGAATTCAGAGAGAAAGGGAGAGGGAGAGAGAGATAAAAACATCAATGATGAGGAGAGAATCATTGATCGGCTGCCTCCTGCACGTCCCCGCACTGGGGAAGAGCCTCCAACGGGGCACGTGCCCTGACCAGAATCAAACCCAGGACCCTTCAGTCCGCAGGCAGACGCTCTATCCACTAAGCCAAACCAGCCAGGGATAAATGTGTCCATTTATTGGGGGGTCCTTGCTTTTCCCCTCTTCACTAACCCTATTGATGTAAGGGACACGCTGTAATAAATAGCACTCAATTGCCTCTGCTGCTTGAGCACCCACTGCGGTCAAAACACAGACCACGGAGCTGCACTGAACCCAGAGTGAGAGTCTGACTTGTGAGCGGGATGGTCAGTGTTGGCAGCTCTATTCCAACCGCTCCTCCTGGGCACAGAAATGAAAGAAGTCACAAAGCTCTGACCCCGACTCCGCCCTTCATCTGCCACCAGGCAGGGGAGCCGGCGCTTCTGTGTCATGCGCAGGCAAGGCTCTGACTCCATGGACTCTCCTTCCTGCTGCTGCTTCCGGCTGGAAGGTCTCCCTGAACAACCACGCGTCTGATCTGCGAGTCTCTGGGACATTTTCTCTGCCCTTTGTTCCTGGAGAAAAATAACCTCCTCAGAGCTTCTCATGGCATTCATTTCCCACTTGCATGATAGCTCTTTCTGCTCATGGTCTATCTTCCCCATTAGGTTGGAAGTTTTGTCAAAACACAGGCCGTGCATTAAGTAACCTTGTGTGTTTCCCATGTCATCTTGGAAACTAGTTACAATCTCTCAGAAAATGTCTGTTAAATAACACATCCCCCTATCAGCAAACAGGAGAGTGACTAGCAAATGCTTAATAAATTCCTTCCTGTTTATAACGACAACTTTTTGGCCTTGAATGCATCCTTAGCTTAACTCCTTTCACGGCCGAAAGCTCCCATATCTTTAATAAAATAATAGTGAAGGGGTTTATAAGTAAAACTATCAAGCCTGGTTCAAATGGGCGAAAGGAAAGATGCAGGACAAGGAGGGAATACGGCTCACAGGGAGCGTGAGGCCTTGCAGACCTGTGGGGAGAGCAGGGTTAGCATCACCTTGCCTCCGGGAACTTCCTGAGTGTGTTGACATGGTAACGAGGATGGTGTGAGAGCCTTAGGATGCATTCAAGGCATTTGTTTAGTCTTTTGAGCAGTTGTGTTGATCATTGCTCTTATTTAGATGGTCCTTTAGGTCAGAAAATACAATTTTTATTCATAAATAGAGTTGTCACTAGTAGACAGGTAAATCAGTTTAACCAATTTCGTCTGTGTTTTAGAGCTTAGGTTTGAACTCAGAGAGGTAATGCACTACAGGGAAGAGAATGACATTACCTCAATTCTAAGCTAGTTATGGCCTTAGCATGGTAATTAACCTCGGATTTTTGTTTCATCATATGTACAATGAGTCCCTCTCTCGGGATGTTGTGTGGCTTAACAATGGTAGTATACGTAAAGTAGACAGTGCTTATTGTTACTATTATTTCTATACTCTCAATTCAGTGAAAGGGTCCAGCTATCAATATTGGCATTTATTGGATTGGAAAAATGGCTTTTTATTGTAACTTATTATGAAACTTTATTCTTTTCCCCCCACAGGACTTAGGGAAAAGAAGCCCCCTGAGAACACTTTACTAATCTCAGAGTGTGTTATTAAGAAATGTGGCCTGTCTACAAATCCACTGACACTGGACAGATTCAGTCGAATTCTGGGATGGGATTCAACTGCTCTTGGCATCGCTCGGCACTGGAGCTCTCAGGTGAGTCCAATGTTCACAGAGCTGAGAAGTGAGAGGTCCAAGGACCAAGGCATCAGCACCACCTGAGGCCTGTTCATGTCAACGTGAGAAATGTTCAAACCTGTGAAGAAGTTTTATGAGTTTATTTGAGCCAAACTGTCGACAATTGCGGGGAAGCAGGGTCTCAGCGGATTGAGAAAATGCTCTGGAGAATGGCAGTTTTGCACCTGTTCTGTGCATCACAATCAAAAGAGGAGATGGAGTGGGTACTTGAACTCCATTGGTGAGAGATTAGGGAGGGGGAGAAAGAAAAGGGGGGGGGGCAAACTTCTGGGATTGGACAAAAGTAAAATGATAGACACACACTTCTTTTGCTGAGGTGGGTACAGGATGGTTAATAGGCAACAATTAACTCAGTGACAATGAGGGGATTTGTGGTCTCAGCGGATTGAGAAAATGCTCTGGAGAATGGCAGTTTTGCACCTGTTCTGTGCATCACAATCAAAAGAGGAGATGGAGTGGGTACTTGAACTCCATTGGTGAGAGATTAGGGAGGGGGAGAAAGAAAAGGGGGGGGGGAAAACTTCTGGGATTGGACAAAAGTAAAATGATAGACACACACTTCTTTTGCTGAGGTGGGTACAGGATGGTTAATAGGCAACAATTAACTCAGTGACAATGAGGGGATTTGTGGTCTCCACAGAGCGAAGCCTGTGCTTTGAGGGATCTGGAAAAAGGGAAATTACTTTGACATTCCAAGGATATGCTGTTGTAGATGCAAAAAGACAATAGACAGGCTCAGTTAAGGTAAAGACTGACCTTTGTCAGGGAAGATGCCAGCCTAGGATGTGACTACCTGCCATAAACTGCTTTTAGTTAAAAAGTTTTATTTTCTGACCATCCTTTTGGTTACTTTAGGTCTGAGTTTGCAAGGCCACCACGCAGGCCTCTCCTGAGCTTGTTAGATTAACACGTGGCCCCTTTTGTCCACATTAACATGCAGGATTTTGTCTTCCATCTCAGCATCACAGTGTGCAGTTTACCACTATTCCCATGTGCATGTTAAAATGTGGGAAGCACTTTAGGACAGCACTGGAGCTGTGGTGGTGGGCGCATAGGATCTGAAGGGCTTGTGAAGACACAGGTCCCTGGTCTGACTCCAGGGTTTCAGATTCAGTTGCCTGAATGCAGCTGGGAAACTTGCATGTCCATGGAGTTCCCAGGTGCTGCTCCCGCTGCAGGTAGGTAGGTGCACTCTGTAAGTGGTGGTGTGGCCTCAGGTGCACGTGTTCTAGAGTGGGAGGAGCCTCCCTACCATAAAGGCTGGGAGGACCGAGCTGCCTCCAGGGGGTGCCACTGGGCGACCTGAGGGGACACTCTCTGCCTTCGAGGGGAAGAGGGAGTGGAGCGGAAGGAAGGTGTGAGGCTTCCTCCTGGACACTCGACAAGGCATCTCTTCATGTGACAAGGTAGGAATGCCCGAGAGGGACAGAATGGTCCTCGTCCCCGAGCCCAGTCTCCCAGGATGAGCTCTCCGGAGAGGAGGCAGGCCCATCTACTGCACCGCTCCCGTGGGATGACACTGAGAGAGGAGAAAGGGCTGGAGAGTGCCTCAGGAGCGACTCTGTTGTTTCCCAAGGGCCCTGGCTTTCTCCTGCACGGCCTTCGCTTCTGTTGAAAATCGTCGTCGGGAAAGTGTAGCCACTTGTTTCTGAGCCCGGAGCTCCCTGGCCTCAGAGTGAGAGGAAACGCTTGTTTTGTGTGGGGGGAGCTGTGAGGTGGGCTTTGGCTCCCACTGTGCTGTACTGGGCACGATGTACAGGAACTTAACTCGTGAGGCCATGGGGCGGACTTGGCTAGTCTACAGGCTGCGGAACGTTAGGGCGTCTTCTCTGGGCGTCTTCACTCCCCTCACCTGCATCGCAGGCTCCTGAGGTTTAGCCACCAGCTCTGATGAGATGTGTGTGCAGAGGGTCGGAAGCCCGGCTCTGCAGGCTGAGAGGTGATGAACTCACTTCTAGAAATCGCCGAACACCGTCTTGTCAGAGGCATTTGACAGGTTTTCTTAAATGCCCTGAAGACATTCACTCGTGTGCTGATTATTTCATTCCAATGCTCCTTAGAGCTCACCGGCACCGATGAACGTACCTGATGTACATTTCTTTAAACACTGTGAAGTGGTCTCTGATGTTCAATTTGAGACTCAAGTGCTAACACGGGTTTTTCTTTCCTGTAAACTCACCTGTTTTCCATCAAGACTTTATTTGCGGGTTTTACCTACACAAATGTGGTTAAAAGCGGACAGAAATAAATGGGTTAGCTGTGGCACAGGAAACTCAGTAGGAGTTTAGCCCGAGAAAGGGGCCGCACAGTAAGGCTAATGAATAAGAAACAGCAAATGGAGAAACGTGGTGAGGCAAGTAAGAGTTAACACACTGGCGGGTAATGGAGAGGAGATGGAGCTAAAGGGAACCGGAGGGGGATTGTGACTAACTTTTTTGATGACTCTGTCCCAGCTGGGCTGTGAGCAATGGCAAGGAAAGCCAGAGTGAGGGAAGCGAGGGTGGAAGGGATTGAAAGGGGCAGGTGTGTGCATTGGAGGAGACGGGGCTGAGATGTGCCCATGGGTTCATAGCAGAACTGGGGCAGTGTCTCACTATAACACGCTGCTCTCATGACAAGAATGAAAAATATAAGTTCTTGTGATAAAATAGGTAAACATACATGTCCTTACGATGTGGTGAAAACTTGGAAGCTGGGGCGGTGAGCATAATTATGTCTTTAAATATTTTAAGAGCTGTGAGAGGAAGAAAAGCTGGATTTATTCCTTATGAAGCGCGTGCCACAAGGATTATAGGGTTAATTCCTTCAGAATAAAAATCTCCTGAGGTACTAAAGGCGGGTCTTTCAGGCAGGCTCCCAGGCACATTCCTTCCTGCCTGGCCATTGGGACACTTTAATGTGCTTTATTGGAAGATCATGGACTTAGAAATGGCAGTAAGTGGTGCTGGGAACATCGGACAAGGACCTGACTCTTTTTGCAGCCACAACAGGGAGGCGAGGCCGCAGCAGGGACTCCACTGAGTGGGGGGCTCCTCTGAGCAGCTGTTGCTGCCTCTCAGTGTGGGCTGAGGGGCCTCCTAGGGGCAGTGCTACTGAGAAAAGTCACATGTGAAGCCAGTTCACAGTGATTGGGCAGAGCCACGTGTGGGCTAATGGGTCCCTCCTGGTCAGCTCCGAGATGTGCCTGGGAGGTGTGGGATCAGGGAGCTGGAGGTGGAGGCCTGTGGCTGTGTGAGCTGAGAATCAGCCTCAGGGCACCCAGACAGCTGGTCTCTTGCCTCCCCCGTTCAGTGTACGTGAACCTGACCAGCGCCATGCACACAGCCTCACGTACGCTGAGGGTGTGTGTCTGTGGGGAGGAAGCCCCTGTGTGTAGTCACATTGCCCTTTAACTATTTACGTGTGCCTCTGCACCCTCACACCGCCTCCCTTTCCTAAGCCTTACACCAGCGATGGCGAACCCTTTGAGCTCGGCGTGTCAGCATTTGAAAAACCCTAACTTAACTCTGGTGCCGTGTCACATATAGAAATTTTTTGATCTTTGCAACTAGAGTAAAACAAAGACTTATATTTTTAATATTTATTTTATATATTTAAATGCCACTTAACAAAGAAAAATCAACCAAAAAAATGAGTTCACGTGTCACCTCTGACACGCGTGTCATAGGTTCACCATCACTGCCTTAGACCTTCCTTCCAATGACTCACTCAGTGCAGACACTGCAGGAGATCTTCCCGATTAGCTCCTGACATTCCTGCCTTTTCCTGGCACCTGTTCACGTTCACGCCGTTTGGGCTCTTGTGATCTATGCTTGTGCATCTGTGTTTCGGCTTCTTGCTTTCTGTGCTTCCTAAGGCCTTGTTGTCTTCATCTGATTGACCCCCTTCAAGATGAGGACTTCTTTTAGTTCTCTCTCCTGGCATCAATGGGCCTGGATCATGTCTGTTTCTTCCTTAAATGTTTACTCCTTCAGGTTATGCTTGTATTTGTTACCAAAGCCACTGCCACCCTCATGGAGGGCATGTCTTCAGCTAGTAGATCCCATCCGACATGTGGAAAATGAGTCCTGAGATGACAGACGTTTGCAGGAAGGAGTCCTGTGGATTTCAAGCCAAGATCCTTGTTTTCCAGGCGAGGAGCTGAGGTGCTCGCTCAGGTCAGTCAGCGGAGAGCTGACCAGGGGCCCCAACACCCAGGGGGTTTTGCCCAGAGTTGGTTTTGCTGACCAGATTCAGGTGCAGCCGTGCTGGCTGGCATTTAACTTTGTGGGGTCAAATCTGAGACTGTCCTATAGCAAGTGCTGCATGATAACGGAGCAGACGGAATACCACCGGTGCAGACTGAAATTAAACAGAAAGGAGTATGACACGGTTATTTAAAAATGCTTAATTTCACCCAACTCCGCAGCTCAAAGTAATTACAGAGCAATAAAGGGCGAGTGAAGCCCAGGTGCCCAAGGAGGAGATAAGACTAGACATTGAGAACAACCACTGTTCCTCCTGCAGAACATTTCCTGATTTATTTATTTTTTTCTATTGTCTAGTTTGTATTTTTTTATTAAACTGGCTGGGTTGCTAACAAGGCCATGCTAATAGAATGTGGAAGCAATTTATTTATGAGGACATCTTTCCTTACATGAGGAAAAACATCCATTTAAATAACAATGTTGCTGGAAAAATTTAAAATTTTATACTTCTATAAGTGTGTCAGTTATCTTTATAGAATATTAAAAGTGGAATTTTATTCAATTGATATGTACTTATACATTTATACTTTAATAATTTAGCTTGCCCTTCTTTAGAATGCACACTGCAAGAATAGGAAGCAAAGAAGAAAAAATCAGTCATTAAGAAATTGTGCTGCCAGCTCTGAGTAGAAGTTTCGTTTTCTCGATGTAAGAATTGCTTCAAGTCCTTCACAGTTAGGAGCCATTCTACATGGAAACGGGAGTATCACTTTTTATGTATAGACCGCAGGTTTGAGAAACTGGGGGAATGTTTTTCTTTACCAAGAGTTACTAATGTACAGAAAAAAAAACGTTTTTAGAGAAAAATATAACACTTTTCATTTCTCTACTTTTAGAGACTAAAACTATTCAGTAAGTACAAAGGCTATTTAATGAAGAAAAATGAAGTGGGAGGGAGAAAGGAAAAAAGGTACTTGGTGGTGAGAGCTGGAAGAAAACAGAAATAGCTACCAAGACAGACAAACCGACAGAGAAACAGGCACAAATGCAGAGACACTGGGGCTGAGCTGGATCTTCAGGGAACACTTTACATAGTCTTAATTATTTTTAAAATGACTTTCTGAAGTCATTGTTTATGATTCCAGATTAGAATATCTAGATTTCAAGGTAATGGTGAAAAGGGATCTTCCAGCTTTTCTTTTCTAGTACTACCCTTGGAGAGTAGACCTTTTATAATAATAATTTAGAAAGACTGTTACTTATTTTAACTGCTTCTTTACTGGATCGTCCATCTTTGTAGGGAGTCTAACAAACGTAAACACTTCTTGTTTTTTGGGGGTGGGAGTGTGTGGACGTTGGTACTGACGTGACCACCAGGTACATGTATGATCAGACGACAGAAGCAGAGGTCAGGGCTGGTCCGCTGGGGGGTGGACTGCGGGTATCACCTCACCTTCTCGTTCTCACACACCCCGACCTGAGCTGAGAACAGGCTTCAGGGGAAGGTGGGGGGTATGATTTCCGTCTCCACCAGGCGGACAGTGAAGTGGGGGAGGCTTGTGCTAACTTGTTATCTCACAGAGAGATGCCTTAAGGGCTTGTGGAGGGAGAGCTGGTCAGACTCACTCTTCCCCCCTCTCCCCACTGACCCTCGGGGGCAGGTGCAAACCTTGGCTGGAGCTGGTGCACTTCACTTTGGATCCCTGGAAATAAAAGGGGGGCATAATTTTTATTTTTATTTTTTAAAAGGGCATACATTTTAAAACATGAAAGAAGTTATAAGCACTTTTATATCTCTCACCAAATACTAGCGTTTCTAATCAAAATATTGTAAAAGGAGGACAAATGATTAGAGAACTAGATATCAATGAACTTTATTCCTGTACATCTGAGTCATTCTCTCTTGTGAGGAAATGTCTTTTAGAGGAAACAAGTTTTCCGGTGACGGAAGTCAAGTGGAACTCGCCTGCTGACATGCAGCTTCTCTCTTGCACTGACCCCTGACACAAACACTTTATTTGGAAAAGCTGTCACCTATGAATGCTTTCCAGACTATTTAAGGTGATTAATCGATTTTCTTCATCTCCTAGCAAAGCGCCTTCACAGTTGATGGGAAGTGTGTGCTGGGGAGTTTGTGATGAGGGGAGACGTTGGGACATCAGTGGGGAGGGCAGTGCCAGAAGAGTTTCATAGTCAAATGGCGATGCTTTATAAGGGGCGGGGCTATTCTGAGTTACATCCTTCCATACTAACCCAATGATATAATGAGCAGTGTGTTTCTTTAGTTCTCTGAGTTCTTCTAGCCCCGTGGTTGGCAAACTGCAGCTCGCGAGCCACATGTGGCTCTTTGTCCCCTTGGCCAATTAATGGAACCTGAGGAGCGGGTGTGGGAACCTGTGATTTGTGGCCTGTGAGGTCAGAGCACAGGTGACACCCTGGGCCTGGGATGGGCAGTCTGAGCCAGGAGGATCACTGGAACCTCCAGTCTGTGGCCAGTTGGTCAGAGCGCAGGGAACCTGGCTTCGTGTCTGTCATCTGAAATGTGTGAGTGTTGAGTCTGGTAGCACTGACTCGCCTGAGGAGCCTGAGGCATCCCTGGGTAGATAGTGTCCGCTTAGGTGACTTCCCGAGCTCCCTGGGTGTCTGAGAACTATTTGTTGGTGAGGAATACCTCCCCCAATGGTGGAATCATGTCTGGGAACCCTTTTACCTGCTTTCTGAATGAGAGCATCAATCTGCTCTCTTATTAAAGATGTCTTAACCTATCAAAATCCTGATATAAATGTGAGTCTTTAAGCCACTTTCCCAACCTTCCTCAAAATGCATTCTTCAGTTAATATTAGAACAGGTCATCCCATGGCATCATGTCCAGTTATGCTCTTTTCAGTTACTGGTTAGCCACTGCGTGGCCCTCTCTGCGTGCATCTGCTCTAATGGAGGTGAGTGGACAGTCCCCCTGAGTGGTCAGGGAGGTGCTGACGGGCGCACTGCCCACTGAATCTAGCTCCTGTGTCCCTTTCTTGCACAGAATGAATTTTTTTCTCACCTAGCAGTTATCCAAGTTGATTTTGTTTCCTTATAATTATTTGCAATTGTGTTTGAAATAAGCTATAATGCAATTTTCTCAATGTAATATGAGCTATTTTGAGCAGTGCAAAAGCTCTGATTGCAATATTTTCATTTTATCTGTTAGAAGATGGGCATCCATGATTAATCATAATTCACAGATTACTACAGTGCATACAAATGTGTCACATTATCTTTAACTAAATGAATGTCAATATGTTCCAAGGCAACAGAAGTAATTACATGTTGATAACAGTCATTATGGAAAGTCATGGTCTGAGGAGAAAATGCACTTGTATTTTTTTTTTAATAAGGTGCAGTATGATTTATGTTGAGATGCTAGTTTTCTGTTTCACATACAGACTACAATCTCATTCTAATATCGCCAGCGGGCCCTCCACATAGTAAAACGCAAAGCACAAACGTGGAAGTAACCAGGTTTGTGTCATCCTTTGAACCTGGAACGGTGGAGTTATGAGCACCCAACTAAGAAGCTGCATTGTCTGAGACAGACTTCGTTCTTGCGGCTCCTCTCCAGCTAAAGCAGAAAACAGGAGCTGACCATTACCCTGCATTTCTTAGCAAAACATTTTCAGAGTTTGTATGGAGGCTTATTGGGCAGTTCAATCTGGAAATGCCCACGCAAAACACTGTTCCTTTTCTAAGTATAAGAATATGTTGTGGAATGGATGGGTGAGGGGGGGCGGATATCAGATACTCATTTTCTGTGATCTAAGTTTTCATCAAATGGGTGGGTGTCATTTGGAATACTACCTGTCACATGCCTCCAGGGGATGCCACTCGAACTATTCCTGTACAATCAATGCTCCATCAGCTGGTGCAGCGCATAGGTGTGTGGCATCCACGGTAGTCCTGGAGGTCATCATATCTCGGCAACATTTTCAAGGACGAGCAAGGGCGGGGCAGACACTCTGTGAGATGATTTAGAAAGTGTCCCAGCACTCATTGTTTAGCGCATGAGTGAGCACCTTATTTCTTTGTCATAATCTTTTCAAGCTCAAGTATCTCATTATAATGGCTAGTCCTAATCTTAAATATGGGACCTAAACTTTAATCTTAGGTTTACTACCAGTGGAATGATAATAAGACAGGATGTTATATCTCTGGGCCTTACCAGTTGCCTCTGTAAAATACTGAAATTGGGATTTCCATAGGGATTTTTAAGCCTTTTACTCTTACTAACGGGACCCCTAAGGCTCAGCCCGTTTTGGTTGCTTTGGGTAAGTTTTGATACCTGGAAGGGAACTTCAACCCTGGCTCTCCTTAGTTAGTATGGGCAGAACTCAACTGTTGGACTGCAAAAGTGGGATTTTTTGTTTGTTTGTTTTTGCTCATTATTCTCATATTATATAAAGGACCATCTCATATCTATTTTGTGCTTATTTTTAGAATATATATTTAGATGCCATATTCTAAGAATTTTTAAGAACTCCCAAAAATACTGTTTCAAAGATTAGACAGACATATTTTACATGAGTTTTGGCCGTGTGGTATGCTTTGGCCAATGGAAAGCTTGTGGCTATAATATGAGCAAAGTATGGCAGTGTGCTGTGCAGTTGAGTTGGCTCTCTGGCACATCTATACAGTTGTTTTTATGTTAAATTTTGAGGATAAATTTTGTTGTTTAATGAGACCATGGTAATAGCTATACCTGTCTATACTTAACTGCTCAATAATACTGCCTAACACCCCACATCTCAGTGGCATAAGGTGTTGAATTTCATGAGCTTGCACCAGCCAGGGGGAGGCTTACATAGTCTGGGATTGGCTCTAGGTGGCAGGGTGTGACCAGGTGTGCTCCACCCATAGCTACCCAGGCACGCTCCTCTGATGGGGAAGGACAGACGTGTGAGAGGGCACGTGTGTGAGTCTTTAAGCCATCCCTCTGAGTGGTCAGGGAGGTGCTGACCACTTATGTTCCATCACAAGCTCGCTTCCATCACTTATGTTCAAAGCTTTCAGCTAACTCCCCTGTGCAACCAGAGTCAGGGGGTCCCCAGCCCATTGGGATGCTTCTGTCTGTCAATCCCTGGAAAGTACAGGGTGCGCAGGATGGAGGAGGAGGAAAGACAGACATGGGCCCCTTTCTGGGAAGACGGAACCTCTACTTATGGAAGCTTACCAAGCAGCCAGAGAGCAAGGACATGCCGGTGCCTCCTCTGGATCTATGGGGCTAAGCCCAGGATTACATCATGGTGTGTGACAATGAGCCTCTGGAAATAATCCCCACAATCCGGAGACATTGGCTTGCCAAATGCGGCAAATAAAAATATAAGATACTTAGTTAAACTACGATTTGAGATAAGTAGCCAATGCTTTACAGTTCGAATATGCCCCATGCAATTGGGTACACATCTACTAGGTAATGATTTATTGTTTATCTGAAATTCAAATTTAACTCTGTGCCCTATATTTTACAAGGAAACCTTAGTGAGAGCCTAAGTTTATTATTAAACAGTAAGGGATAAAGAGATCTCGGTATGGACTCAGAATAGGTTTAGAGTGCACCTACTATATGCAGGAGAACACAATAAATCCTGTGGAAGATGACTTACCTTGCATTTCCCCCTGGGTTTTTAGGACTTGAGGACATACTAATGCAATGATAAGTGAGTGAGGATTTGTGTATAAGCAGCAAACCTTCCCAGGAGCTCTGACCTACTATTTATCTCAAAATCCCATTTGTGAATCGCATAGTTCCATTTCACAATGGCAATATAACAGAACAGCAGCAGTAGAAAACATGTTTAAAATGTTGGGGTCATTTTAAATACAATTTTTAAAGTCCACAATTTTCTTTTACCCTAAATACCTACATCTTTGTTGTACAAAAAGTCTTTGGTGTTATTAGAACCCTCACTCTTGATTAATTCAATAACAGTGGTGTTAAGGTTATTGGTTTTCATTTCTTTCGTAGAGTCTTTCATCTCAACTGTGCAGAAATTCATAGCTTGAACAAAGGCATACAATTAGTGAGCATAACAGATAGTCTTTGTGTAGAGGAGATTAACACATTAAAACTTTTAGTTCTGGATAGAAAAGATCAAAACCAAAGGAACCTCTTAAACATTGCAAAATTAGTTCAGAATAAATATAGAGATAGTCTATGACTCAAATGTTACATTCCACATATTTCTTATAGTGATAGTCAAATGATTCTCTCTAGAAAATAAAATGAGTATGAATACAAAATAAGGATTAATAGATGTCAATATTCATTAGTGACACTGAGTACTAAATGACAGTTAGTTTATATTATCAATTAATGTGGAGGAAGTCATTTAGCATTTCTGGTGGTTAAACATGGTATAATTTTTAATTATAACTGTTGAAAATAAGGAAAGGAAAAGGAAAAACCCTGGAATGTACCTATGGAATATTTAGGAAACTGGGAAGGAAACTGAAGGCCTCAGGGACACAGGTGGTGGTTTAATTTCTTCTGATTGAAGGTTGTGACTTTGGAAATTAGAGAAGGAACTGAAAGGGAATAGCTGACTCCGTGGATGGTGTCAAAGAATAGACTTAAGTTTTCTGGATGACGGTGCATGATGCTAAGCTAATGCTCTGGCAAAGGAGGAGCCCATCTAATGACGAGTGGGAAGAACATTGTTGGCAGGAGATCTGCTGACCAGGACAAGAAGGCATTGATGTATGAGAAGGGGAAAGAAAAAGGAGCAAACAAGCTGTTAAATTACACCCTCTGGAGGAAAACACGCTGACTTAGGAAGAGTAAAAATAGTGGAGAGGTGATTAGTAAACAAAGAGGATCACAGGGAGGAAGATCAAGTAGAGATATTTATGGCTGTATATGTTCTTATCCACATTCACGCAGTATGGGTAATGAAAACATTTTAAATGAAAAGTCATATTGGAAGGTTTTTCTTATTTATTGATGGGATGAGAGTGCTGGCTGGGGCAAGCTCTTTGACCCTGAATCCTAGGTTGTTAGTCCTTCTAGCAAAGAGAGTTGGCAACATAGAGCAACATGGTATAGGGCCTAAAGTGAATTTTGTGGTGAGAGAGACATTGAGGAAGGACCAAACACTGATTCTCTATCACACAATTAAAAGTACTAGAGGGAGATGCCCTAACCCAGCGGTTCTCAACCTGTGGGTCGCGACCCCTGAAAATACATCCTGCATATCAGATATTTACATGACGATTCATAACAGTAGCAAAATTACAGTTATGAAGTAGCAATGAACATGATTTTATGGTTGGGGGGTCACCACAACATGAGGAACTGTATTACAGGGTTGTGACATTAGGGAGGTTGAGAACCACTGCAACCGGTTTGGCCCAGTGGATAGAGCATTGGCCTGCGGACTCAAGGGTCCCAGGTTTGATTCTGGTCAAGGGCATGTACCTTGGTTGCAGACACATTCCAGTAGGGGGTGTGCAGGAGGCAGCTGATCAGTGTTTCTCTCTCATCGATGTTTCTAACTCTCGATTCCTCTCCCTTCTTCTCTGTAAAAAATCAATAAAATATATTACAAAAAAATAAAAGTACTAGAGGGAGAGAAAAATAGCACTTTTTAAAGGAAATACATTTTGGTTTCTTTCTTCCTGTTTTCTTCCACTTATACTGTGACATATCAACACCAAATTTCAAACAACCCAGGGATATAGAACACAGTTCAGATTTGGGGTGGTGAGGACGTCTAGGTCTCTGTGGTGAAGAGTGTGTAGCAGAGGAAGGGGCAATGATGACTGGCCCACGAAGTGGCCTCTGAGAATGTGGTGGAAATGGGCAGACTTGGAAGCATGCAGCGTCTAATACTTCAGCTTCACGTGTCTCCTGCTGTCTACTATGGCCTTGATATTTATGCCAAAATGTAGCATGAGAGAATCTGTAACTTTTGTTTTCTAGTCTGAATCTAATTTATTTCCTTCTCAATAGATGAAGAATTAGTCTGGTCTCCTCCTACAGTCAGATCACATTAATGATTTAAAAAAAAATCCTCACCCAAGAATATTTTTCCATTGATTTTAGAGAGAGTGAAAGGGAGGGGCAGAGAAACATCAATGCGAAAGAATCGCATTGATTGATCAGTTGCCTCCTGAACCCAGGACCACTCAGGGCCGCTGCTCTATCTACTGAGCCAAACCAGCTTACCTCCCATTGGTGGGGTTGGTTTGCAGAGGACTGGAATGAGCCCTTGCTGTGTTGTCAGTGGAAGGAGGAGCATCCACTCCCCTCATTTGCATCTTCCTCCTGATGTTCTCTGCTGAGTCATGCCCTTCACTTGCTGGTATCTGTCTCTTGTTTACTCATCTTCAAGGCCTCCTGGTTCTGGCTGGGATACTCAGCACCACTCCAGGCACACCCTGCCTGCCAGCTTCCTCTCTATCCTGTTCTCACTGCTCAAAAGCACATGGGGCAGGTGAATCAGACCCCCTGCCCTTCTCTTGGGGCTGCAGGCACATGGCCATCAGGACCCTTACTTCTGACCTCAGTGTAATTCCCCTGTTCCTCTTCACCCATCGCTGTGGGCTGGTGACAGGGGTGGCTTCACTGTGCGGAGGTAGGTATCCTCCCTGAAGATCCATTTGAGTTACTTTTGTATAAGGTGTGAGCTTTAGGTCAAGTGTCTTTTTTTTTTTTTAACCTGTGGCTGACCAACTGCTCCTGCACGCTGAAGAAAAGGCTGCCCTCCTCCTGAGTTACAGGGGCACCATTGGCGAAAACCAGTGAATTCTGTTTGTGTGGGTGTTTCTGGGACCTGTGTTCTGTTTCGTTGATCAGGTGTCCATTCCTCAGCTAATACCACGCCGTCTTGATTCCTGTAGCCATGTAATGAGCCTCCACTTTGGGTAGGATGGGTCTTCCCATTTTATTTTATTTTTCAAAATTCTATTAGCTAGTCTAAGTTCTGCGCCTTTTGATGTAAATTTTAGAGTAGGTTTTACTATGTTTTAAAAAAAACCACGATGCCGGGCAGTAGTTTAACTTTTAAAAAGTAATTTGCTCTTGTTATATTGATTTCTTTATACCACTGGATAGGGCAATAAATACCTCAATATATCGACCCAATAAAGAAGTATTTTAGTGAAAGTTAAAACATATACAAGAAAAAATAACAGGAGTAAAGCCTTGTATTGAGATTGCATTGCAGACATCAAGACGGAGTCATGAGTTTTAAATATATGGCTCAGTCCACTGAAATGGCATAGAAGCAGTTTCACCCGGTAAGAACAGTCACCCAGGGAACCCAGTGCCTCTAATACTTTTCCCTCCGAGAACTGGTGCATCTGAGATGTGGGCCAAGGAGAGTACAAGGTGGTGCTGGGACATCTAATTATGCCAGACGTCAGGGAGGCTTCAAGATGAATGGAGTCGTGTCAAAGGACACAAGAGCCAGATCCAAGAAGCTTTCAGTGACCAAGATTGTGACAAAATACATCAGTGAGAATAATTGTTTTAACTGTTGAAATTGCACTGATTCTGCAAAAATCACTGGGAATGAATGGAGGGAGGGGCTGGGGGAGAAAGAGCACCACATTCGTCACCACTGAAGCTGCTATTAAAGCAACTGTTCACTTTAAAAAATGGAAATAAGAAGGGAAGATCTAAGTGTAATTTTAAAAAATGGAAATAAAAAGGGAAGATCTAAGTGTAATTTTAAAAAATGGAAATAAAAGGGAAGATGTAAGTGTAGTTTTCCTTTGTTGGGGTATGTGAATTTCGTGTTTAACAAATAGCCTCTCTCTACTTTAAAAAGTAATTATTTTGTAATCTTAGAATTATCGATTCAGTCAAGGTTTAGTAATAATGTTAAAAGCATTAGTTCAGTGGCTGATGAGGAAATGAACATTAGTATGGAGCATGTGGCTGCGGATAAGGCCTCCCTCATCCCCTCATTCACATGTTCCTATCACAATCCTAGGAGCCAGTGAATAGTAATAGAAACTTTGCAGATGTGATTACGTTAAGAGAACTTAGAAAAACAGGTGATCTAAGTCAGAATAAGAGGTGTGACCATAGAAGCAATGGTCAGCGTGATGCCGGCTCCTGAGCCAAGGAAGACGGATGCCTTTAGAAGGTGAATAGGCATGGGTGGGTGGGAAGAGCTCAGCCAAGGAACTTGTATGCATCACCCATAGGCACAGACAGTAGAGTGGTGAGGGCCTGGGGGTGGGGGCGGGCTTGAAGGAGTCAATGGGGGAGAAGAAGGACATATGTAATACTTTCAATGATAATGATTAAAAACAACAACAACATGCAGAACAGAAAAACAATGGATTCTTTCCTGGAGCCTTAGCTCTCCTGGATGCTGTGGACATCTGACCCCAGAGCCATAAGATAATAAACTTGTGTTGTTTTAAGCCTATAAGTTTGTGACAGCAGCAGTATAAACTAAGGTTACACCAATATAAACTAAGGCAGCTTAGTCTCCGCAGCCAGACAATGGGGGGATCAGGGCCCCATTACATTGGTTCAGTGGTCCGTCTAATTATATCTTGAAATTTACCAAGTAGCTAGACTTACTCTGAGGCTAATGGGAAGTGCCGGGGCCAGAGAACTAGGTTAAACAACACCGATACATCCAGGGCGTGTACGGCAATTGCTTCAAGTGGGAAATGGAAAAGGATGGACTTGCCATCAACTACATCTGGGAAGATGGAGGACAGACACAATTGGAAGAGCTTCTGGGAGATTTGGGGCCATGTTAAGTCTGGGATCCTGTTAGACATCCAGGTGGGCATGTCCATCGTTGGACACGTGACTGTGGAATTTAGAGACGAGGTGCAGGATGTGTGTGGATATATATAATGTAGGAGTCATCAGCGTACTCACAGTTAAAGCCATGAGATGAAATCAAGAAGAGTGGAAATTAATAAGAGAAAATGTCTGAGGGCAGAGCACAGTCACCTTCCAACATTAGCAGATCTTGAAATTAGAAGAAATAGAAAAGGGACTGAGGATTTGCCAGCTGTATAGGAGGACACATGGGAGCTTGTGATGTTCAGAAAACCACATGTAGTACGTGTTGACTGGGAAGAAAGTGATCAGTGGTGTCAAACTCTTATCAAAATGGTCTGTCAACATGTGCTTTTGCCACATGCTTTTCATTCAACTTTGCAATGTTCATCCAGGGCGATGCGTTAACGCTGGTTTATTTTTAGTGTTTTAAAATCTATAATGTGAGTATCCCTGAACTTCTTTTTTTAATTTTGGTCAACTAATTACTATTTTAAAAATGCTCTATGAACATTCATGTGACATGTCTCATTTTGTGCATGTATGAAAATTCTTCTACAGAGTACACCTAGGAGTGAAACTGGGTTTCTAGGTTATGGCTATTCTAATCTATGTGTTTTTTTTTAAATTTTTATTTCATTGTTTAAAGTATTACAAATAGTAGTACATGTGTCTCCTTTTTTATTCCCCATCGACCTTCCCCCGGCCTCCCCTATCCCCCAGTCTAACTATGTACTATTGCCAATTGCCTTTCAAAGTGATAATATGAATTTACATTATCACAAGCAGTATATGAGAGTTTCTATCCTTTATTGCATAATTGTGATTTAAAATTTTTTTCCAGATTAATAGGTAAATGGAATTCCATGGTTTTAGTTTGAATTTTTTAATTACTAGAGAGATTTAATATTCTTTTCATAATTTGAAGTATTTTTTCTATGCTATGCTCTACTAGTACATTTTGGTCACATTTTTATTTGGTTGTCTTTTAAAATTTGACTTTTAGGAGGTATTTATGAACTCTAGATATTAATCCCTTGTTGAGTATATGCATCACAAATATCTCCTCCTTAGAGTCTAGGTTATACCTCTTTTCACCTTTTATAGGGTCACATTATAGTAAAAAATTTAAGTTTTCAGGTAATTGAAATATTCAATATTTTCTATGTCTAAGTTTTTGCATTTATAAAATATAACTAACAGTGTCTACCTCACATTGCTGGGATATTTCAATGAAATAATGCATGCAAAGCAGTACATCATTGCTAAGTGTTTGGATCATGAGATAAATTCAGTAACTATTTGCTTTTATTATTACTGTATCCTTCATTATGAAAAGAGTTTTTGGATGAAATATAATTTTATGTCTGAGACAGGAAAATGAAATGACTGTGCTGACTTAAAATTTGAACTCTGTCATACTAGTATATCAATCTCCAGAGATCTGTAAGGCAATTTCTGGACTCTATTCTGCCCCAATACCCTCTGGTTTAATTAATAACTTAATATAACAAAACGAGAAGTCTTGACACTTAGTGGAAGTCTTCTCACCTTATCAGTACCCCCCGCAACATTGTCTGGATGATTTGTTCTCTTTCTTTTCAATATAAATTTTAAAATAAAAATGTTCACTTTTATGAGAAGAAAACCAACACTCTGGGCATGAAATGCTTTTTTATGTGCCAACGATGGAAACTCATTCAGTTTGATATGCAAATAAATCAGTACCTACTACTACAATTTTGGGTGCAGATTAGGCAGAAATAGTAGACAGTAAGGACAATACAGTTGGAAAAAAGCAGTTACCATCATGCGAACAGTCCATATGTAAACAGATAAACCTTAAAAAAATCAAGAAATGCAGTAGTCACACTATTGAAAAGATCTTGCAAAACTAACATGACTATTATGTTAGACAAGTGACTTACAAATTCAGACAAAGTGGTTTTCATCTTATTTCCATAATCACTAAACCATTAAAGTTATATGAAAACATTATTTTAATGCAACATAATCAATTTAATTTTAGGTGTTAACAATACCTCTTGTGGGACCGCAACATTAAAAACACAAAATAAAGGCTCAATACTGAATTTTGGCAACTCCTTCAGACATTGAGGAAATTATAATCCACTCACCTCATGCACATTATTTAGAGGGTTAGAACATCAAATACAATTAATATGAAAGATTACACCTTGTCAGCTAAGGCTGATAATTTTTTTGCTTAATATGTTTTTATGACACTTTATGAAGAATATTAAATACATTAAACTTTCCAAAATTTTCTAACCAATGTTGAAGACAAGCTGATTTTTAAATGGAAACCAACTCATAATTTCTTGTTCAGCTTTTATATTTCTGTATTAATTTTTATTTTGAATGTAAACTCAACATTAGGCTTCACTTTTTATTAATGTATTAAGTACAACATATATTATTAACCTCATACATTTGTTATATGGTTGAAATTCATTATATGAATTTTGACTCATGTAGACATCTATGTCACCACTACCACAACCAAGACACTACATGTTTCCATCACTTCTGAAAGATGTGCTCCTTTGCAATCCCTTGCTCCCTCCCTGGCTGTACCCAGGTGTGAGGGGTGGGGCTGCTGCAGGTAGAAGCTCTGCTTATTCGAGAGTGGAAAGGAGGCCCTAGCTGGTTCGGCTCAGTGGATAGAGCGTCAGCCTGCGGACCGAAGGGTCCCGGGTTTGATTCTGGTCCGGGTACATGCCCAGGTGCTGGCTTGATGCCCAGTAGAGGGTGTACAGGAGGCAGCCAATCAATGATTGTCTCGCATCATTGATATTTCTATCTATCTCTCTCTCTCTCCCTTCTTCTCTGAAATAATAATAAAAAAGAGCACACAGAAATAAGTCAGTAGGAAAATTATAAACGTGACAAGGAAGAAACATACTTTCCTAGAAAAAATTAGTACATTGAAAACTTTAGACACTCGCTCGATCCTCTACCTATCCTGTAGTTCTATATCAGTAAAGCATCTGTGAACTCGCTCTGATATGCTGGATTGCTGGCTCTCTGTATGTCAAAATACAATTCCTTTAAATTTTACTTTATCCAAAGTCAATTGCCGTTCACCCTATCCACTGCTTACTGTGGCATTTTCCTAGTAGTGTTTGTTCAGCCCAGAACCACCTCTAGGAGCACATGGAGAGCGTGCGGTGACAGGAGCGCCTGGCACACATGCCTCGAATGTGCTGGATAAATACGCTGCCTGGAGCGTCCACGTGAGGCCTGGTGCCTGAGAGACAGGGAGCGCCTGCTCCCTCGGGACGGAGCTCACAAGGAGGCAGCATCATGCGAGAGCCCCGATGGCAGAAGGACGACGGTGACTCACTGAGCACTTGAGCACATGGCTCTCTTGTTATTTCCCAGAATTCCTGGCATGAAGAACTAGAATGGTGAATGTTCAGTATACGTGTATGGAACGTTTTGATTGTGTGGAAAAAAACAGACTGATGATATTCGATAAATATGGTGCACTTTTCTAGCCACTTTTTAAATCAATTGTGTTATACATACACCAACGTATAGACTTTGACATTGAATAATTATAGGATCAAGTCCCAGTTCTGGCACCTATTGGCTGATACCTGTGAGCTGCTGAAATACACTGAGCCTCAGATTTTGTTGGACCAAAGGGAAGAACTAGACTTATTTCAGAAAGCGAGTAAAAGGTAAAACTGCTGCCTTAATACTGGCCACTGTTCTTATATTTCATCTAGAGGAAAACCACTGCTTCATAACTAATCTACTTAAGTTAATCATGTCCTCCTCCAGTCTGCTCTCTACCCAGCGGCTTGTACAAACTCTGAAATGAAAACCCAATCATACACTGAGTCTCCCAGAGTTTGATGATTGCACTAAAAATAAAGGCTAGCTCACTGCGTGGCTCAGGGGTGAGCAGCTATTTATGAACCAGGAGGTCATGGTTTGATGCCCGGTCAGGGCACATGCCCAGGTTTCAGGCTCGATCCTCAGTGTGCTGTGTGCAGGAGGCAGCCAATCAATGATTCTCATCACTGATGTTTCTGTCTCTCCCTTCTCTCTCTGAAATGAATAAAAACAAATTTTTAAAAAATAAAGCCTAGATTTCTTGAAGTCTGTTAAAATCCCTAAGCTCTGACTCTCTGATAATACAAAGGTTAATTTAATATGGCAACTCGAATGGGCAGGGGATGCCCAGGTTAAATGCTAGTTCTGTATGTGTCTGTGAGGGTGTTTGAGGAGGAGATCAGCAAGTGGACAGGTAGACTGAGGAAAGCCGATTCCCTCCCCAAGGTGTGTGTTTGCAGGGGGTCATCTGACCGATACCTGTGGAGAGGAGTGAGAGAGATCTCCTGTTGGTTCTGTTTCTCTGGAGAACCCTGGCTAATGCCACTAACAATGCAGACTCCATTCTGACTGGTTACTGTACTTTTCCTTGGGAGCGCCACACCCTCTCACCCTCTCCTTTCTACGAGTGTAGCCAGTGCATCTGCCAGGTGACCCTCCAGACCGCCTCTTCCCTCACCTGCTTTCTTCTCTCCTTGATTCACTTGATTACATTTTAGTTTTGTTGTTTTTTTAGGTGGATTTTTTTTTAAATTCTGCTGGGAAAATGCAGAAACCCCTCACAACTAGGCCCTGTGTGTGTCCTATGGGCCCCTGACACTCCAGGATTTGCGTGATTCTAGCATTGACCCATTTGCTTTTCCACTGACCTCACACACTTTGATGGATGCTTCTATCCCTCGTGTAGTCCCTGACACCTGACATGCAATGAATACTTATTTATTGAATAAATATATGAATGAGAATAAGATGACATTTGTAAAAACCAAGGTACTGCTGTTGGTGTAACCTGTGTCAAGGATAAATCTCCGTTTGAATGTTCAGTTTATAAAGGATTAGAAGCACTTTTATAATAATCACTTGAAAAGGAAGATGATAGAAACATCTCTTTTTCAGATACTGGATGTTATCTGGAGCCTTCTATAGCACATGAGTTATTGGAATCTACTTAAAGGCAAGACAATTTTTTTTAAGCGAGCACGTTTTAACTTCAATGATTTCTAACACAACTATAAGTTAAATTTATAAAGTGTAATTTCCTACACTAACTAAATTTGATCATTGTTTTCAATTCTGTAAAATGTTTCATAAAATGTGATGTGTGTACCCATATTAAAATGCAACTTCATTTTAATGTCCAAAACCAACTTTTTGTAGTAAAAGTCTGATCGGAAGTGTGTCAAAGAACATTCATTACCTTGAAGGGCGGCAAACCATAGGAGGGAAACTGGCTGTTCTAACTCAGGCACGCGGAAGGTTCTGGTTAATCTTGACACATCTGCCTTCATTGATTAGGTGGTGAAAAGTCTTTTTTATTTTTTAGCTTCTTAGTGTTTATTTTTCATTAGTGGAACAGGGAAGAACATTGTAATTCTGAGCCTGAATGACCCGCCTGTAGATGCCGGTCATGCGCTGGGCCATTCCTTTAGCTAGAAAGGAGCTCCTTTCAACTGGGAGACTCGTATTTATTTTTTAAAATATTTTTATTGATTTCAGAGAGGAAGGGAGAGGGAAAAAGACACGTCAATGATGAGAGAAGATCACTGATCGGCTGCCTCCTGCACACCCCACACTGGGATGGATCCTGCAACCTAGG